>NC_069114.1:15297456-15637456 GCF_025612915.1 Magallana angulata | reverse complement strand
TCTAATAGGTCTATTTACCTTATCCTTAAATAACTGCTAAGATTAGTTGTTAAATCAATATTTTGTTTTCATTTTGTGGATACTTAGTGGGATTTAACTAAATTTTATGAATTTCAAAGATATTAAACTTTTTAACAAACAAGCAACTCAAATTCTTATTAAACAACACCCTAAACTCGCTAATTGTCTGGTTTGATGGATTCCAAACGTAAGGAAACAATCTTCTGTCGTATTAGTTATGATATCATAAAAGAAATATCGAACTATTTTATCCATATCATTCTACTTATGTTAATGGTTTTCATTTAGAAATTTTCCCAGGCCTTAGTTTGATTATTATAATAAATTAAATAATAACTGATAGCATACGATCCTTTCCTTTTTAAATCTTTGTATTTTGCTATACTCTTATGACATTTCTTTTTTTTCCTACTAAATAGCCAGGTTTGTATTGATTGATTGTATGATTAACTGTACAGGTAGAAAACAAAAATATCATTATAATCCTTAAATTAACAAAAAGAGTACTGAGTACGTCAAATGAATTAAAAAAATATATTCCATACTTTATTATACAGGTATATCATATATTTTACATTTCATGATTTTCTCAACGTATATAAGTACCCCCTCACCCCCTTGTTATAATTAAAATCAAATTGAAAAAATTAAAATCGTAAACTGATGTCAAAAAAATTTAAAATTCTCGTATAAAATTGACAAGTACTGCAGATAACGACCTTATATTATTGTGAAGTCTTGTCGAAAATTTTCATTCATGTGTCACGTATAAAAAAACTTTTGCAATTTGCAAAGAAGTATTTACATATACACATAAGAAGTGATTATCAGACCGTGGTAAATCGCCTTGTTGTAAAATAATGCACTTAGTGAAGCAATTAAATTTCATTTCACGCACCTCTTTTCTAAGTAAGCAATATTGATATTTGCATCCTGCATATAAAATAAAAGAGTAATTACAGTAATTAGAATAATATAAACGCCCCTTATATCTATCTTAAAAAAAGCGACTAGAATAAATGAGAAAAAAACCAAAGTAGTTTTCTAACGCGACGAAGTCTTGCAATATAATTAAGGTCTTCCGTTTCCAACGGAAGACCTTTCTATTATTGTGCGGGTTAAGATTATTCTTATTTTTCTTTTTTTTTTTTTTCTTCCTAGACGCGAACTTTGAGGCTTCATATCGTGCTCATTTCTGAACGGTTTTTGCTCAAATTTTCAGGGCTAATGGACTTTACAAAACACTATCTTCATCAGTTCATAAAAGTTAGAATTCCCTTTCCGTTAACGAGTTATTCCCCTTTTAAAATTTTTTGGTGCCTTTGGTTTCCAGACAAAGGCTCCGAGACTATGATAGCAGGGAATGGGAATCCAACGAATTTGAATAACAAAGACATTGAAGTTGTATACATCGGTTTTTGTTTTTTGATTACGTTCCTTATTTAGGATAAGGTAGGGGGTTAAAAAACAGGATTCGGAAGAGTGCGAAAATTTAGACATATTTTCCTTTGCATCTTTTAAACAAAAAATAATTTGTTAAAACATGTAGAATAAAAGTTGTGCAGAATATCAAGGGCTCTCATTTGACACCAATAAAAAAGGGCTGGCCCCTTAAATTAAGGACCAATGGCCCCTAAAAGTTTTTGCTTAATTACTCAAAAACGGTTAGGATTTTGATATGGCTGTCGCTAGAAAAGTTGTTTGTTGGGATCTCATAAAGGTCGTTACAATGTTATTTTGTAAGTGATTTGTGTAGTTTGAGTGTAACAAGCTTTACATGTTAACATGTACCTGTTTTCATTTGACAAGTTAACGAAAGTCTTTGCGCGTACAACTGGCATAAAGTTACTGCAGAAAGTATGCTGGTTTATACAAACGGCATTAATTCATAAGAATTTCTTTTTTTTTTAGAATACGTGCTTTTTTTAGGAGTTTAAGTCATTGTTGTTAAGTTTTTATAATGCACAATCCTTAAAAACGGGATTTGGAAAACAAATCATTGTTAACTTTTTCTTTTCTAGTAAACCACAAAATATGGAATTAAAAACATCTATATATGCATTACATTTTAGTTATAAACTCCATGCATTTAAAATCTACCTTGAATCAGAGCTGTGTGTGTGTACCATTACGTAAGCTCTCCCTCGCCAGCGGCCGAGAAAATCGGTCACCATGGTCGCGGCTGGACTACCTAGCGGTCAGCGGTTATCTAATACACGAGAGTTGCGTCTCTCATATATGTGTTTATTTATCCGCAAACTCAAGAATTGTTTTCGTTTTGATAACACATATTTATGGATTAAACGATTGGGTGTCAATTAAGAAATCGTTCAGTTTTAATAATATTTAATAAAAGCAATGGCATTCTCAATCTAAAGCAATAATAGACATAGATCAATTGTGGGTTTTAAGTTTAAAATAAATAACTTCTAGGTCATTATACTGTAATCTTTTCAAAGCTTCCTGGGTTATGAGCTGTGCGGGTCTGTGCGTTGTACCTTTACGTAATCTATCGTTCGCCCACGGCCGAGGATCTCAGCCACGGCTGCACTACATAGCGGTTATTTAATACACAAGATTCGCACACCGAGACGCACACTTCCATGCATATGAACGTGTTTGAGTAAATATAGCCGTAAATACAAGAACTGTTTTAATTTTATGTTATAAAAGTTTGTCCATTTTGTATTTAATTAAATTTGAGTGTAAATGAATATTAATGAACGATATTACTCCAAATCGGAAACATCGTGAGACATAAATTAATGGTTGGTTTGTTTATGTAAAATATTTTATAAACTGTTCAAATAATGTTTTAAATCAACAACAACAACAACCCCCCCCCCCCAAATATTAAACATTTAAATGATGATCATCCATCGCACTTGGCTGAGGAGATCCGGCGCGAGTGGACAAGTGATCCGCGGTCGGTTCGTGATCTTCTACATGATGTACCTTATCACGCGTTCATGTTTCATATTTTGCACGGATTATTATGTTTTCAACTATTATATTGGTTTAAGATGGAAGGATAAATTTATTTTACTTGTACAGTTGATTAAGCATTGATGTATACGAGAGCGTATAAGGTGGTTTAAAAATCAAATCAAATTATAATCAAAGTTCCATGTTACATGTTTGCGGTATGTGCTAGCACGATAAAAGAATGTCCAGAGTTGAGGCATTCGATGAATATTTAAAAGAATATTCACATGAGTTTTAAACAACTTTGGATTAGATTCTATCGGTCACATATTAATCACTTCTGTAGTTTTTCTACATGTATACGTTTCATTGTGGAAGCGAACTCATTGCTGCCCCCCCCCCCTCCCCCCGGCCCGCTGACAGGAGCTCGCGCTGGTATTTTATTTTTTTTTTTTTTTGATTGGCGAAACGATATCAAGATCTGTCGAAAATCATTTTTAGTGGCTTCTTCTTATGTGTAACATTTTGTTTCACTTTCCCACCCGTTTGTTCATTCGGTCAGTCTGTGTTTAAAATTGAATCGCCACGTGCGACCGAGAATCTTGTGTCGCTACAGTTCAGAACATATATAGCCCCGGGTCATCAATTCTTATGTAATTGAGTAACAGTTGGAATGGTGCTTTTACTACATAAAATAATAAATAAAAAAAATCATCCACAAAAAATGTTACCGTAACTCAATAGTCAATACCAAAAATAAAATCCGTATGATTACAAACTGAAATCGGTTTTTCAGTATTAAGCGGGATTTGATTTTTCTTCTAACATTAGCATTTTTATTGGTTTTAGAGGTAACGATGTAAAAATACAAACAGTAAAAAAATCTGATATTATTAACATTCATAATGTTGAAAAATATTTAAAATTAAATTAGTCACATTCGTTAGGAAACAATGTTATACAAACATCCGATAATTTTTTTTCTATGTCGTACCATTCGCGTAAATAAATATGTCCTTTACATACTCATGTACCTCAGAAAAAATTCAAATGATTAAACAAAAAAGAAAGTTGTAATTACTATTTCGGATTTTTTTTCAAAGTAATTTAACATTGTATTGAAAAGAACAAGAAATAAAAATGATTTAAATTTTTGACTCAATCTTCGTATATATTACCGGCGCTCCTTACATGTATAACCGCGTACAGTGTATAGATTATCATGATCTATTTGAATTAAGTACCATACGTAAAGATTCCCATAATAATTAATTGCATGACTGTGTACATTGTAGGCAAATCCCTGTGCGTTAATTACTTTTAAGACCTCTTGTTTTCCGTCAACAGTGGTTTAAATAATTAAAATGATTACTTGTAAAAATATCTATAATCGGGATTCCAAAGAACTTACTTCCCGCAATTCATAGAAATGATCAGTATGTTAATTCTATGTTTACATTTAATTTTGTTCAAATAATTAATAAATTTACTATCATTTAAATTGTGTGCTTCATCAAATGCTGATTCCGAATACCTTGAAGTCATAAATTTTCCATTGGCTATTGACAAAAAAAGAGACGCTTGACCATCCAATGAAAACAAATACACAGAGTTTGATTGACAGGTTCAGCCAGGTGCAGGTCTCACCCGATGTCCGAGGTTATGTGTGCCGCTTGCGCAAAGCCGAATGGTCTCAGTAAGAGTTATCGATGTCAATAAATAAAAAAAAAAATACATGCTTATCAAACCATGCTCGTGTAAGTTAAGGTTGATTACGGCCTGTTCCAACAGAAATCATGTTTTGCTAACCGTATTTAATATTTTTTAATATAGCGAATTTTAATATTGTACAGTCATTTTACCGGTAACGAATCAGCATGCGGTTTCGTCGTGCATGCAACTTTTATTATCGGAATTACAAATGTTTTTATTTTTTGTTTAAATCGCGTTTCTTTGTCCTTCTAAATTGTAGTATAAAACTTCCGAAAATATAAAGGATGAAATACGGAGACAGTAACTTCAACACCCCCTCCATTTTCCATGTTTCGAATTCGTTTCCCAGTATCGAATTAAGCGCCCTTTATCACTTCTGGCCGAATATTTTGAGGCGAATTAATTTCCAAAATATACTAGAGGTACATGTTAATGGACTTATAAATGAAGAAGGAAAACAATTGTGGGAATATGTCATTTAAACAAATAACATGATCGTTATTTTCATCATACCGTTTTCCCGTCAAATTGAAACCGGACTTGAACAGTTTTCATTTGCGTTACTTTATAATATTGAATTTTCATAAAAACACTTTATAATAGTAATTGATGATAAGTAGTTGCCATTTTCCTTTGTTTTTCCCGTATATCTATCAATATATGCAGCCAAATAATACTTCTGTCGCAAAGAACCGAAACTATATAGGAAAAATACACGTGGTTCTATTTGAAGTCGTAATTTCATTCAAAGCTCCATTATAATTTGATATGATGCATTATCTTTTTAAATGAATTATATTTACTAATCATGTACTAAATAGGGATCAATAACAAACTTATTTTCATAGTAAGGCTTAATTGTTTTCACACTTTCGTTTTTTCTGCTTTGAACTTCCGGCAGCTCATATGTGGGTCACATTTTTAATTTGTAAACAATTCGGTAAATAATCGTACAAATGGCAAACAACTTCACGCACTGATAGAATATTTATTTCTGTTTTATAATTACCTACCTAGGATTTTTTAAAACCTCAACTTCGTCTTCAACCAATAATTTTTCTAAAAATTATTCGATATTGGCAAATATTCGTTACCGGTAAAACGACTGTACATGTACCAGTACTGAAACATCGTATAAAAACGTTATATATACATGTACTCTGTAACTAGTCGTCTTTTAATACATATACCTTTCTTTTGTTTGTTAAAAATAAATTAAATTTTGTAAAATGATAAGTATATCATTTCTTCTAGATTTTTTTTCATGAAAATACCTACAAAAGAGTTTTGCCAATCACAAACAGTTTAAAGTACATGTAATGTAAAACACGGGCGCCATTTTGAAACAAATTGTCAGAGAGTTCCGAATAAAATCTGATGAACGTTTCACATGGTTCTCGCACGCTTTGCTCGAAACGATTTACACGCTTTGACCGAAACTCTGCACGCTTTGTCCGAAACGCTAAACGGTTTACACGAAACGCTTCACGATTCACACGAAACGCTAAACGGTTAACACGAAACGTTTCTCGCACGTAAGTCGCACGCTTTTTTGGTGTAGTAGTACGTTTCAGGGTCTGTAAATTTTGTCAGCACGCAACAATTCTAAATTGCACATTGTCTTCATAAATTTAGAAATATTTAAATAAAGAAGTTATCTTAGAGTAAAGGTTACGTGTTTTGTAAACGGGCTCGGTTTAAAAAAAAACCACAATTCCTGACATGACACATGAGTACATACTGTTTATAACAATGCTTGCTATTCTCTGAAAATGTAACTCGCCATTAAATATCTCATTTTTTAAATAATGTTTGTTACGATTACATAAACTGTGTGCGACAAATGGTTTTCCTAAAACATTTTCTTTTTCAAAACACGTTTTATATGCAGGCTTTCAATCACAACACGTTTTTATAACAAAAGCAGAACTGAAAGTTAAGTAATTATAATCGTTTGACACCATATCACATATATTTTTAACTCACAGCAACAACGGAAGACCTACTCGTGGCTTTGCCACGAGCTCTGCTCTAGTTTTCACTATCTTCGTTTCCAAATAAAGATAATCTAAGGGAAAGAAGAAAAACTTTATAACAAAATAAACTTAAAACGATATTTTATGTTGTAACTTGTTTTCTAAATGTGAGTTAACTTTTATTTATGATAACTTTATTTCGGAATAAAACAGTATTCAACTGTGTTATAACAGCTATTTTATGTAACAATTTCAATATGTATTTTTTAAAGTACATATTTACGAAACCAATAACAACCTAGCAAGAACAGAGTTGGCCAACGGTAAGTTTCCGGGAATAAGCTTCATCATGTGACCCCATAGTTTAATGATCAACAAAAAATGCTAAATGACGATGTCACAAAAGTATAAAATCAGCGGCATGAAGAATAAAAAAAGACTCTGCAATAAGCAAAATGAATGTATAAGTTTTCTATCTATATATGTTTATATAAAATGATATTTTCTGTGTCATACACTACCCAAATAGTTGACTTACGTTCCTTCAACGTCTGATTTTTAAACTTTTGCGCCTGCTCTTTGTAAATCAAGAAATGCTTATTTGAATGAACACAAAAATGGGATTTTAAAAAATAGTTCAATACGTGAAATTTTCCATATGCATACAGCCTTTATTCATCCCTGGACCCCAAAAATCAAAAAAGATTTCTAGTACCCCTCTCAAGATAAATATGTTACCACATTAGGTGGATGATTTTCGGTAATCAATGGAAATTGACAACAGCTTCTTTAATTTTTACAATGTAATATCTTCGACAAATATTTAATTGTTTGTACTTGCAAGACAATTAAATAAAGGTTGAAAGATTGAGAGTAAATACATAATTAACGAATCGGTTGGAATTGTAAATCTGGAAATTAATTACAGTCAACATCATTTTTACTTTTATATTTTGATACAGATTTTGAAATACTTTAATCAAGACTGTTTTAAGAAACCGATTTTATTAGACTTATCTGAATTAACAATTAATTTCCAAGCCCGACTATCAATAATTATCATCAAAATATTGTCCGTAAGAATCAACAATAATATGTTTTTTTGTTTTTGTTATTTTGATTTTATAACTTTATTTCATAGTGCATATAACTTTATTTTTACTATTTTGTTTGTCTTCAGCAGAATTTTTTGTTAGGGTTTTGGGAGTTGAAATCCATATACGCCTTTAAGGGGTGGGGTGGGGGTTGAAATCCATATACGCTGTAATTTGACGTAGGTGGGGTGGTTTGAAGTCCGTATACGCCGTAATTAGACTTAACGGAATGAAAACGCTAACTAAATAAATATTAATTAAAACAAATATCTATGCATGAAGGATACATTAAGATTTAAAAAATATTAAACGATAACCACATTTCCCTTGCACTTTGATTCGATTACAAATAATGGGTTTTCAACGAGAGAGCTCATTGGTCGGCTCTCTGATCCTACAACGGATTTCATCGATTATTTCATTCGACAGGTATATAAGTTATACAAGACCCGGCATAAGTTTAGAAAGTCTGCTCTTTGGGTCCGTTCTGGTCTGCTATGCGTCAGCCTGGAGTTTACAATGTACGCGGGTCAGCTCTGGGTCCGCCCTAGAGGACTCGAAGCAGACGCTAACGGACACAGAGAGCATACCTATGGTTTTAATGGGGTTTCTGTTAGGTAGTGTCTAATCCGTAATGACTTTTTTATGAAATACACAGGTATTAAGAAGAACTGTTTACCATGAAAAGAAATTAAAAATTGTACTTACACGTTCCCTTAGTATATGAATGGAGGATACATCATGAGTTTCAAAAATCGCACTTAAAATACGCTTTAATGTGTGAGCGAAGACTCTGAAACAATTCTGTACAAGGCGTCAAGGCAATAAAACTGTGTTGACCTAAAAATAAAATATCTCAGTTTTAAACGTTTTTCTGGTCTTTTCTATAGAGGGTACACCTGTTGGGGCACCAGAAGGGTATCTAAAAATTATGGATTTAATTGATACACGCATGACGAGTTCAATATTCTCGATCCAATAAAGAGTAAATGTACGTATAGGAAAGAGAATAAATTCCACATATCAAAATTTATTTCAAACTAATTATGAGAGTCTATGGAAAACCACACCTGTAATCCACTATCCCAAAAGACCCCTTCATCTAGTGTAAATAAGAAGAAATGCACCCAAATACGGAGACTGTTTTACAATACAATACCAAGAATCCTCTGGTATAGAACACAGGACGAAGATGGTATTTTTATGCTCGGTTTTGATTACAGAGTCGCATATTTGAAAAAAAATAACCTTTAAAAATGACATTGTATATACAAATATAATCCACGACCTGGAAAATTTGACTCTTATGTAATTGTGTAAATAGGATCGTGTGATTATAAATCTGTTTATTAGAAATGAATTCAAAATACGCAGAACAATAGTTTACATTTATTTCAGAATCAATTTTGAATGGTTACAGCCGTAAACAAATGTGATCAAATAAAAAATTGACCTGTTTTTCATTTTGTTTGACTTGTCCCTTCTTTATAAAAATCTGTGAACGGCCCCAAATATTAAACCGTATAACAAATTAATTTGACCCATGTGTTACGTTTGAAAATTAAACTTTGCGTGACACAAAGTATTGTGATATTAACAGACACCACTTGATAAGTGATTAACAGACCAAGGTAGACGCGCTTTAACCTTATTGTCACTTAATAGGCCCACCGTGCAAAATGAGATTTCATTAAATTTCAAGCAAGAATGTTTCTTGAATAATACATAAACCATTCAGGTATTAGATAACTCTTAAATTGAATATTTTAATGACGATTATGTGGAACAACAACGTTAACACCAGGTGAATATTAATTTGTACCAATTGTGATTTACTATGACAGGTGTTTTTTTATACAAACTATCTAAAATCATTAGGTTATATGTTTCTTAATTGTGATTTTATATCTGACAATAACATTGAAATTTCATCTGAAAATTCATAGATTATCATAATATATAAACGTTTGGTATACATTTTTCTCAAATTGTTTAAATCCCATATATATACTTACAGTACAGAAAAGCCTAAAATTAAATGTAACGATTCAAACTACAATGTATTTATAAATTTAACATCATAACATATTAGCAGGCAGCGGTCATACGATACCCCTATACCTAGCGTAAAAGAAAAGCTAGTTTTTTTTTTTTAAATAACATACAAATATGTGGATCTTTTACACGCTCCGATAGAGGGCGCCCTTGATATTTTGGTTCAAAAAGGTTGACAACAGAGTCGCCAGATTAAGAAAAAGCTTATGTTTATATTATTTAAAGTGCGTAAGAAATACATTTGCAAAAATTTTGCTTTTGATACGGCGATCAATAGAAAACTTATTAAATAAGAACTATAAAAACCCGGAAAACAATTACGAGAATTGTTTCTTTAAATGCACCGAAAACAGTTATTCTTAAATTCGTGAAACAACAATCAGAAATCTAATGCCCCCGCAACCCCAATATATCACTACCAGGCGGATGATAACGATAATCCATGTAAATTGACGACAACGGCTCCATCAATTTTACACTATATCACCATCAAGTAATTTGTTTTTTCGTGCAAGAAACCTACATATAATTAGAAAGGTTGAGAGAGGTTTAGAATTAACGAATCGGTTATTGTAAGTCTGATTTACTGAATTTAATTACAGTGATCATTTCTTACTTTGATATCAAGGAATAACATTTTGATATACTTGAATCAAAATCTGGTTAATGAACGCTTAAAAAATATCTGAATTTTCGATAACTACGAACCCGGTTTTCAGTTATGAAAGAATCATCAATTTTGTCGTTTTTTTTTAAATTTCATTAATTAATGAAGTAAGTCTACCATACTTTATTCTGCTATTTCATTTTGTTTTCAGCATTATCTTTGGGGGTTGGAAATGTCTGAGAGCGAATGTCAGACATGTCGGCCCAACGACACCTCGGCCCAACGACACTTCGGCCCCAGGGCACCTCGGCCAAGACGGGTCGGCCCAAAATTTGAGACACGTCGGCTCACGTAAAAGACATCTCGGTTCAAGCAAAATTAAAACAAAAATATTTGATTTAAATGTTTTTATTTTATCAACATATATATTTTATGAAAATATTATATATCAAATACTTGTAAAAGAAATTGAATTAATAAAAAAAAATGAGACCATTAAATTGTAAGCAAACAAGAAAGTAAAATTAAGAAAATGACGACAATTTCGACAATGACGCTAATAGTTAAACAAACAAGAGGATGCAGCACTCTCCTTTGGAGTCGCAAACGCGAGACACGGGTGACAATGAAGATTTAATTACGAACAGTTGATTATAAGACGATAATCACCGAAGTCCATATATATCCTTTGGATGATTACCACCCCATATCAGATTTACAAAGTCGTCAGAGAAACAACACATCATGACATTTCATTTCATTATTACGCAAACATTTTTATTGTGTCCACTTTCTGGTCAATCTTTGTAGATTTAATAAATTCATGAAAATATCTAAATACTTAGTATTGCAATCTTTAAATCCTAGATTTAACACCAATATATATTTCAAGTGTGTCATCAATTCCTGAAATTTCCGATCTACAAAATTCACATATTCTTTTATTATTGTAGTGAAAAAAGTTAATAAGATTTCGACAACCTTAAAGTCATCAAATTTCAATTGGCTGTTGACAAAAAAAATGAGACGCGTGACCATCCAATGAAACAAATACACAGAGTTTGATTGACAGGTTTAGTCATACATGTATGCAAGTGTGACCCGACTATGATGTCCGAAGTTATGCGCGCTTATTGTACATATCGATGTAAATTTAAAAAAAAATAGACATGACCTTTTCACTAAAAATTGATTTAGGTTTGTTTCTATCTAACCTTCCACATAAAAAATATTTTTTTATAGACTTTAAATGAACTTTATTCATTAATGTTGTGTATAACGATATACTAATCATTCAGTATTGATTAAAAAATATCATCTGACAATTTTATCACATTTAGCACCAATTCAATATTTCATGTTGTTGGTCATTATCTTCAAAAGAGAGATAGAAAGAAGAAATCAATGAATAGATAAAGTAATTATCTGCCCCTATTTTTTTTTATATTTATGTTTAGTAGAACCGAAAGTTTCATTGGGCCGAGGTGTCTTTTACATGGGCCGACGTGTCAATTAATTTGGGCCGACCCGTCTGGGCCGAGGTGTCAAACGCCCTTGGCCGAGGTGTCGTTGGGCGGAGATGTCCGTCTACCCTGAGAGCAGGGTATCATAGGAACTTTTTTTAGATTTGAGATTTGTTTCAAATAAAATACTAGAGATGACTATCCTTTCGTTTCTAGAATATTGTCTTTGTAAAAAAAAATTTGATTTTTTTTTATCTGAAACAGAAGAGATTTGTTTTTTGTCTTTTGGAGAAAACAAATTTGAATGTTATACATGTAAGGATTGTATATTACTTCACAGACAAGAAATACACTTGTCATCATCATATACTGCTTAGAACTATTAATCGTATGAATGTGTTGTATATATTTCAAGTTCATTAATGAATAATTTTTTTAAATTAAAATCTAAAAACTGAAAGATAGTTAGGCGATTGATAATTAAGTATTAAGTAAGCATTTTCCTAATACAGACGTGAATGAATATCATGATCAAAGGTTGATAAATCTTGAATATGATTTAAAAAATGTCGTAATCAATGCAGTTAAATAGTTTTTTTCTTTTTCTAATAGATATTGTACTAATTAAGTCCACATAGTAAACCAATATTATTAATTTTTAATGAAATATAACCAAAAGAATTTTGCAGGTATAAACAACAAAATATGAAACAAAGCAAAAGCAAACGTCATCATTTACGAAATTAAAGAAAGAAACGGGTTTTCATTAATATTCTAGTTTGACAGCGCCCGTTGCGGTGAGTTAACAGTCAAACGTTATTGCACTTGTCTTTGAAAACTATATCTATCTATCTATCTATCTATCTATCTATCTATCTATCTATCTATCTATCTATCTATCTATCTATCTATCTATTTATCTATCTATATATAAAGCACAGAGAAATTCACCTTATTGAAGCTTCACCTCCGCCCCGGCCGGGGCTTCAACTCACGACCTCTGGAACCATTCTCCTAGCGGTGAGCGGCCACCGCGCTAACCACTGGGCCATCTAGGCAAGACAAAAATCTTGCTTTCGATGACGAAGGGAAACTAGCGCGCTGGTCACTCACTACACGGTCGTTTGAGATACAGGTGGAATCCAGTTAAACAACAATTGGAGAGGATCGGGACGATAAGCATTGCATAGATATATGCAATTCTGCATCCCTCTAACATTAACAATGTATTGCTTATCTTGTTGAATTTCCTCGTTAATATAAGTAGCAATAATAAAAAACGTTTACAACACTCATGGATGGCTGTGTCTAATTTGACTTTTTGGTGTTGACTTTACGTAAACTATTTCTAAATCGATCAAAACTAAGATTTTGTTAAGCACACAATCCTATGGATTCGCTCGAATTGGTCTCTGGCTTTAAAATAGTTGTAGAATGTAGCAACCGTTGTAACATTCGATGAATATATAAGAAATTGACTGCGTCTTCTGTTTGAAATACAGATGGACAGAATTAGTAATTAAAAATACTTATTTAATAAGAGGGTGCAAACTAGATAATACCATAACAATTGGCAAAATCATATTCCCTAACATACAAAAAGTGATGTTTTGTTTAAATAATACCCTAAAAATGCCAATGTAAAATTTAAATCATAATTATGTAGTCAGAATTCCCTGTTTTCTAATATGTCTATTTACCTTATCCTTAAGTAACTATAAGATTAGTTCTTTAATTTATAGATATGTAGTGTGATTAAACAAAATTTTATGAATTTCAAAGATATTGAACTTTTTAACAAACAAGCAACTCGAACTCTTACTAAACAACACCTTATACTCGCCTTTTGTCTGGTTTGATGGATTCCAAACGTTAGGAAATGATCTTCTGTCACATTATTAATGATATCATAAAAGGAATATCGAACTATTTTTATCCATAACATTCTACTAATGTTAATGGTTTTCATTTAGAAATTGTCCCAAGCCTTAAGTTGATTATTTTGACAAATTAAACAATTACTGATAGCAAACACTCCTTTTCTTTTTATATCTTTGTATTTGTTACACTTTTATGACTTTTCTTTTTTTTTCCTACTAAATAGCCAGGTTTGTTTTGATTGTTTGATAAACTGTACAGTTAGATAACAAAAATATTGGCCAATGGTAAGTTTCCGGGGATAAGCTTCCTCGTGAGGCCCCATATTTTAATGATCAATAAAAATACTAAATGACGATGTCAAAAAACTATAATATCAGCGACATGAAGAATAAAAAATATGCTAACATAAAATGATATTTTTGTGCCATACATTTGAAACCAGAAACTACCCAATGGCAAATAGTTGACTTCGGGTTCCTTCAACGTCTGATTTTAAACATTTGCACTTGCTCTTTGTTAAACGAATAAATGCCTGTTTTAATAAATACAAAAAGGGATTTTTAAAAGTAGTTCAATTCGTGAAATTTTGCACATGCATGCAGCCTCTATTCATCCCTGGACCCCAAAAATCAAAAAGATTTCTAGTACCCCATTCAAAATAGATATGTTACCAACAGGTGGATGATTTCCGGCAATGAATGGAAATTGACAACTAAAGCATCTTTCATTTTTACAATGTATAATCTTCAACAAATATTTAATAGTGTTTACTTGCAAGACAATTGAATAAAGGTAAAAGGACAGATTAAAAGAAAGATTGAGAGTAAATATATAATTAACGAATCGGTTATAATTGTGAGCCTGGAATTTAATTACAGTCATTATCATTTTTACTTAACTTTATATTTTGATACAAACTTTGACATATTTTAATCAAGACAATATCACTAAATGTTTTGAGGAACCAATTTTATTAGACTTATCTGAATTTACAATTAATGTACAAGCCCGACTATCAATAATATTCATCAAAAGATTGTCCGTAAGAATCAGCAATAATATGTTGTTTTTTTTTAAATCTTATAACTTTAAATCGTAGTGCATAAAACTTTATTCTTACTTTTTTGTTTGTATTCAGCAAAATTTTTGTGAGGTTTTCGGGGGTTGACATTCATATACGCCGTTAAAGGTGGGGGTTGAAATCCATACACGCCGTAATTAGGGGTGGGGTTGAAATTTGAAATGCATATACGCCGTAATTAAATATAGGTGGGGTTGTCCATAAACGCCATAATCAGACATAACGGAATGAAAAAGCCAACTAAAAAGATGTTAATAAAACACATATCTATATATGAAGTTTACATTATTCTTTGAAAAATATTAAACGATAACCACATTTCCCTTCTACTTTGATTCCATTACAAATAATGGGTTTTCAACTAGAGAGCTGACATGTCGTCGCCTTGATTCTACAACGCATTTTATCGATTATTTTATTCGACAGATATATAAGTTATACCGGACCCTGCATATGTTTTCAAAGTCCGCTCTGGTCTGCGGGAGCCTGGAGTTTACCCGGGTCAGCTCTGGCGGACACGAAGCAGACCCTAACGGACACAGAAAGCAAATCCATGGTTTTAATGGGGTTTCTGTACGGTAGTATCTAATCCGCACTGACTTTTAATGAAATACACAGCTATTAAGGAGAACCGTTTAATATGAATAGAAATAAAAACTGTACTCACACGTTCGCCTAATAGGAGAATGTAGGATAGTAGGATATGTTTCAAAAATCGCACTTAAAATACTGTTTGAAGTGTGTGCAAAGACTCTGAATTACTGCTGTACAAGGCGTCAAGACAACAAAACTGTTCTCGACCTAAAAATAAAAACATCTCAGTTTTAAACGTTTTTCTGGTCTTTTCTATAGAGGGTACACCTGTTGGGGCACCAGAAGGGTATCTAAAAATTAAGGATTTAATTGATCCACGCATAACGAGTTCAATATTCTCGATCCAATAAAGAGTAAATGTACGTATAGGAAAGAGAATAAATTCCACATATCAAAACTGATTTCAAACTAATTATTAGAGTCTATGGAAAACTACACCTGTAATTCACTATCCCAAAAGACCCCTGCATCTAGCGTAAATAGGAAGAAGAAATGCATCCAAATATGGAGACTGTTTTACAATGCAATACCAAGAATCCACTGGTGTAGAACACAGGACGAAGATGGTATTTTTATGCTCGGTTTTTGATTACAGAGTCGCATATTTTGAAGAAAAAAAAAGTCCTTTAA
Organism: Magallana angulata; assembly: GCF_025612915.1. NCBI lineage: Eukaryota > Metazoa > Mollusca > Bivalvia > Ostreida > Ostreidae > Magallana > Magallana angulata. The sequence continues at coordinate 15,621,416 of NC_069114.1, read as the reverse complement.
AAATTACATTGTTGATGCATATATAGTTCTCGACCTGGGAAATTTGACTCTTAATTTCGTAATTTCGTTAATAGGATCGTGTGATCATCTATCTGTTTATTGGAAATGAATTCAAAATACGCAGAACAATAGTTTATATTTAATCAGAATCAATTTTGAATGGTTACAGCCGTAAACAAATATGATCAAAGAGAAAATTGACCTGTTATTCAATTTGTTTGACTTGTCTCTTCTTTATAAAAATCTGTGAACGGCCCCAAATATTAAACGTATAACAGATTAATTTGACCCATGTGTTACGTTTGAAAATTAAACTTTGCGAAACACAAAGTATTGTGATATTAACAGACACCACTTGATAAGTGATTAACAGACCATGGTAGACGAGCTTTAACTTTACTGTAGCTTAATAGGCCCACCGTGCAAAATAAGAAATATTATATTTCATTTCACGCAAGATTGTTTCTTGAATAATACATACACCATTCAGGTATAATATAACTCTTAAATTGAATTTTTTTAATGACGATTATGTGAAACAACAACGTTAACACCAGGTGAATATTAATTTGTATCAACTGTGATATACTATGACAGGTGTTTTTTATACAAACTATCTAAAAACAATTATCAGTTTCTTAATTGTCAATAGCTTTATTTCTGACAATTACATTGAAATTTCATCTGTAAATTCATAGATTATCACGAGATATAAAAGTTTGGTATAAATTATTCTCAAATTGTTTAAATCCCATGTATATACCTACAGTATAAAACAACCAACAAATTTAATGAAACGACTCAAACTTAAATGTATTTATAAATTTACCGTCTTAACAAATCAGCAGCCAGTGGTCATATGATACCCCTATACCTAGCGTAAAAGAAAAACTGGTTATCATTAGAAAATAACATACACATAAGTGGATCTTCTACACGCTTCCTCCGATGAAGGGCGCCCTTGATATTTTGGTACTAAAGGGTTGACAACAGAGTCGCATGATTAAGAAAGAGTATATTTCTAAAACGAAGTACCATTCGTCTTTAATCTTTTTCATATGTTCACATGTACATGTAATGGTAAACAAAGGAAAAAAAACCATATTCTTGTTTAATAATGTTGATAAAAAATTAGGATTATATTATTTTTTATTTTATTTAACGTGCATAAAAAATACATTTGCGATAGTTCATGCTGTTATATATAAGCTATACCTTTACACATCCAGTGTATTAACAAGATTTGTCAAACATGTAACACCTTCAAGTCACATGATTATATGCATGTTTTAAAATAAAAAATATTTGTTGCTTATTATCTTGTAGATTTTAAGGGATCGGTTGTTTAATTTAATACGTAGCATTATTTCAGTTAGGCAAAATATGAACGAGTACTTGTGTACGGCGAAGCATCATTTCGTTTTAAAAGTAATTTCTGCAACCTAACACCAATAAATGTCGCATGGCCAAAGGTGTAGGCAATCCGTCTCAGCTCACGGTTTTAAATAGATAAAACCGCACTGTTGCATCTGAATGTGTTCTGAACTCTTCTATTAATAAAAGCAGATATTGAGCAAACAATATACATTTCTCCCTCTAATTCTTTAACGGTTGTAATTCATATGGAAACGAACATGACTGAAATCTAAGCGTTCTGGTAAATCGATTTACATATTACGTCTGAAACCCTTTAACTTTAACTTTGTATAACTCATTAAAGGTTTAAGTAATTGAAGTATAATATGTACTGTATGACAAACAATGCGTACAACGTTCATATCTGATTTTGTCCATGATGAACACTCAGTCTCGAAATTGAAACTATATTGATTGTACGATCTCTATTATGAACTAACATGGACTGGCCTAAGATTGTACAGTAGTTTTAAATACCATTGTAACTTTCCCATAAATAAAAGAATTGGATGTTGCTCCAAGTTAATGTACAAATCGACAACATTTATTAATTATTATAATACCCACTTTAATATGAATGTATCAGTTTTATATTTACATATTTTTTATTCAAAAATGATAATATTTGCATCAAAATAGGATTGTCAAAATGCACTATGTGCTGAAATGTTTCGGATTAATATGATGACATGATGTTTGGGGTATTTTTTATTACAGACTGTAAGCCTTGCTGCTGGGTTATCACATATACACATGTACGGAATACTCTGCCGTACAATTATGCCGGGCCTAGGTGACAGTTTTGCACACGTCTAAGCTGTATGTATCGAAAATTTTAATTATGCATATTATAAACAATCGCTTAATGAGTTTCAAACCACCTTTGTTATTGATGTATATTACCTGTCAGGTGAGATATTTACCTTGAAAAATTAATTTCTAGTGAAAAATAATTTTTACCACAGAAAAAAAAATCTTTAAGATATTCGAAATGTCTTACTGGAATACTTGAACTTTTAATGAGGATTAGAATTAACTGTCAGATGAGACACACTTAAGGAGTCTCGGGGGAGAATGTTTCAAACATACGATTTCCTTTAATTTTTTTTACAGTGAAATGTCAACTTATGAGTAAACAACTATGTGCAAAATATAAAGTAAATTGACCGGATATTTTATTTGATTGTCGCGCTCAAATTTTGGTCGTATGTCCGATTCATCACCGACATTTTATATTAATAGGATTATACAGGACAATGAGAGTTTTCATTTTCAATTTCATATTTAAAAAAGTACAAAAATACGATTTTCTTTAAATTTTCAGCGATGGACGGTTAACATATAAGTAAACTTTTTGCCAAATTAAAACAATATTGACCGGATGGTTTTTAGGCTATCCGTCCTCATAGTTTGATCCTATAAACGTGTAAACATTATAGAATTGTATAAAACAAAAGGATGTTTACGAATCAAATTTAATTTTATTTGTATTAGAAGAAAAAATACATTTCCACTCACACAGAACGTAGAAGGGTCGCGTATATGTTTTTATTTTGCAAATTATAGTTTTGATTTTAATTATTGACGCTGTAATAGAAAATGCACGACGTTAATTCTTGTCAATTGTTACGTCAGAGTCTCAACTGACGTCATCCTAAGACGTTGACTCCGACGACAATAACGTCGATTTTGAAGAAGCAGGGAAAAATTTAAATACTTCTGACATTATTCTAACGATTCATTTCACTAAAAAAAAAAATTTTGATAAGTAATTTTTCTGAAATAAAAACGTTACATGATAACCTGTATCATTGAACATTTTACTTTAAATCTGTTTTTTACAACAGTAATGCGCAATACCCTGCGCAGAGGGCGCACAATTTTAAACCCGCTACTGACCTTAAAACAAAGGGTGCTTATATATTCTTTACAGAATGTTCTATCATTTGGTATACATAGATTTTTACATATTTGCGTCTGAAGAGGATGCAAAATTGCCACATTTGCACTGGCATAATTATCCGGCAGTGTTACACACAGGTTGATCATTCTGAATACCAATTGTACATGCATTCTTTAATATTTTTACTACAAAATGTAGGATGTAAATCGAAAAAATGCTGCTTTGTACGAATCTTCCGAAAAAACATTAAATAGATAGTTTGACGAGATATTGGCGCTTCTGATTGGTCGAAACATTCCTTTGATACCTGCATCAATAATATTTTTTCAGAATCTACTGCATCAATAATTTTTTTTCAGGATCTACTTTTCTCTACTGTTCTGATTAAACACTATTTATAGAATGGGAATTTCCAAAAAACACTGTCAACAAAATGAAAAGTTGTGTTTGTTAAATTGTAAGTAGAAATAAACTTTATAAATATATAAAATCAAAAGTTTAACTTTGAAAATAAACAATACACAATTATAGTATTAAAAGTGGTTAGCGCGGTGGCCGCTCCCTGCCAGGAGAATGGGTTCCAGAGGTCGTGAGCCCAAGCCCCGGCCGGGGCGGAGGTGGAGCTCCAAAAAGGTGAATTTAAGTATGTCTTTATCATTCACTATGGGCAGGTATATGTCAATTTGAGAGTTAATGCAATGTTTCTTCTTATTATATGTATATATCTATGCAATCTGTATCGTCCCGATCTTCTCAAATTGTCGTTTAACAGTATTCCACCTGTATCTCAAACGACCGTGTAGTGAGCGACCAGCGCGCTAGTTTCCCATATTTATCGAAAGCAATATTTTTGTATTGCCTAGATAGCCCAGTGGTTAGCGCGGTGGCCGCTCACTTCTACGAGAAAGGGTTCCAGAGGTTGCCAGTTCAAGCCCCGGCCGGAGCGGAGGTGGAACTCCAAAAAGGTGAATTTCTCTATGTTTTATATATACTAATTCTATTCGTTCCTGACTCTACAGATAATAAACCTGTCTTAGCATAAAATGATATTTCATACCTTCCTTCGAATTAAATAATATAGAATAGAATAATCAATAAATTCCAATCTTTATTTTAGAGGTATACTTTCAAGTTTACGTTCAGAGGTTTTTTTTTAAGGATTACATATCTTACTTCACCACCACCCACACCCCCTTCCCCAGCATGCCTAGTAACTAAACAAATAAAATAAAAATGCGCAAAAAAGATAGTTTCACTCAGGAAACAATTTTGAATGGTTACAGCCGTTAAAATACAGCTTACTCCACTTATATTGAAATCGCTTATTTTGAAATTCCGCTTATTTTGAAATAGAAATAAATCCCCAGTTTTTGCCTCTCATATTCTTTGCATTGATTTAACGGATATAATGAAATCGTCTATTTTGAAATATCGCTTATATTGAAGCCACTGATCGGTCCCCAAAGGTGATAATTAGTTGTTTTTATAACGGTTATATTGAAGTACTCCCTGGCGGCTGTCGTCACGGTTGGTGACAGTAATTATGCCAGACTGACCGGTTGATATACAAAGGTGTGAATAAAGTTATCATCATGTGTGTTTTTATACTTCTATTAAAAAGTAAAATGTATACACTGTTGAATTTGATACGGATGTATTGAGGCTAAACGTAATATGGAAACCCCACGGAAAAGAAATACCTTATCTCCGGACGCTAAATGCAAACTAGTTTTGTTTATTGTTGAAAAAACAAAGCCTAAATTCGATATAGCTAAGGATTTTGAGATTATCGAGTGTACACTTACGATGGTATACAAGAAGCGTTCAGCAATATTTGAAGCGTTTGAGTCTGGTGATTTTTCTCTAAAACGTAAAAGAATGCGATCGGAGATTATGATGAGGTTTAAGATAGTAACAAAATGAAACTTACAAAACTTTCGGATATAATTTTAATCAAACTTTCATGGACTAATGTTCCATGTAATCTGTTCATTGCAATAGATAAATGATGACCAAATAATTTGTTCGGGTTTGGTTTTTTTATGCTTACATCGGGATTGAACTTTCAAAAATGGCGGCTTCACTTAAGTCAATTTCGCTTATATTGAAATACGGATATATTGAAATAATTTGCATGGTCCCTTGAATTTCAATATAGCCGGAATAGGCTGTATATGTTCTGTTACTCAATCTTTTTTACTTGTCTATTCTATTTATAAATCTGCAAGACTGATATTTATCTTATATCTAAAACTATCTTATACCAATGGCCAAGTAATGCCAAATAATGGGATCTAACCCTATTTATGGTATTTGCATCTGATCAATTCAACGCATGTATTACATGTACGTATAAAAATTACACATTTTCGATTCAAAAGTAATGGGATATTTACAGACACCTCTTGATAATTTGTTACCAGACCATTTCAGATGGGCCTTGTCGCTAAACAGGCACACCGTGCAAAATAAGAAACATTAAATTCCATGTTACGCAACCTCGTTATTTGTGTGATACATACGCCATTCTAATACCAGTATTGGATGACTGAACTTAAAGCTTTTTTAATATGAGTATGTAAAGCAGCAACAATAATTGATTTTCTAAAATACTTTTATTGTTGTTTTACAAAAGTATTTCAAAGCCAACTATCAGTTCCATCATCGTTAAACGAGTACCCTTTTGTTAAAGGATTTGTGTTGACTTTATTTTAAAAAAAATACTTGTTGTATATAATCTTATGAAATTTTGGTATTTGTGTATATAATTTGATATGTAGCATCATTTCAGTTAGGCAAAATGTAAGCGAAAACCTGTATACGGTGACACATCATTTCGTTTTTAAAATTCATTGCTGCAACCAAACACCAAAAGAATCTTGGTATGCTTAGTGGGTTTGATGATCCGTCTCAGCTACGACGGATTTTAATATACAAGACGTCATACTTGTTGCAGCTGAGTGTGTTTAAAACTCTTCTTTTAATAAAATCAGATAGAATTACGTACAGCAAACTATACTTTTTTCTGTTTATATGACTAATAATATATCTTTGCGTTGTCAGTGGTATGGATAATAACGGTTTTAAATAGACATGTTACCAGCTTGTTTCAACTGAGTTTTTCAGACTCTTCATTTGATATATTCAGTAAGTTAAAACTACAGCAAATAACACGCGTTGTGTGTAAACAACAATAAAATAGACAAGTCCCTACTATTCTGAAAATTTCGATTATAACTCATACGAAAACAAACAAGACTAAAATGCTTACAAACGATCTAGCAAATAACGACCTGTCTGCATCCCTCTAGCAATAACAATGTATTGTTTATCTTCTTGAATTTCCGTGTTAATATACGAAGCAATACTAAAATCGTTTACAACACTCATAGATAGCAGTGTCTATTGTGATTTTTGGTGTTGACTTTACGTAAAATAATTCTATATCGATCAAAACTAAGACTATATTGAACGCACAATCCTATGAATTTGCTCGAATTGGTCTCTGGCTTTAAAATAGTTGTACAATATAGTAACCGTTGTAACATTCAATGAATATGTAAGAAATTGACTGCGTCTTCCGTTTGAAATACAGATCGACAAAATTAGTCAAATACTTATTTAATAAGAGGGTGCAAACTAGATAATACCTTAAAAATTGGCAAAATTAGATCCCCTTACATACAGAAAGTGATTTTTTGTTTAAATAATACCCTAAAAATTCCAATGTAAAATTTAAATCATAATTATGTACCGGTAGTCAGAATTCCCTGTTTTCTAATATGTCTATTTACCTCATCCTTAAAAAACTACTAGATTAGTTTTCAAATCAAATATTTTTATTTTATAGATATTCAGTGTTATTAAACTAAACTTTATGAATTTCAAAGATATTATCTTGAACTTTTTAACAAACAAGCAACTCAAACTCATACTTCACAACATCCTCAACTCGCCTATTGTCTGGTTTGATGGATTTTAAAAGCTTGGAAACAATCTTCTGTCATATTATTTATGATATCAAAAAAGGAATATCGAACTATTTTTATCCATAACGTTTTACTAATGTTAATGGTTTTCATTTAGAAATTGTTCCAGGCCTAAAGTTGATTATTATGACAAATAAAATAATAACTGATAGCATACACTCCTTTCCTTTTTATATCTCTGTATTTGCTACACTTTTATGAAATTTCTTTTTTTTCTACTAAATAGCCAGGTTTGTTTTGATTGTTTTCTAAACTGTACAGGTAGATAACAAAAATATCATTATCATCCTTAAATCATCAAAACGAATACTGGGCACGTCAAATGAATACAAAAAATGATATTCAATAATGATTGTTTATTATAAAGGTATATCATATATTTTATATTTCATGATATTATCAAAGTATCTAAGTGCCTGTATGGTGTCTATAGATATCACATTACTTTGTCAATCAAATTTTAAAATATCGTATAAAAATGGACAATTACTGCAGATAACGACATATTAACATTGTAAGTCTTGTCGAAAATTTTCATTTATGTGTCACGTAAAACGTTTGCAATTTGCAAAGTAGTTTACACATGTACACATAACAAGTGATTATCAGACCGTGGTAGTTCGCCTTGTTGTTGTAAAATAATGCACTTTGTCAAGAAATATTAAATTTCATTTCACACACCTCTTTTTTAGTAAGCAATATTGATATTTGCATCATGCATATAAAATAAAAGAGTAGTTACAGTAATTATAATAATACAAACGTCCCTTGCATCTGTCTTAAAAAGCGACTAAAATAAATGAGAAAAATAACATAGTAGTTAACCCGACGAAATATTGCAATCTTTTTTTTACTTCTTTTTTACTTCCTTTGTTTCCAAATTAAGTTAATTTAAGGGAAAAAAGAGAAAACTTTATAACAAAATAAACTTAATACAATATTATATGTTGTAACTTGTGTTTTAAATGTGAGTTAACTTTTATTTAGGATAACTTTATTTCGGAATTAAACAGCAATAAACTGTATCATAACAACTAATTTTTGTAAACATTTCAATGTGTATTTTAAGTACATTTTCATGAAACCAATAACAACATAGCAAGAATAAAGTTGGCCAACAGTAAATTTCCGGGGATAAGCTTCCTCATGAGGCCACATATTTTAATGATTAACAAAAAATGTTAAATGACACTGGATGAAAAATCAAGTTTCAGCAAAACTGAAACTATATGGAAACCTTGCTGAAACTTGAAGTTGAAGTTTCATGTATAGTTTCCGCAATGCGGAAACCATTATATCGATTCAGCAAGTATCCGTTAGGTTTCAGTCAGCAGAAACTTTAGTCTAAGATTCCTGATGGTTTCCGCAATGCGGAAACTAAATTTGAATCGTGTGAATAGTTGTGTAAATTATTATGGAAATATCAATCGGTTTCAGAACATTTCCGCTAGGTTTCAGTATGCTGAAACTTTAAGTTAAGATTCCTGATGGTTTCCGCAATGCGGAAACTAAATTTGAATCATGTGAAAAGTTGTGTAAATTATTATGGAAATATCAATCAGTTTCAGAACATTTCCGCTAGGTTTCAGTATGCTGAAACTTTAAGTTAAGATTCCAAATGGTTTACGCATTGCTGAAACTATTACTAAAATTGATTTGAGTTTAATAGTGATATCATTTATTTTCAACAGGTTTAAGTTTAATTCTAGCCTAATGATAATGAATCCGTACAAACTAAAATGTATAGTAAGGTTTCAGCGTGACTGAAACTATATGTATACATGTAACTATCTTCAAATGTGGCAAATAAGGCGATTAAGAACCTTACTAAGTAATTAATTGAATTTGAAAAGAAAAACTGATGTCTGATCTTGTTTAATGCATATGATGAAATCATTAATCTGAGGTACTCGGGCACGTGTATACATGTGTATACATTCTTTGTCCAGGTGACCTCCTCTGTGATTTTCCTGTATATTCTGTGTGGATTGCAGGGTTTTTTCTGTCAGGAGTGAACAAAAGACTGTTACATAACATATACACAGTACGAAGCGCGAGTTTGTAACTGGATCCCGGCGGGAATTTTTTTTCAATTTGTGTGTACCTGAGTTAGTAAAACTGATAAGTAAATTATAATTATTTAGTAAAATAAATTAATATACCTATTTTGTAAGACTCCTTCTTAAATCATTTAGTTATCATTTGAATGAACCTTGAGGTACAGTAACTAATAAAGCAAACAAATTAAGGTAAAGTCGTTGTAAATTTTTACAAATCGTACCAAATATTCGTACAACCTGAAGTTTAGAGCTAATTCATTTCTTTTTTAATACCACGCCAACACATGTACACAGGAATTTTTTTTTTAAATTCTACAGTTGATAATAACAAGTAAAACCCACTTGGAGTTTGAGTCTAATATAATAATTGTTTAATTATTTACATGCATTTCAGACTTTACTGCATGTATGACTGTATCATGATTCACTGGCGCAAGCAAATTGAAAGTGGGAGGGGGGCTAGACTAATCCTCAGAAATATTGAGGAAAAACCCTAAAAAACCCTAATTCCCAAAATCATGAAAATCTTAATCCGTGTGTGTGTGTGTGGGGGGGGGGGGGTTGTTGTTATACCTATACTATATACTACCGAAAATAAATTTCCCTACCCAAATTTTTTCCCCCAAAATCATGAAATTCCTAATCCGTGTGTGTGTGTGTGGGGGGGGGGCTAGTATGCCTATTACTCCAACTTCTCAATCTTTCAAGGTAAATTTAGGAACAATTACATTTCCGGCGAGAAAAAGTGGGGGGGGGGGGGGCTATATGCCTATTGGTTAAGTCTAACTTTGCACTAAGCCCCCCCCCCCCCGGTTCGACGCCTATGTGATTCGTGCATTTCTATACTTTGTATTTACTTTCTGTACTGTAAACACAGATATTGATACATGTCTATGAAACATGCACATGTTTCTGTTATAAGATATAATAAGCATTATTTATAATTTTACTGAAGTTATACGTATATTTACAAAATCAGTTTAAAATCCAGCACTAGCCATGTGGTGCACGTGATTTTAATCCCATTTTTAAAATTTGATTATACATTCGTATACATTTGATGTAGAAAGTATACCAAATAATTAAAATTATATTTTGTTTATATATCAGTCAGACGTGTACGTCTTACTTCCCGGCTTGTTTAACGCGTTTGTATTTTAATTTTATAAGTATTCTTAACGTACTGTTCATCGCATGACCAATCAGTGCACATGTGTAACTGTAAAATAATTGCCATCAATTCATCGTAGTTGTAAATTCACCGTACGGGTGAACGCTGTTAACCGGACCCCGTTAATTGATCGGCATCTAATTATATTTGCGATTTCTGTGTGTTCATGCAAAACCTGCTCTGTGATGAACATAATATTTTCACACGTCTATATTTTGAATAAGAATATGACCGTGCTTAGAATCGCGGTGAAAATTGGACAAGTCAAGACTAACTTGTCAGAAGACTATATATGGCTATATCATATTTAGTTTGGCAAAATCATCAGTACATGTAAATAAAATATAGTTAAAGACAAAATCTGATACATATGTCTCATTAAAACTTGTTTAATTTCATAAAAAATTTGTAAACAAACGGTCGGCCATTTTTTTTGTTAATCACGTGTTACAAATACAATTGTAACAAACACACGCCAATACTTTGTAGTATTTAACCAAGAAATACTGACTCCGACAGTTCTTATTTTAAAAAAATATACATGTAAAAAGTATACTTTTCGGTAAAAAATGATAATTTTGATTAAACATTATTCATTTTAAACTATTCCAAGATTTAGCGGGTTCTGATTGGTCAGTATTGGCGCACTTTATGATTCCGAGCGAAGGTTAAAATGGACAAGAAGGTGCTGTTGTAAAATGGAGAATTGAGAAGCATTAATAGCCTCTACAACAAGGAGATAATGCAGGAACGAAGAACTCATGTCAAGGTAACTTAATTCACAATATAGATACTCCCAATAACATTTTCAAGGCTTTAATTTATCTCTCATTTGTAAACGAGATCTCGCGCCATCAAATCAAGATGGCGTCATTTTTTCAAACTTGGTTCGGCGTTTTAATTTTTATTACCGTATCTCTTTTAAATATACGTTTTGACCAAGTTAACCATTAACCAACTTTATATGCATGATAATCAAGATTATCCAGGGTATACACATATATAATTATATAAACGTCCCTAATATATGAATGCTTGGTTGGTAAACAAGATGAACAATGAATCTTTCGCACATTATACAATTTACAAACTCTAAATGTAACGAACAAAATTTATTAATTAAATCCGGAAAACGAAATCTTATACGTTTTTCTTTTTCAGCATTGACAGCATACAAAGTCAATGTTTCCGGTGATTAGTTGCATCCTCTGTTCGGTGATTCGGGTGAATGTTTTGACCAGCTGGACGATGTGAACGCAAGGTATTGCTTTGAAATTGATTATTTTCACCATTAACTTATACATGTGTTGGATGTTTATAATTTACTGTAGTAGTTTTTGGAAATCCAGGTCTAAGTTTTTGAAAAGGAGGTTCAACAAACAATAATTGAATCAAAATGAAAATAACATAGCTTCAAACCAGGGTTGGCCGGGAAATACCAGTGCTGGGAATTACTAGTGGTAAATACCGGTATTTCCCGTCCCGGTCAATACTACTGTTTTTCACTAATGTTGGAAATACTGGGAAATACAAATTTATAATCTTTATTTCTTTAATTTTTTCAATGTAAAACATATGTTTATGATAAAAGATATTAACAATAAGCATCAAAAACCAGTTTATCCTACTTTCCCATTTCACTGCCAGTTTATGAATCTTAAATTCACCAATCACCTATTCCCAAAGACTTCTATAGCTGCTAAAGTACAAATTTTAGTCCAGCTTTTTGAACCTCAAGTTTTCTGTTTTACAGATTTATAATTCAAAGCACAAAATAAACTGTTATAATTACTGTAGGTGTTACGAGTAACAATTAAATAATCACACATGTTGTTATAATAAATGACACTTGACAGTTTTGTGCTCCTGTTTAGGGGAGATAAATACTATGAGTGGGGTTGATTGGCTTCTTCTTAGGTGTGTTGCATACTGAGGTAGTGACACAGTCACACTTTATTTTTCACAATTTTCTTGCACCATTTTCACATTCACCAAATAACCAGAAAATGGAACTTTTGATATCATGTTTATGATAACTGTATAGATTCCCCTATACCTGACTAGTCTTAAAAACAAAATAACAATGTTGTCAATGAATGAACCATGTTTGGAGTATTCATAAGAAGATAACCAATGCATTACTGGGCAGTCAAAACTTGTTAAAATCAAAGAACATTTATAAAATGTCAAAAAGCTGACAAGGTGTACTATTGTCTACATCCCTACAGATTTGATTAAGACTAATGTCTAAGTATGAAGTACTATAATATGTAGTTGTACTTTATTTCCCAGTATTTCCCGGGAAATACCAGTAATTCCCGGAAATTACCAGTATTTCCCACCGTCCTGGGAAATATGAGTATTTCCCGCTTTTTTGCCAACCCTGCTTCAAACATAAAATGAAACATTTTAGACCAGATACTACTGTAGTCATTATATGACATAGCTAAAACAGCAACTGGCAACTGCATAGTAGCTTCGGTATTCAGAATTTTATTCAGGATGCTTTTATTACATGTTAGGCTGAATGACTTATGTTAATTATTTAAAAATCTAAATGAAACTTTATTATTCATGTTTAAGATAAATAGAACAGACATAAAGTACAGCCCAGTGAAAGGAACAAGTTCATCGCAAGAAGAAGAATTTTAATGCTACCACTGTCCAGAACTACTAAGTCTGCTGTAGCCATGATGTGATCATATGAGTGCTTCACCGGTCTGGACAATGCTCGAAAGTCCCCCCAAAAGGCCTATTTCCATAAACTACGACTCGGGTTACACAAACAACAGCCATTTAGGACACTCCTTATTGATTCGAATGGACACATCTCTACGACCCGACTAAACCTCTGCAGAACAAGACTTTTTAACTGTAAAGTATTCTCATTTCAAAAAACCTATAAACTATAAAAGTACTTTTCTTATATGATCAAATACCAGTATATTACAATGTCTGTCTGTAAGCTAGAATCGTAGAAAATCACATGGTTTAGACTTATTAAATGATTGATTAGACAATGCAGATATTAACTTTCATTTTCTTAAATAATTTGTTATATTTGCAAAAATTGCATAAAATATTAGACTCCATGTAACATATATCCTCACACCTCCAAGTTGATAAGTGTTATCTACTTTTTTTCCATTTTCTTTGTTTAAACATTTATTGATAACTTAGTTTTTATTTGCAGCAATATATGGAAAATTAAGAAACCAATCTTAAATGTATAAACACTGCATTAGGAGATGAATGCATGGGTCATAGAAATGATAAAATACACCAAACAATATTCAATTATGTCGTATATGAAAATATATAAAGACAACATATACCTCATGTATTACAATTTTTATATAACAACATTACTTGGATGGAAAGTTGTTTCCATGTGGGTTTTATTTTAATCTGTGTTATGTAACTAATATATAATTGGAATTAGCTTTTATATCATAAGTAAAATGCTGGTATTGATGAGAATTGTAAGGTGAATGATCTGTGTGATACTTTGTATTTTATACATTCATGCTACAAAAAGCAAGTACATGTACATGTAGTAATACTTGTCATATATAAGCAATGTATATTTTACTTCATGTCTTGGATTTAAAAATATTAATGTAGGTAAAGTAGTGAAATGTAGGAAGGCAAACCGTGTTTAAAGAAGAATATTCATCAGGAATGAAGTGTGTTGCAATCAGCATAATTAATTAAATGTGTACATCATATTTTTGCACATGATTTGACAGACTGCTCCATTGTTAGCTTTTTATTGGCCAACAAGCTTTTCATATCTCCCTCTGGGTCATCTATTAAATACTGACAGGCTTATGATATTAAAATCTGATCAGTTGGTACATCATGGGTGGAAATGAAAAGTTCACTTTGGACTTAATGGATTATCAAAAAAATGATATCAAATCCTGTTCTATTGTAAAACATTAGATTATATTACTAACAAAGAAAAGGTTTATCCCAACTTGTAAGTGGATCACTTTGACCTCATTTTGGAATTTATGACATACATATTCAAATCAAATCTTGGTCATACCTTTATAGTCAACTACTATCTTGTAGTGTATTTTTTTTTTTTAAAGATAGATACTTTAGACTTTTCAAAAATATTTTATGGTGTACATATTCATTGTTGTTCAAAAGAAATTGAGACAAGTGTATCATGTTCATGTAACAGTGAAGTTTTCTTTGTTTATTCATGTACGTGCAGTTATTTTGTAAATTGCATTCATATTTTTAAAAAAGTAAGATCTTTGTTGCATTTTTAAAGGGAGATTTGATAGGCATTTAATCGAGATGAAAAAAAATACAAATGTAAAGATTTCTATGGGAGTTTTTTTTCTTGTGCAATTTTATCATTTTTTAAATAAAAGTCCATAATAAGGGAATTGCCATATGGATGTTTCTCCATTATTGTATCTTGGCTGTATGTTATTTATTATTGGAAACAATTTCACATTTTTGAACAAAATAAATTTGGAACTGTTTGAAATTGTTTTGTTTTTACATAAAGTAGAAACCTTGCTCAGCTTTTGTGAAAGCAAAAATATGGAAAGTTTCAGTTGCGGAAACCCTTTGTAAACGATATGTTTCCCAATTGAATATGGAGGTTGAAACTATGCAGAAACTTCAAGTTTCAGTAAGTTTCCGTCGCGGAAACCATTTGTAAACAATATGTATCCCAAACGTATATGGAGATTGAAACTATGCAGAAACTTCAAGTTTCAGTAAGTTTCCGTTGCGGAAACCATTTGGATTCATGGACAGCCTAAGTTTCAGCACTGCGGAAACTTAATGAAACTTGAAGTTTCCGTGCTGAAACCTGTCGGAAACTTAAAGTAACCTTAAGTTTCCGCAGAGTTTCAAAAGGGTTTCCGCAGCGCTGAAACCAGATATTTCATCCAGTGTGACGATGTCACAAAACTATAATGTTAAAGGAATGAAGAATTAAATTTCTATCTACAAATATGTTTACATAAAATGATATTTGTGTGCCATACATTTGAAACCAGACTCTACCCATATTTGACTTCGGATTCCTTCAACATCTGATTTTTAAAGATTTGCGCCTGCTATTTGTAAATCGAAGAAATGCCTCTTTTAATAATCACAATAAATGGATTTTAAAAAGTAGTTCAATTCGTGAAATTTTCCATATGCATGCAGCCTCTATTCATCCCCGGACCCCAAAAATCAAAAAGATTTCTAGTACCCCATTCAAGATAGATATGTTACCAACAGATGGATGATTTTCGGCAATCAATGGAAATTGTAAACAACAGCTTCTTTCATTTTTACAATGTATAATCTTCGACAAATATTTAATAGTGTTTGCTTGCAAGACAATTGAATAAAGGTAAAAGGAAAGGTTAAAAGAAAGATTTAGAGCAAATATATAATTAACGAATCAGTTATAATTGTGAGCCTGAAAATTAGTTATAGTCACTATCATTTTTACTTAAATTTATATTTTGATACACATTTTAATCAAGACCAAATCAATAAATGTTTGAAGAAACCGCTTTTATTAGACTTATCTGAATTTACAATTAATGTACAAGCCCGACTATCAATAATATTCATCAAAAGATTGTCCGTAAGAATCAACAATAATATGTTGTTGTTTTTTTTAATTTTAATTTTATAACTTTAAATCGTAGTGCATATAACTTTATTTTTACTTTTTTGTTTGTCTTCAGCACAATTCTTTGTGAGGGTTTCGGGGGTTGAAATCCATATACGCCGTTAAGGGGGGGGGGTGGTGAAATCCATATACGTCGTAATTAGGGGGTTGGGTTGAAATCCATATACACCGTAATTAGACATAGGACGGGTGGTTTGAAGTCCATATACGCCTTAATTAGACTTAAAAGAATGGAAAAGCCAACTAAATAGATGTTAATAAAAAACATATACATTAATCTTTAACACATATTACACGATAACCACATTAATATTTCCCTTGCACTTTGATTCGATTACAAATAATGGGTTTTCAAATAGAGATCTGATTGGTTCGCGCTCTGATTCTACAACGCAATTGATCGATTATTTTATTTGACAGGTATATAAGTTATACCGGACCCGGTATATGTTTATATGTTTTCAAAGTCCGCTCTGGTCTGCGTCAGCCTGGAGTTTACCCGCGTCAGCTCTGGGTCCGCCTTAGAGGACCCGAAGCAGACCCTAACGGACACAGAAAGCAGATCCAGGGTTTCTGTAAGGTAGTGTCTAATCCGCACTGACTTTTTGTGAAATACACAACTATTTAGGTGAACCGTTTACCATGAATAAAAATAAAAATTGTACTTACACGTTTGCTTAGTACGAGAATGAAGGATAGTAGGATGAGTTTCAAAAATCGCACTTAAAATACTCTTTGAAGTTTGTGCTGTACAAGGCGTCAAGGCAACAAAACTGTTCTCGACCTTAAAAAAAAATCTCAGTTTTAAACGCTTTTCTGGTCGATTCTATAGAAAGAAAGGGCACGTCTGTTGGGGCACCAAAAGGGTATCTAAAAATTAAAGATTAAATTAATACACGCATGACGAGTTCAATATTCTCGATCCAATAAAGAATACATGTACGTATGGGAAAGAGAATAAATTCCGCATATCAAAATTGATTTCAAACTAATTATGAGAGTCTATGGATAACCACACCTGTAATCCACTATCCCAAAAGATCCCTGCATCTAGCGTAAATAAGAAGAAATACATCCAAATATGGAGACTGTTTTACAATACAATACCAAGAATCCTCTGGTATAGAACACAGGAAGAAGATGGTATTTTTATGCTTGGTTTTGATTACAGAGTCGCATATTTGAAAAAAAAAATGTCCTTTGAAAAGATGACATTGTAGATGCATATATAGTCGACGACCTCGGAAATTTGACTCTTACGTGATTTTGTAAATAGGATCGTGTGATTATATAATTATCTGTTTACAAAAAATGCATTCAAAATACGCAGAACAATAGTTTACATTTATTTAAGAATCAATTTTGAATGGTTACAGCCGTAAACAAATATGATCAAAGAGAAAATTGACCTGTTATTCAATTTGTTTGATTTGTCTTTTCTTTATAAAAATCTGTGAACGGCCCTAAATATTAAACCGTATAACATATTAATTTGACCCATGTGTTACGTTTGAAAATTAAACTTTACAATACACAAAGTATTGTGATATTAACAGACACCACTTGATAAGTGATAAACATACCAAGGTAGACGCGCTTTAACCTTATTGTCACTTAATAGGCCCACCGTGCAAAATGAGAAATATTATATTTCATTTCACGCAAGATTGTTTCTTGAATAATAAATCAACCATTCTTGTATAACATAACTTAAATTGCAGGTTTTTTTTAAAGTGAATATTAATTTGTATCAATTGTGATTTATTA
This sequence comes from Magallana angulata, assembly GCF_025612915.1. Lineage (NCBI taxonomy): Eukaryota > Metazoa > Mollusca > Bivalvia > Ostreida > Ostreidae > Magallana > Magallana angulata. Next base: position 15,603,451 of record NC_069114.1, on the reverse strand, counting down.
TGACAGGTGTTTTTTTATTCAAACTATCTAAAAACAATTATAAGTTTCTCATTTGTCAACGGCTTTATTTCTGACAATTACATTGAAATTGCATCTGAAAATTCATAGATTTTCATGGTATATAAAAGTTTGGTATAAATTATTCCCAAATTGTTTAAATCCCATTTATATACTTATAGTACAGAAAAGCCAAAAAATCAAATGTAACGACTCAAACGACAATGTATTTATAAATTTAATGTCATAACAAATTAGCAGGCAGCGGACGTATGATACCCCTATACCTAGCGTAAAAGAAAAGCTAGTTATTTTAAAAAAAAACCATACAAATATGTGGATCTATTACACGCTCCGATAGAGGGTGCACTTGATATTTTGGTTCGAAAGGGTTGACAACAGAATCGCATGATTAAGAAATAACATATTTCTGGTAAACAAAAAAACCCCATATTTTTGTTTATATTATTTAAAGTGTATAAGAAATACATTTGCGATAATTTATGCTGTTATAAATAAAGCTGTACCTTTAGACACCCAGTGTACTAACAAGGTTTATCCAATATGTATCACCTTCAAGTCAGATGATTATATGCATGCTTTAAAATAAAAATATTGGTTGCTTAATATCTTGTAGATTTTAAGAGATCGGTTGTTTAATTTAATACGTAGCATTATTTCAGTTAGGCAAAATATGAACGAGTACTTGTGTACATCGAAGCATCATTTCGTTTTAAAAGTCATTTCTGCAACCTAACACCAATAAATGTCGCATGGCCAAAGGTGTAGGCAATCTGTCTCAGCTCACGGTTTTAAATAGATAAAACCGCATACTGTTGCATCTGAATGTGTTCTGAACTCTTCTATTCATAAAAGCAGATATGATTGAGCAAACAATATACATTTCTCCCTCTATTTCTTAAACGATTGTAAATCAAATGGAAACAAACATGACAGAAATCTAAGCGTTCTGGTTAATCGATTTACATACGTCTGCAACCCTTTAACTTTAACTTTGTATAACTCATTAAAGGTTTAAGTAATTGAAGTATAATATGTATTGTATGACAAACAATGCGTACAACGTTCATATCTGATTTTGTCCATGATGAACACTCAGTCTCGAAATTGAAACTATATTGATTGTACGATCTCTATTATGAACTAACATGGACTGGCCTAAGATTGTACAGTAGTTTTAAATACCATTGTAACTTTCCCATAAATAAAAGAATTGGATGTTGCTCCAAGTTAATGTACAAATCGACAACATTTATTAATTATTATAATACCCACTTTAATATGAATGTATCAGTTTTATATTTACAGATTTTTTATTTTAAAATTATAATATTTGCATCAAAATAGGATTGTCAAAATGCACTATGTGCTGAAATGTTTCGGATTAATATGATGACATGATGTTTGGGGTATTTTTTATTACAGACTGTAAGCCTTGCTGCTGGGTTATCACATATACACATGTACGGGATACTCTGCCGTACAATTATGCCGGGCCTAGGTGACAGTTTTGCACACGTCTAAGCTGTATGTATCGAAAATTTTAATTATGCATATTATAAACAATCGCTTAATGAGTTTCAAACCACCTTTGTTATTGATGTATATTACCTGTCAGGTGAGATATTTACCTTGAAAAATTAATTTCTAGTGAAAAATAATTTTTACCACAGAAAAAAAATCTTTAAGATATTCGAAATGTCTTACTGGAATACTTGAACTTCTAATGAGGATTAGAATTAACTGTCAGATGAGACACACTTAAGGAGTCTCGGGGGAGAATGTTTCAAACATACGATTTCCTTTAAATTTTTTTACAGTGAAATGTCAACTTATGAGTAAACAACTATGTGCAAAATATAAAGTAAATTGACCGGATATTTTATTTGATTGTCGCGCTCAAATTTTGGTCGTATGTCCGATTCATCACCGACATTTTATATTAATAGGATTATACAGGACAATGAGAGTTTTCATTTTCAATTTCATATTTAAAAAAGTACAAAAATACGATTTTCTTTAAATTTTCAGCGATGGACGGTTAACATATAAGTAAACTTTTTGCCAAATTAAAACAATATTGACCGGATGGTTTTTAGGCTATCAGTCCTCATAGTTTGATCCTATAAACGTGCCGTGCCAGCAATTTTACATTATAGAATTGTATAAAACAAAAGGATGTTTACGAATCAAATTTAATTTTATTTGTATTAGAAAAAATACATTTCCACTCACACAGAACGTAGAAGGGTCGCGTATATGTTTTTATTTTGCAAATTATAGTTTTGATTTTAATTATTGACGCTGTAATAGAAAATGCACGACGTTAATTCTTGTCAATTGTTACGTCAGAGTCTCAACTGACGTCATCCTAAGACGTTGACTCCGACGACAATAACGTCGATTTTGAAGAAGCAGGGAAAAATTTAAATACTTCTGACATTATTCTAACGATTCATTTCACTAAAAAAAAAAAATTTTGATAAGTAATTTTTCTGAAATAAAAACGTTACATGATAACCTGTATCATTGAACATTTTACTTTAAATCTGTTTTTTACAACAGTAATGCGCAATACCCTGCGCAGAGGGCGCACAATTTTAATTTTAAACCCGCTACCGACCTTAAAACAAAGGGTGCTTATATATTCTTTACAGAATGTTCTATCATTTGGTATACATAGATTTTTACATATTTGCGTCTGAAGAGGATGCAAAATTGCCACATTTGCACTGGCATAATTATCCGGCAGTGTTACACACAGGTTGATCATTCTGAATACCAATTGTACATGCATTCTTTAATATTTTTACTACAAAATGTAGGATGTAAATCAAAAAAAATGCTGCTTTGTATGAATCTTCCGAAAAAACATTAAATAGATAGTTTGACGAGATATTGGCGCTTCTGATTGGTCGAAACATTCCTTTGATACCTGCATCAATAATATTTTTCAGAATCTACTGCATCAATAATTTTTTTTTCAGGATCTACTTTTCTCTACTGTTCTGATTAAACACTATTTATAGAATGGGAATTTCCAAAAAACACTGTCAACAAAATGAAAAGTTGTGTTTTTTTAATTGTAAGTAGAAATAAACTTTATAAATATATAAAATCAAAAGTTTAACTTTGAAAATAAACAATACACAATTATAGTAATTAAAAGTGGTTAGCGCGGTGGCCGCTCCCTGCCAGGAGAATGGGTTACAGAGGTCGTGAGCCCAAGCCCCGGCCGGGGCGGAGGTGGAGCTACAAAAAGGTGAATTTAAGTATGTCTTTATCATTCACTATGGGCAGGTATATGTCAATTTGAGAGTTAATGCAATGTTTGTTCTTATTATATGTATATATCTATGCAATCTGTATCGTCCCGATCTTCTCAAATTGTCGTTTAACAGTATTCCACCTGTATCTCAAACGACCGTGTAGTGAGCGACCAGCGCGCTAGTTTCCCTTCGTTATCGAAAGCTAGATTTTTGTATTGCCTAGATAGCCCAGTGGTTAGCGCGGTGGCCGCTCACTGCTACGAGAAAGGGTTCCAGAGGTTGCCAGTTCAAGCCCCGGCCGGAGCGGAGGTGGAACTCCAAAAAGGTGAATTTCTCTATGCTTTATATATATACTAATTCTATTCGTTCCTGACTCTACAGATAAACAATAAACCTGTCTTAGCATAAAATGATATTTCATACCTTCCTTCGAATGAAATAATATAGAATAGAATAATCAATAAATTCCAATCTTTATTTTAGAGGTATACTTTCAAGTTTACGTTCAGAGGTTTTTTTTAAGGATTACATATCTTACTTCACCACCACCCACACCCCCTTCCCCAGCATGCCTAGTAACTAAACAAAATAAAAATGCGCAAAAAAGATAGTTTCACTCAGGAAACAATTTTGAATGGTTACAGCCGTTAAAATACAGCTTACTCCACTTATATTGAAATCGCTTATTTTGAAATTCCGCTTATTTTGAAATAGAAATAAATCCCCAGTTTTTGCCTCTCATATTCTTTGCATTGATTTAACGGATATAATGAAATCGTCTATTTTGAAATATCGCTTATATTGAAGCCACTGATCGGTCCCCAAAGGTGATAATTAGTTGTTTTTATAACGGTTATATTGAAGTACTCCCTGGCGGCTGTCGTCACGGTTGGTGACAGTAATTATGCCAGACTGACCGGTTGATATACAAAGGTGTGAATAAAGTTATCATCATGTGTGTTTTTATACTTCTATTAAAAAGTAAAATGTATACACTGTTGAATTTGATACGGATGTATTGAGGCTAGACGTAATATGGAAACCCCACGGAAAAGAAATACCTTATCTCCGGACGCTAAATGCAAACTAGTTTTGTTTATTGATGAAAAAACAAAGCCTAAATTCAATATAGATAAGGATTTTGAGATTATCGAGTGTACACTTACGATGGTATACAAGAAGCGTTCAGCAATATTTGAAGCGTTTGAGTCTGGTGATTTTTCTCTAAAACGTAAAAGAATGCGATTGGAGATTATGATGAGGTTTCAGATAGTAACAAAATGAAACTTACAAAACTTTCGGATATAATTTTAATCAAACTTTCAAGGACTAATGTTCCATGTAATCTGTTCATTGCAATAGATAAATGATGACCAAATAATTTGTTCGGGTTTGGTTTTCTATGCTTACATCGGGATTGAACTTTCAAAAATGGCGGCTTCACTTCAGTCAATTTCGCTTATATTGAAATACGGATATATTGAAATAATTTGCATGGTCCCTTGAATTTCAATATATCCGGAATAGGCTGTATATGTTCTGTTACTCAATCTTTTTTACTTGTCTATTCTATTTATAAATCTGCAAGACTGATATTTATCTTATATTTAAAACTATCTTATACCAATGGCCAAGTAATGCCAAATAATGGGATCTAACCCTAATTATGGTATTTGCATCTGATCAATTCAACGCATGTATTACATGTACCTATGAAAATTACACATTTTCGATTCAAAAGTAATGGGATATTTACAGACACCTCTTGATAATTTGTTACCAGACCATTTCAGATGGGCCTTGTCGCTAAACAGGCACACCGTGCAAAATAAGAAACATTAAATTCCATGTTACGCAACCTCGTTATTTGTGTGATACATACGCCATTCTAATACCAGTATTGGATGACTGAACTTAAAGCTTTTTTAATATGAGTATGTAAAGCAGCAACAATAATTGATTTTCTAAAATACTTTTATTGTTGTTTTACAAAAGTATTTCAAAGCCAACTATCAGTTCCATCATCGTTAAACGATTACCCTTTTGTAAAGGATTTGTGTTGACTTTATTTTAACAAAATACTTGTTGTATGTAATCTTATGAAATTTTGGTATTTGTGTATATAATTTGATATGTAGCATCATTTCAGTTAGGCAAAATGTAAGCGAAAACCTGTATACGGTGACACATCATTTCGTTTTTAAAATTTATTGCTGCAACCAAACACCAAAAGAATCTTGGTATGCTTAGTGGGTTTGATGATCCGTCTCAGCTACGACGGATTTTATTATACAAGACGGCATACTTGTTGCAGCTGAGTGTGTTTTAAACTCTTCTTTTAATAAAATCAGATAGAATTACGTACAGCAAACTATTCTTTTTTCTGTTTATATGACTAATAATATATCTTTGCGTTGTCAGTGGTATGGATAATAACGGTTTTAAATAGACATGTTACCAGCTTGTTTCAACTGAGTTTTTCAGACTCTTCATTTGATATATTCAGTAAGTTAAAACTACAGCAAATAACACGCGTTATGTGTAAATAACAATAAAATAGACAAGTCCCAACTATTCTGAAAATCTCGATTATAACTCATACGAAAACAAACAAGACTAAAATGCTTACAAACGATCTAGTAAATAACGACCTGTCTGCATCCCTCTAGCAATAACAATGTATTGTTTATCTTCTTGAATTCCCTTGTTAATATACGAAGCAATACTAAAATCGTTTACAACACTCATAGATGGCAGTGTCTATTGTGATTTTTGGTGTTGACTTTACGTAAAATAATTCTATATCGATCAAAACTAAGACTATATTGAGCGCACAATCCTATGAATTTGCTCGAATTGGTCTCTGGCTTTAAAATAGTTGTACAATATAGTAACCGTTGTAACATTCAATGAATATGTAAGAAATTGACTGCGTCTTCCGTTTGAAATACAGATCGACAAAATTAGTCAAATACTTATTTAATAAGAGGGTGCAAACTAGATAATACCTTAAAAATTGGCAAAATTAGATCCCCTTACATGCAAAACGTGATGTATTGTTTTAATAATACCCTAAACATTCCAATGTAAAATTTAAATCATAATTATGTACCGGTAGTCAGAATTCCCTGTTTTCTAATATGTCTATTTACCTCATCCTTAAAAAACTACTAGATTAGTTTTCAAATCAAATATTTTTATTTTATAGATATTCAGTGTTATTAAACTAAACTTTATGAATTTCAAAGATATTATCTTGAACTTTTTAACAAACAAGCAACTCAAACTCATACTTCACAACATCCTCAACTCGCCTATTGTCTGGTTTGATGGATTTTAAAAGCTTGGAAACAAACGTCTGTCATATTAATTATGATATCAAAAAAGGAATATCGAACTATTTTTATCCATAACGTTTTACTAATGTTAATGGTTTTCATTTAGAAATTGTTCCAGGCCTAAAGTTGATTATTATGACAAATAAAATAATCACTGATAGCATACACTCCTTTCCTTTTTATATCTTTGTATTTGCTACACTTTTATGAAATTTCTTTTTTTTTCTACTAAATAGCCAGGTTTGTTTTGATTGTTTTCTAGACTGTACAGGTAGATAACAAAAATATCATTATCATCCTTAAATCATCAAAACGAATACTGGGTACGTCAAATGAATACAAAAAATGATATTCAATAATGATTGTTTATTATAAAGGTATATCATATATTTTATATTTCATGATATTATCAAAGTATCTAAGTGCCTGTATGGTGTCTATAAATATCACATTACTTTGTCAATCAAATTTTGAAATATCGTATAAAAATGGACAATTACTGCAGATAACGACATATTAACATTGTAAGTCTTGTCGAAAATTGTCATTTATGTGCCACGTAAAACGTTTGCAATTTGCAAAGAAGTATACAAATGTACACATAACAAGTGATTATCAGACCGTGGTAGTTCGCCTTGTTGTTGTAAAATAATGCACTTTGTCAAGCAAGAAATATTAAATTTCATTTCACACACCTCTTTTTTAGTAAGCAATATTGATATTTGCATCATGCATATAAAATAAAAGAGTAGTTATAGTAATTATAATAATACAAACGTCCCTTGCATCTGTCTTAAAAAGCGACTAAAATAAATGAGAAAAATAACATAGTAGTTAACCCGACGAAATATTGCAATCTTTTTTTTACTTCCTTTGTTTCCAAATTAAGATAATTTAAGGGAAAAAAGAGAAAACTTTATAACAAAATAAACTTAATACAATATTATATGTTGTAACTTGTGTTTTAAATGTGAGTTAACTTTTATTTAGGATAACTTTATTTCGGAATTAAACAGCAATAAACTGTATCATAACAACTAATTTTTGTAAACATTTCAATGTGTATTTTAAGTACATTTTCATGAAACCAATAACAACATAGCAAGAATAAAGTTGGCCAACAGTAAGTTTCCGGGGATAAGCTTCCTCATGAGGCCCCATATTTTAATGATTAACAAAAAATGCTAAATGACGATGTCACAAAACTATAATGTTAACGGAATGAAGAATTAAATTTCTATCTACAAATATGTTTACATAAAATGATATTTGTGTGCCATACATTTGAAACCAGACTCTACCCATATTTGACTTCGGATTCCTTCAACATCTGATTTTTAAAGATTTGCGCCTGCTATTTGTTAATCGAAGAAATGCCTCTTTTAATAATCACAATAAATGGATTTTAAAAAGTAGTTCAATTCGTGAAATTTTCGTTATGCATGCAGCCTCTATTCATCCCCGGACCCCAAAAATCAAAAAGATTTCTAGTACCCCATTCAAGATAGATATGTTACCAACAGGTGGATGATTTTCGGTAATCAATGGAAATTGTAAACAACAGCTTCTTTCATTTTTACAATGTATAATCTTCGACAAATATTTAATAGTGTTTGCTTGCAAGACAATTGAATAAAGGTAAAAGGAAAGGTTAAAAGAAAGATTTAGAGCAAATATATAATTAACGAATCAGTTATAATTGTGAGCCTGAAAATTAGTTATAGTCACTATCATTTTTACTTAAATTTATATTTTGATACACATTTTAATCAAGACCAAATCAATAAATGTTTGAAGAAACCGCTTTTATTAGACTTATCTGAATTTACAATTAATGTACAAGCCCGACTATCAATAATATTCATCAAAAGATTGTCCGTAAGAATCAACAATAATATGTTGTTGTTTTTTTTAATTTTAATTTTATAACTTTAAATCGTAGTGCATATAACTTTATTTTTACTTTTTTGTTTGTCTTCAGCACAATTCTTTGTGAGGGTTTCGGGGGTTGAAATCCATATCCATATACGCCGTTAAGGGGGGGGGGGGGGGTGGTGAAATCCATATACGCCGTAATTAGGGGGTTGGGTTGAAATCCATATACACCGTAATTAGACATAGGACGGGTGGTTTGAAGTCCATATACGCCTTAATTAGACTTAACAGAATGGAAAAGCCAACTAAATAGATGTTAATAAAAAACATATACATTAATCTTTAACAAATATTACACGATAACCACATTAATATTTCCCTTGCACTTTGATTCGATTACAAATAATGGGTTTTCAAATAGAGATCTAATTGGTTCGCGCTCTGATTCTACAACGCAATTGGTCGATTATTTTATTTGACAGGTATATAAGTTATACCGGACCCGGTATATGTTTATATGTTTTCAAAGTCCGCTCTGGTCTGCGTCAGCCTGGAGTTTACCCGCGTCAGCTCTGGGTCCGCCTTAGAGGACCCGAAGCAGACCCTAACGGACACAGAAAGCAGATCCAGGGTTTCTGTAAGGTAGTGTCTAATCCGCACTGACTTTTTGTGAAATACACAACTATTTAGGTGAACCGTTTACCATGAATAGAAATAAAAATTGTACTTACACGTTTGCTTAGTACGAGAATGAAGGATAGTAGGATGAGTTTCAAAAATCGCACTTAAAATACTCTTTGAAGTTTGTGCTGTACAAGGCGTCAAGGCACCAAAACTGTTCTCGACCTTAAAAAAAAAATCTTAGTTTTAAACGCTTTTCTGGTCGATTCTATAGAAAGAAAGGGCACGCCTGTTGGGGCACCAAAAGGGTATCTAGAAATTAAAGATTAAATTAATACACGCATGACGAGTTCAATATTCTCGATCCAATAAAGAATACATGTACGTATGGGAAAGAGAATAAATTCCGCATATCAAAATTGATTTCAAACTAATTATGAGAGTCTATGGATAACCACACATGTAATCCACTATCCCAAAAGATCCCTGCATCTAGCGTAAATAAGAAGAAATACATCCAAATATGGAGACTGTTTTACAATACAATACCAAGAATCCTCTGGTATAGAACACAGGAAGAAGATGGTATTTTTATGCTTGGTTTTGATTACAGAGTCGCATATTTGAAAACAAAAATGTCCTTTGAAAAGATGACATTGTAGATGCATAAATAGTCGACGACCTCGGAAATTTGACTCTTACGTGATTTTGTAAATAGGATCGTGTGATTATATAATTATCTGTTTACTAGAAATGCATTCAAAATACGCAGAACAATAGTTTACATTTATTTCAGAATCAATTTTGAATGGTTACAGCCGTAAACAAATATGATCAAAGAGAAAATTGACCTGTTATTCAATTTGTTTGATTTGTCTTTTCTTTATAAAAATCTGTGAACGGCCCTAAATATTAAACCGTATAACATATTAATTTGACCCATGTGTTACGTTTGAAAATTAAACTTTACAATACACAAAGTATTGTGATATTAACAGACACCACTTGATAAGTGATTAACATACCAAGGTAGACGCGCTTTAACCTTATTGTCACTTAATAGGCCCACCGTGCAAAATGAGAAATATTATATTTCATTTCACGCAAGATTGTTTCTTGAATAATAAATAAACCATTCTTGTATAACATAACTTAAATTGCAGGTTTTTTTAAAGTGAATATTAATTTGTATCAATTGTGATTTATTATGACAGGTGTTTTTTTATTCAAACTATCTAAAAACAATTATAAGTTTCTCATTTGTCAACGGCTTTATTTCTGACAATTACATTGAAATTGCATCTGAAAATTCATAGATTTTCATGGTATATAAAAGTTTGGTATAAATTATTCCCAAATTGTTTAAATCCCATTTATATACTTATAGTACAGAAAAGCCAAAAAATCAAATGTAACGACTCAAACGACAATGTATTTATAAATTTAATGTCATAACAAATTAGCAGGCAGCGGACGTATGATACCCCTATACCTAGCGTAAAAGAAAAGCTAGTTATTTAAAAAAAAAAACATACAAATATGTGGATCTATTACACGCTCCGATAGAGGGTGCACTTGATATTTTGGTTCGAAAGGGTTGACAACAGAATCGCATGATTAAGAAATAACATATTTCTGGTAAACAAAAAAACCCCATATTTTTGTTTATATTATTTAAAGTGTATAAGAAATACATTTGCGATAATTTATGCTGTTATAAATAAAGCTGTACCTTTAGACACCCAGTGTATTAACAAAGTTTATCCAATATGTATCACCTTCAAGTCAGATGATTATATGCATGCTTTAAAATAAAAATACTGGTTGCTTATTATCTTGTAGTGTTTTAGGGATCGGTTGTTTAATTTAATACGTAGCATTATTTCAGTTAGGCAAAATATGAACGAGTACTTGTGTACAGTTATGCATCATTTCGTTTTAAAAGTCATTTCTGCAACCTAACACCAATAAATGTTTCATGGCCTAAAGTGTAGACAATCCGTCTCAGCTCACGGTTTTAAATAGATAAAACCGCACATCTGCTGCATCTAAATGTGTTCTGAACTCTTCTATTCATAAAAGCAGATATCATGAGAGCAAACAATATACATTTCTCCCTCTAATTCTTTAACGGTTGTAATTCATATGGAAACTAACATGACTGAAATCTAAGCGTTCTGGTAAATCGATTTACATATTACGTCTGCAACCCTTTAACTTTAACTTTGTATTAAAGGTTTAAGTAATTGAAGTATAATATGTACTGTATGACAAACAATGCTTATAACGTTCATATCTGATTTTGTTCATGATGAACACTCAGTCTTGTGTTAACAAACAAATATTTTTGATCGATAGAAATTGAAACTATATTGATTGCACGATCTCTATTATGAACTAACAAGGACTGGCTTAAGATTATACAGTAGTTTTAGAAACCATCGTAACTTTCCATAAATGAAAGAATTGGATGTTGCTCCAAGTTTATATACAAATCGACAAAATTTATTAATTATTATAATACCCAATTTAATATGAATGTATCAGTTTTATATTTACAGATTTTTTATTTTAAAATTATAATATTTGCATCATAATAGGATTGTCAAAATGCGCTAGGCGCTGAAATGTTTCGGATTAACATGATGACATGATGTTCGGAGTAATCGTTTGGGACCCGCGTTTTGCACTGGACTGGGATGTGGACCCATCTTTTTTTTATTACAGATTGTAAGCCTTGCTCCTGGGTTATCACGCCAAAAAGATAGTTTCACTTAGGAATCAATTTTGAATGATCACAGCCGTTAACATATATGATTAAAGGAGATGTGTTCTGTTACTCAATCTGTTTTACTTGTCTATTCTATTTATAAAATCTGCAAGACTGATATTAATCTAATTTTTAAAACTATCTTATACCAAAGGCCAAGTTATGCCAAATAATGGGCTCTAACCCTTATTCTGATCAGTTCAATGCATGTATTACATGTACCTATGAAAATTACACTTTTTCGATTCACAAAGTAATGGGACATTTAAAGACACCACTTGATATTTTGTGACCAGACCGTAGTAGACGGGCATTGTCGCTAAATAGGCACACCGTGCAAAATAAGAAACGTTAAATTCCATGTTACGCAACATCGTTTTTTGTATGATACATACAACATTCTAATACCGGTATTAGATGACTGAACTTGAAACTTTTTTTATTATGAGTATGTAAAGCAGCAACAATAATTGATTTTTTTAAATACTTTTTTTTAAAAGTATTTCAAAGCCAACTATCAGTTTCATAATCGTTAAAAGATAACCCATTGGCTAGAGGATTTGTGTTGACTTTTTTTTACCAAAAAAAAAACTGGTTGTATGTAATCTTATTAGATTTTAGTATAAGTGTATAAAATTTGATATGTAGCATCATTTCAGTTAGGCTAACTGTAAGTGAAAAAACCTTTATACGGTGAAACATCATTTTGTTAAATTTTCATTTTGTTAAGTTATTGCTGCAACGTAGCACCAAACAAATGTTGGTATGTTTAGTGGTTTGATGATTCGTCTCAGATACAACGGATTTTTATAGACAAGACATCATACTTGTTGCAGCTGAGCGTGTTTTAAACTCTTCTTTTAATAAAATAAGATATAATTACGTACAGCAAACTATATTCGTTCTGATTTTATGACAGCCAATAGATCTATGCTTACTCAGTGGTATGGAATATAACCGTTTTAAATAGACATGCTATCAGCTTGTTTCAACTGAGTTTTTAGACTCATCGTTTAATATATTCAGTTAGTTAAATCTACAGCAAATAACAAGCTTTATGTGTGAATAACAATAAAAATGGACAAGTTCCTACTATTTTGAAAATGTCGATTATAACTCATATGAAAACAAACAAGACTAAAATGCTTACAAACGATCTAGTAAATAACGACATGTCTGCATCCCTCTAACATTAACAATGTATTGTTTATCTTGTTGAATTTCCTCGTCAATATAAGTATCAATAATAAAAACGTTTACAACACTCATAGATGGCTGTGTCTATTGTGATTTGTTGGTGTTGACTTTACGTAAATATTTCTAAATCGATAAAAACTAAGACTTTATTGAGCGCACAATCCTATGGATTTGATCAAATTGGTCTCTGGCTTTAAAATAGTTGTACAATATAGCAACCGTTGTAACATTCAATGAATATGTAAGAAATGCGTCTTCCGTTTGAAATACAGATCGACAAAATTAGTAAAATACTTATTTAATAAGAGGGTGCAAACTAGATAATACCATAAACATTGGCAAAATTAGATTCCCTTACATACAGAAAGTGATTTTTTGTTTAAATAATACCCCACAAACTCCAGTGTAAAATTTAAATCATAATTATGTAGTCAGAATTCCCTGTTTTCTAATATGTCTATTAACCTTATCCTTAAGAAACTACTAGATTAGTTTTCAAATCAATATTTTTTTTATTTTATAGATATTCAGTGTTATTAAACTAAACTTTATGAATTTCAAAGATATTATCTTGAACTTTTTAACAAACAAGCAACTCAAACCCATACTACACAACACCCCCAACTCGCCTATTGTCTGGTTTGATGGATTCCAAAAGCTAGGAAACAATCTTCTGTCATATTATTTATGATATCAAAAAAGGAATATCGAACTATTTTTATCCATAACATTCTTCTTATGTTAATGGTTTTCATTTAGAAATTTGTCCAGGCCTAAAGTTGATTATTATGACAAATTAAATAATAACTGATAGCATACACTCCTTTCCTTTTTATATCTTTGTATTTGCTACACTTTTATGAAATTTCTTTTTTTTCTACTAAATAGCCAGGTTTGATTTGATTGTTTTCTGAACTGTACAGGTAGATAACAAAAATAGCATTATCATCCTTAAATCATCAAAAAGAATACTGGGTACGTCAAATGAATACAAAAAATGATATTCAATAATGATTGTTTATTATAAATGTATATCATATATTTTACATTTCATGATATTATCAAAGTATCTAAGTGCCTGTATGGTGTCTATAAATATCACATTACTTTGTCAATCAAATTTTGAAATATCGTATAAAAATGGACAAGTACTGCAGATAACGACATATCAACATTGTAATTCTTGTCGAAAATTTTCATGTATGTGTCACGTAAAACGTTTGCGATTTGCAAAGAAGTATACACATGTACACATAACAAGTGATTATCAGACCGTGGTAGTTCGCCTTGTTGTTGTAAAATAATGGACCTTGTCGAGCAAGAAATATTAAATTTCATTTCACGCACCTCTTTTTAGTAAACAATATTGATATTTGCATCATGCATATAAAATGAAAGTAATTACAGTAATTAGAATAATATAAACGCCCCTTGCACCTGTCCTAAAAAGCGACTAAAAAATGAGAAAAATAAAGTAGTTATTAACCCGACGAAATATTGTAATATATTTTTCACTTCCTTTGTTTCCTAATAAAGATAATTTAAGGGAAAAAAGAGAAAACTTTATAATAAAATAAACGTTATACAACATTATATCTTGTAACTTGCTTTCTAAATGTGAGTTAACTTTTATTTGTGATAACTTTATTTCGGAATTAAACAGCAATAAACTGTATCATTAACAACTTAGTTCTGTAACCATTTCAATGTGTATTTTAAGTACATATTTATAAAACCAATAACAACATAGCAAGAACAAAATTGGCCAACGGTAAGTTTCCGGGAATAAGCTTCCTCATAAGGCCCCATATTTTAATGATCAACCAAAAATGTTAAATGACGATGCCACAAAACTATAATATCAGCGGCATGAAGACTTAAAAATGACTCTGCAATCAGCAAAATGAATGTATAAGTTTTCTATCAACATAATGATATGTTTATATAAAATGATATTTTCTGTGCCATACATTTGAAACCAGACATGTACACTTTCCAAATAGTTGACTTCAGGTTCCTTCAACGTCTGATTCTTAAACATTTGCGCTTGCTCTTTGTAAATCGAAGAAACGCCTCTTTGAATGAATACAAAAATGGGATTTAAAAAAGTAGTTCAATTCGTGAAATTTCCCCATATGCATGCAGCCTTTATTCATCCCAGGATCACAAAAATCAAAGAGATTTCTAGTCCCCCATTCAAAATAGATATGTTGTCAACAGGTGGATGATTTTCTGTAATCAATGGAAATTGACAACAACAGCTTCTTTCATTTTTACAATGTATTATCTTCGACAAATATTTAATTGTTTTTACTTGCAAGACAATTAAAAAAAGGTAGAAAGATTGAGAGTAAATACATAATTAGCGAATCGGTTGGAATTGTAAGTCTGGAAATTAATTACAGTCACTATCATTTTTACTTTGATATTTTGATATAACTTTTGACATACTTAATTCAAGACCAAATCAATGAATGTTGTAAGAAACCGATTTTATTAGACTTATCTGAATTTACACTTAATGTGCAAGCCCGACTATCAATAATTGTCATCAAAATATTGTCCGTAAAAATCAACAATAATATGTTTTTTGTATTTTTTTTAGTTTTATAACTTTAAATCGTAGTTCATATATCTTTATTCCTACTATTTTGTTTGTCTTCAGCAGAATTTTGTGTGAGGGTTTGGGGGGTTGAAATCCATATACGCCGTTAAGGGGGATGGGGGTTGAAATCCATATACGCCGTAATTAGGTGGTGGGGTTGAAATCCATATACTCCGTAATTAGACGTAGGTGGGGTTGATGGAAGTCCGTATACGCCGTAATTAGACTTAACGGATTGAAAAAGCCAACATAATGTTAATAAAAACAAATATATATACATGAAGTATACATTAATCTATAAAAAATATTAAACGATAACCACATTTCCCTTGCACTTTGATTCGATTACAAATAATGGGTTTTCAACTAGAGAGCTGATTAGTCGGTGCTCTGATTATACAACGCATTTTATCGATAATTTTATTCGACAGGTTTAAAGTTATACCGGACACGGAATATGATTACAAAGTCTTCTCTTTGAGTCTGCTCTAGTCTGTTATGCGTCAGCCTGGAGTTTATCCGGGTCAGCTCTGGGTCCGCCCGAGAGGACTCGAAGCAGACACTAACGGACACAGAAAGCAGACCTAGGGTTTTAATGGGGTTTCTGTTAGGTAGTGTCTAATCCGTATTGACTTTTTATGAAATACACAGGTATTAAGAAGAAATGTTTACCATGAAAAATAATTAAAATTGAACTTACACGTTCGCTTAGTACATGAATCGAGGATGCATCATGCGTTTCAAAAATCGCACTTAAAATACGCTTTTAAGTGTGTGCGAAGACTCTGAAATAATGCTGTACAAGGCGTCAAGGCAACAAAACGGTTCTTGACCTAAAAATAAAAACATCTCAGTTTTAGACGTTTTTCTGGTCTTTTCTTTAGGGTACACCTGTTGGGGCACCAGAAGGGTATCTAAAAATCAAGGATTAAATTAATACACGCATGACGAGTTCAATATTCTCGATTCAATGAAGAGTAAATGTACATATAGGAAAGAGAATAAATTCCACATATCAAAATTGATTTCAAGCTAATTATGATAGTCTATGGAAAACCACATTTATGATCCACTATCCCAAAAGACCCTTCATCTAGCGTACATAAGAAATACATCCAAATATGGAGACTGTTTTACAATACAATACCAAGAATCCTCTGCTATAGAACACAGGACAAAGATGGTATTTTTATGCTCGGTTTTTTATTACACAGTCGCATATTTGAAAAAAAATGTCCTTTAAAAAATGACACTGTCGATGCATATATAGTCCACGACCTGGGAAATTTGACTCTAACGTTATTTCGTATATAGGATCGTGTGATTATATATCTGCTGATTAGAAATAAATTTAAAATACGCAGAACAATAGTTTATATTTATTTCAGAATCAATTTTGAATGGTTATAGCCGTAAACAAATATGATCAAAGAGAAAATTTACCTGTTATTCAATTTGTTTGATTTGTTTCTTCTTTATAAAAATCTGTGAACGTCCATAAATATTAAACCGTATAACAGATTAATTTGACCCATGTGTTACGTTTGAAAATTAAGCTTTGTGATACACAAAGTATTGTGATATTATTAGTCACCACTTGATAAGTGATTATCAGACCATGGTAGACGAGCCTTAACCTTATTGTCGCTCAATAGACCCACCGTGCAAAATGAGAAATATCTTATTTCATTAAATTTCAAGCAAGATTGTTTCTTGAATAATTCATAAACCAGTCTTGTATAACATAACTCTTAAAGTGCAGTGATTTTTTTTTTAAATGATAACTATGTGAAACAACAACGTTAACACCAGGTGAATATTAATTTGTATCAATTGTTATTTACTATGACATGTGTTTTTATACAAACTATTTAAAAACAATTATCAGTTTCTTAATTGCCAATGACTTTATTTCTGACAATTACATTGAAATTCTATCTGTAAATTCATAGATTATCATGGTATATAAAAGTTTGGTATAAATTATTCTCAAATAGTTTAGATCCCATGTATATACCTACAGTATAGAAAAGCCAAAAAAATTAATGTTACTATCACCGGGGAAAATAAGGTGATTCTATATATCCGGCGACAATAAAACTAAAATGCTTTAGATGGTAAAAAGCACTTTATTTGAACTTTAGGTCGGTATGGGTGATTTCTGGGAATCCAAAAACTACACCCGAACAATCCGAAACCTAATCCCTCTCTGTCGACAATGGTGTATAACACAATATAAATAAGAATTGAAAACAATAGAAATTAGCACTTAAGCACGAGTGACATATGTCATAGAGTAAAACCTCAATATGAGTGAGTCAATTAAATCAAAGGTGAGGTGTAAGAGTTAATAAAGTAATTAAGCAATTATAAATGAAGTGAATTATTGTCTTGTACAAAGGGAAAGGTATATTTATGAATAGATAACAGTTACTCAAATTTCACTCCATGATAATTCCCTCGCGCTTCGAAAAATGAGACGTCCTCGTCTAAAAATCATCGGAATGATTTGTAGGGAATGTGCGGTCTGTATCTCAGCGTCGTTTGCTTAGGTCTTGGCCGGAATATGCAAAATGTGTTCTACATTGCAGAGATCCACAACTGCAACACGGCATTCTGGGCTGACCATATTTAAAACGAACCTTTGTCGTCGGTCCCCACACCAGGAAAATATTCCTAGGATTCGAATGCAATAAATCGGTCGCTTAAAAGAACATATTAGCATAATGGCAAAGAAATCCACACACGAAACACACAGAACGAGAACAAGTGTTCGCAGGATGACGTCATCCCGCTCTTGTTACATGCTGGATGGAATCCAGGCGTAGAGTATGTCCGTGCAAGTCCTGGGATGTCCAAAACTCGAAAAGCAGCGACGTTGGTATATGGTCGTAAAAGGCAGTTGAATCTTCTGCTCTTGGGTTGTATTATCGGCGTTTGTTGATGCTCTTGGAAAACTCGCTCGGTTGCTGGTACGCAGGATCTAACTGCTACAAAGTATATGTAGCAGTCCCGGGTAAAATACCCTTAGGATATCTCCACCAAACTATCACCGGGGAAATTAAGGTGTTTCTATATATCCGGCGACAATAAAACTAAAATGCTTTAGATGGTAAAAAGCATTTTATTTGAACTTTAGGTCGGTATGGGTGATTTCTGGGAATCCAAAAACTACACCCGAACAATCCGAAACCTAATTCCTCTCTCTCTACAATGGTGTATAACACAATATAAATAAGAATTGAAAACAATAGAAATTAGCACTTAAGCACGAGTGACATATGTCATAGAGTAAAACCTCAATATGAGTGAGTCAATTAAATCAAAGGTGAGGTGTAAGAGTTAATAGAGTAATTAAGCAAGTATAAATGAAGTGAATTATTGTCTTGTACAAAGGGAAAGGTATATTTATGAATAGATAACAGTTACTCAAATTTCACTCCATGATATTACGATCCAAACTACAATGTATTTATAAATTTAACGTCATAACAAATCAGCAGCCAGCGGTCATATGATACCCCATACCTAGCGTGAAAGAAAAACTGGTTATTTTTTAAAAATAGCATACAAATATGTGGATCTTCTACACGCTTCCTCCGATACAGGGCGCCTTTGATATTTTTGTACTAAAGGGTTGAAAACAGAGTCGCATGATTAAGAAAGAGCATGTTTCTGGTAAAAAGAAAAAAAAAACCCATATGTTTGATGTATTTTGTTGATGGAAAGTAAGTAAGATATGTTTATTTATATTATTTAAAGTGTATAAGAAATACATTTGCGATAGTCCATGCTGTTATAAATAAAGCTGTACCTTTACACACCCAGTGTATTAACAAGATTTTAATTGTCCAACATTTATCACCTTCAAGTCATTTGATTATCTGCAGGTTTTGAAATAAAACTACTAGTTGCTTATAATATTGCAGTGTTTAAGGGATCGGATGTTTAATTTGATACGTAGCATTATTTCAGTTAGGCAAAATATGAACGTGTACAGTCAAGCATAATTTCGTTTTAAAAGTCATTTCTGCAACCTAACACCAATAAATGTTTGCATGCCCAAAGGTGTAAATAATCCGTCTCAGCTCATGGTTTTAAATAGACAAAACCGCACACGTGTTGCATCTGAATGTGTTCTGAATTCTTCAATAAATAAAAGCAGATAGAATTAGAGCAAACAATATACGTCCTATATAAATACACATAACAACGATTTCTCCCTCTGATTTTCAAACGAGTGTTATTCATAAGGAAACGAACATGACTGAAATCTAAGCGTTCTGGTAAATCGATTTACATACGTCTGCAACCTTTAACTTTAACTTTGTAGAGGCCATTAAAGGTTTAAGTAATTGAAGTACAATATGTAGTTATGACAGACAATGTTTACAACGTTCATTTCTGATTTTGTCCATGATGAACACTCAGTCTTGTGCTTACGAAAAAATATTTTTTGATCGATCGAAATTGAAACTATATTGAATGCACGATCTCTATTATGAGCTAACATGGACTGGCCTAAGATTGTACAGTAGTTTAAGATACCATTGTAACTTTCCCATGAATAAAAGAATTTGATGTTGCTCCCGTTTAATGTACAAATCGACAAAATTTATTAATTCTACCCACTTTAAAATGATATTTACTCCAACTGAAAAGAAAATCCACAGATGATAGTGAGAATTCATCTTGCGAAAGTTAAAACACTTTGAAATGGTAAAACTGATGTTTAGCAGAGCTTTGCAAAAAAAAAAGTTTGTACAAATGGTCAAGTACTCCAGTGAGCGACACCAAATTTTGTATCACATATCGCATCAATATTATTTACATGTTACGTATGAAAAGACGTTGAAGTGAATACCGGTACTTATGAAACCCAGAAAACAAAATTTCCAGGCTGACTGTCGTTAAGGACTGTCCATGAGTTTCCGAGGCTAAGCTTCATTGTGTTATTAATCAAGATTGGCAAAAAGATTTATGAGTTAAGGAAATTCTGCAATCAGCAATATTAATGTATAAATTTCATATTCACAGATTTTTGATTTAAAAATGAAAATATTTGCATCGTAATAGAATTGTGAAAATGCATTCAGTGTTAAAATCTTACGGATTAACATGGTGACATGATGTTTGAAGTAATCTTTTGGGACCCGCTTTATGCACTGAAATGTGATGTGGACCCATCTTTTTTTATTCCTGCCCGTAAGCCTTGCCCACAGGTTATTACATTTACACATGTACGGAATTACTGTGCCGTACAATTATGCCTGGCCCAGGTGATAGTTTTGCACACGTCTAAGCTGTATGTATAGAAAAGTTCAATTATGCCATATCATAAACAGTCGCTTAAACAGTTTAGAACCACCTTTGTTATTGATGTATCTTGCCTGTCAGGTGAGATACTTACCTTAAAAATTAATTTCTAGTGAAACATAAATTTTCCCACAGAAAAAAAATTCTTGAAGATATTCGAAATGTCTTACCGGAATACTTGAACTTCTTATGGGAATTAAAATTAACTTCAGATGAGACATACTTAAAACAAAAGTGCTGATATACCCTATACACAATGTTATATCATTTGGAATACATAGATGTTTACAAATTTGCATCTGAAGAGGATGCAAAATTGCCACCTTTGCACTGGCATAATTATCCGGCAGTGTTACACACAGTTTACTCATTCTGAATAGCAAATACATATGCATTCATTAAACATTACAAGTAATTAATTCACGAAATAGAAAATTAAGTGTCTTCTCACGATTTCGTCTGCTTGAGGCGACGAGCAACATTTACGGCGAGGATGGCCCAGGAATAATCATAATTAACATATAGGCGTAATATATGTACTTTCACTTTACAATACTGTTTAAATTTGCTAAGGTTTAGTTTTAAATTAACACACGTACACGGTCGGTCATAAGGATATTAAAGCATCGTAAAGCACAGCTGTGAGTAGTGCATCAACTCCTTCTGCTTATCCCAAGAGGCAGATATACCATAAAATGATTTAAGTACCTCACTGGCTATTTAGTTATCACAACATTTGAAAACGTCGCATATACATACTTTTCTTTGTCGACATATCAACTTTTTCGTCCACGATCGCCCGTCCTTTCAACATGATTATGCTCAATTGCATATTCCAGCGATCTAATCACATTAAAACCAGTTTTAACGAATTTACTGCACGGTAAATAATTTCAAAAACCTAAAATTTGGCCAGAAAACTTTTTCATTAATGTGCAACGCGTATTAGTGAGGTTTTCCGGTCAATTTTGCTTTTGATTCGTCGATCAATAAAAAAACTTATTGAATAAGAACTATTAAAACCCGGAAAACAATTACGAGAATTGTTGCTTTGAATGAAACGAAAACAGCAATACTTAAATTCGTGAAACAACCATCAGAAAAGACAACCCAAGAAACCCAAAGAGATCTCTAATAGACAACCCAAGAAACTCAAAGAAATTTCTAAAAAAAAAAAAGACAATCAAAGAAACTCAAAGACATCTCTAATAAAGACAACCCAAGAAATTTGAAGAGATCTCTAATGTCCCTGCAAACCCAATAGATAACTACCAGGTGGATGATTACGATAATCCATGTAAATTGACGACAACGGCTACATCACTTTTACACTATATCATCATTAAATACTTTGTTTTTTTACATGCAAGAAAAGTACATTATAATATGAAAGATTGAGAGAGGTTTATAATTATCGAATCGGTTATTGTAAGTCTGAAATGGAATTACAGTATTCATAACAATCATTCCTTACTTTTATTGCTAGAAACAACATTTTGATATACTTGAATCAAGATCTGGTTACTGTGAACCAACTTTTAATTTATTCGCGTGCAAGAAATGTTCGCTAGGTTCGCGAGGGTCTTGTCGTCGCGAATATTTCTAGCCACAATGTTGTCTGCTTGTTATAACAAAACGGGTCTGGATATGGCTTGATCGCGAACATTAGTCGTCGCGAACCACTTTTGCATGAGTTAATCGCGAAATAAAGTCGCTGCGAATAAAACCTGGCTTACAGTACTTAAAGGGGCATGAACACGATTTTGGGGAAAATTATTTTCCCGATTTTAATGTGTACGATGTTTTATTAATGCATTTTCAATAGGGAACCAAAATTTGAGTGTCATTTGTTGAGTTATAAGCGAGTTACAAAGCTTACAATTCTTTGCTATGTAAACAAAGCTTTTGTTTACATTTTGAACGTTGAAGTCAAAATTCCCGTTTTAGACCTACAGTGAATATGTTAATCGTTAGAAACTGTTTATTTATGCTTAAAATAAAAAAGAAAATAGACAAATCAGCTTGAAAAGAATTTTTGCTGGTATATTAAACCCATATAAACAAAAACAGGGCACGAGCCTTGTTTACATGACGAAGAATTGTGAGTCCTGTATTTTGCTTAAAACTCATCGACTGTCACCCAAATTTCATATGATTATTAGGAATGCATTTCTAAAGCATTGTAAGTAATAAAAACAGAAAAATAAAATTTGATTAAAATCGTGACCATGCCCCTTTAACGCTTAAAAAATATATGAAATTTCAATAACTTTACGAACCCGATTTTCAGTTATTTTAAATTTCATTAATTAGTGATGTAAGTCTACCATACTTTTTTCTGCAATTTAAGTTTGTTTTCAGCATAATCTTTGGGGGGTAGAAATACATGCACGCCGTGATAAAACTCAACGGAATAAAATAACAATTAAGTAGACATTAATAAAAACCATATATTTATACATGTATATATAATGTATTTATTTACGTAGTATACATTTATACTTTCGAAAATTGTAACCGTAAACGACCATTTTCCCTGCACGATAATTCAATTACAAAAGAGTTGAAAGGTCGTCACTATGATTGGGCGACGCATTGTATCGATAATCTTAAATCAATAATCCTGTTCTTGTCTGTGAAGTCGACCAAACCCCGCTATTTCTTTCAGGGACTGCTTCTTAAATAAAAAATTGCTCTCCGTGGCCGCATTAGTATGCTCTGCCTCAGTTTTTAGTTTGCAGACCCGAGAGGACACAGAAAGTAGACCCAGAGTTTGGATGGTGTTCGTTAAGTTGTGTCTGATGGTACTGAATTCTTATGAAATATATCGTTAAAGATTAAAAAAAATACTTCGCCATGCAAAGAAGTAAATAATGTACTTATACACTCGGTTTGAGCAAAAATGGAGGATAAAATAGTTCCAAAAATCTATATCTAGATACACTTAGAAATGTGTGCTAAGACTGACAAAATCTTCTTCAATGCTTCAAGGCAACAAAACTGTTCTCAACCTAAGAATAAAATATCTAATTTTTAAAGCTTGTTTCCTGGTCTTTTCTATAGAGTGCACATACGTAGGGGCATTAGACGGGTATCCGAATATTAAGGAGCATATATAAAGGACTCGCAAAACGAGTTACATACAAGTATTAACGATCCAAAAAGGAGTACATGTACTTACATTGAAGAAAATATGTATATTTAACATATCAACAATTCATTTCAAACTATTTATGAGAATCCACAGAATACCAAACATGTAATGAACGATCCCAAAAGACCCCTGAATCTAGCGTAAAAAAGAATCCAACAAAATGGAGAGCTTTTAACAATGCAAGACAAGCATCCTCTGTTATAGGACGCCTTTCATATTTAAATGATCGGGTTTGATTACATAGTCGCATGATTAAAATGAAGTTCTTTTTCCGAAAATGATTTATCATCTCTAGATGCATAGTTGACAACATTAGAAGCCTGACTCTTTTTAAATTTCTTTGATAAAATTTCTTGATTATATATGGTATGTCCATATAATGTTAAGAATATGATATAAACTCTTTGTAGAAATTAAATTGTGGTGTCAACATTTTTGTAATCAATTTATTGTTCTAAATGATATAAGGAAAGGTAGGTGTAAAGCAGCCTGTATGTCATTGTAGAAGAGGTTAGATAATGGTAAGATAAGAGTTCGATGGTTAGATAAGAGGTTAATTAGAGCACCATTATAGCAGCTTCAAAAAATGTACCTGACTATAATTTACCAGCCGCCAGAACGGGAGAGAGAGAGAGAGAGAGAGAGAGAGAGAGAGAGAGAGAGAGAGAGAGAGAGAGAGAGAGAGAGAGAGAGAGAGAGAGAGAAGAGAGAGTATGGTTGAATAAGACAAATACGTAATAAATTGTCATCATCATACTGCTTAGAACTCTAGTATGAATGTGCTGTATATATTTCAAATTCATCAATAAATAATTTTTTTAGATTAAGATTTGATAGTTAGGCAATTAGATGTTAAGTATTTAAGGTGCCTCACTATACCTTGAAATAGTCTCTCAAATCAGCAGAAAATTAGTTGATTATGATAGAAAGCATGATGGATAAGAAGTATATATGTCAAATAGGCGAAAAATATGCAATTTTAGATAAACAATGATATTTTCAAAAAGTTCATTCAGTAATCATAAACAAAAGCCCCAGGTGGATTCGAAATCATGACCTGCAGTTCACAAGTCTGATACTTTAACCACTGAGCTATGACGATATACATCTGAATCGATTGATACAATCATTTTAACAAAACATTTAAATCGCAATCTTGTGACGTAATGTCTTAAAAAATATACGTTTCGGTGTAGTGAAGTACCTTAACTAATTAAGTAAGCATTTTTCTTATACGGACGCCAACGAATATCATGATCAAAGGTAGATAAATCTTGGATTTAATCTAGAAAATGTCGTAACTATTGCAGTTAAATAGTATCTTTTTTCTCTTTTGTCCAATAAGTTAATAAAAAAGCATGATATTGTAGCAAAGATCACATAGTAAACCGATATTATTACTTATTTATGAAACAATAAAATGCTTTATTTGCGTTAGCGGGTTATGTAAATTTTTCCTGCAATGATTGCTACCTTCAAAGCAGCATGGATCATCAAAGAAAGCATTTAATTGTTTATAAATTGTATATTAACATCTTTCTTTAACTAATGATTAAATTGATCATGAAAAGTTAGTAAAATTCACTAAATTACTGTTAATGTACATAAGTACGTTAGCTAAAAGAAACAGCCAAATTTTCTCCTGTGAGACTTTTAGTCTGACATCGTGCAGTCCGTGACTTTACTTAGGTAGCTGTAGGTTCAGACCAATCGATAAACAGGGCATGTCAATTTCAGTCCTGTCACTTTCAGCCGCTGTGGTTTTGACCAATCGATAAGTGGGGCGTGTAGATTTCAGTCTGGCTGTTTCTATAGCGCTACGAATCAACTCTAACTTTCCGTAAGAAATAGAGAAATTTATACTTGGTAGATGTAAAGATTGTTTAATGAAATACAACCAAAAGAATTGTGCAGGTATAAACAACAAAAGATGAAACGAAACAAAAGCAAACGTCTTCGAATTTATTTATTAAACCTAGATCTGATAGAAAGGGGTTTTCATTAATATGCTAGATTGACAGCGTCTGTCGCGGTGAGTTAACAATCAAACATTATTTACCTTGTCTTTGAAAACTACGGTGCTTCGGAACATTTGTAAAAAAAAAAAAACCCCGGTAAGAATAGTTAAGTTAACAAGGAGGCCTTTTACGTAACTGTTCAACTTCACTGTTCATTTTCTAATTTTAACTTCATTTTATCGCCTGGTTTCAAAAAAGAAGTGGGCGGGGGCAAATCCTTGATGATACACTTTTTTATATGTAAATTTAAGAAACACGTTTGATGCGACAAAACGAGGGGGGGGGGGGGGGGGAGGCAGTCCTGTTTCTTTAAAAACAAAATAGGCAACTTATAATTGACAATATTTATTTTACTAAATGAACCACATATGCATGTTTATAGAATAAAGTTTGGTCATTTATTTCAAATCCGTATGCATTTATATATATAATCACTAATGTCACAATAGGTCTAGGTTTCAGGACTTTTATATTACAATGACTGTATGAAATAGCATTTGTCTACCAGACGGCATTAACCGTCACTATGACATCAACTAAATTACTTTGTCGGACTAAATCGCCAGGCCATGTCCTTTTTCCCTTTACATGCAAGTAAATGTCATTTCTAGATTCAATACTTATTTGTGTGTTCTAGAAATTCCTCTTTCGAACGCAAGTCTGCTTATCTTTTTCTTCAGGTAGCAAAGTGACAGTTTCGGATAAAGGACAGTTTCGGATAAAGTACCCTGCAATATCAATTAATTTTATAAAAAAAAAGAAAAAAAAAAAAAGACGTTCTGATGATCTGCTTCGCCTCTCAAACAGATTGTTATGCGGTAGGGGATTCAGAACGTCTAATTTTAATAAGAATGCGTCAATATTTTTGTTTTGAGAGTTGCTGTACTTGAAGGGTTATGAGTGTTGCTAAAATTCATGAAATAATTTTTAATGTTTATTATTAGGGATATCACATGTTGAAATTGGTATGTAAGATGAAGGCCTCTAATGTTAAGTACATGAACATTGAATGTAAAATACGAAACTTGCGGCTATGATTGTAGTGCGACTTTACACAGTGAAAAAGTTACAGATGGAACCTAAAATAACTCAAAAAGTAGGTAGGTGGGACACTGTAGATTATACATCGCCAAGTTTTTGACATCCGATCATGCAACTTGCACAGGGAACGGAATATCAATCCTTAGCAGGGTATCAGCTCGGGGAGGTCTAAAAAGTTGAAAAATCTTAAAAATGGGTGAAATATGAAAGGGTTGAAATCTAAAAAAAAAAAAAAAAAAAAAACTACGTAGAAAATTTTACACGTTCTGACTAGTAATTTTCCTCAGAAATTGGTTGTTTGCCGTTTTTAAAGTGAATGAAATGTATTTTTGCTGAATGGGAACTGGAGAAATTCTCGTTACAGAGTTCCAAATATACACATCCCTGGTTAAAGTGAATTGTATTTTTAAAAAAAACTGTCCCGTGCTACATGTACAAACATGTACGTTAACGGTCCTGGTAGGTCACATCAAATGGCATTTCCTTTAGCCTAATTTTCTGACAGCACTTGCATGTAGTTTCTATCGTTCAAGTGCAAAAGGCTTGCACACATTAATTTGGTTTTGATCGTGTTCTGATTATAATGTGAGCTCTCTGATTTGAGATAGATTCCAACATACCGATGAAGAGTTTTAGGGCATCACGGAAAAATATTTAATAATTACAGAAGGATTCTCATGGTTTTGAATGTAATATCTGAATTAATTAACGAATAAGGAATCATTGTTTTAGTATTATAAGGTCAAAATTTTGGTCGGGGCGCGGTCAAATCCAAAAAAGCCCAAAGGACATTATGACAGACTTGATCATGCTCTGACCGAAATTATCACCTTACGATATTCAAAGAATGATTCCCTATTACTTATATGTATATAATTTTCAGCAATTGTCCGATTAAATATTATAATACTGATATGTTAATGTGATTTTCATTTCTTTTAATTAGGAAAAAACTCCGCTTGCGCCCCAAAAATATTTGAATTTATTGCTTTCAGTTCTCGTATTTACGAAAGCCGAGAAAGTTCATTCGAGATTCGAGATTCGAAATACGAGATTCGAAATACGAGATTCGAGATTCGAAATTCGAGATTCAATATCTAAATTAACCAATCAAATCAAGGATCTGAAAATATGTATCCTAGCGACATCAAACTGTTCTAAATAAAAATCATACGTACATGCTCTTCTATACAAATAAATGCTATGTTCACTTCTCCCTACCTAACTAAATAATTATTTGTATTTACTTTTACACAGAATATCTAAGTAGACTAGTAATAATGCAGTGTGCGTCGCGGATCTAAGTGATTTTGTTTGCCCTGGTGCATTTCCACCTGATGCGTTTGAACCCTAAGGTATTTCACCACCAGTAATAGTTTAAAACCCGGGTTTATTCACCCCTTTTGTGTAAAAATGCGGTTATGGTAGAGAACTTCATAAGCGCAGCACTTTTTCTGTACGGGATCCTAGGCCAATTTTAAAAAATTTTACTATGCAAATTTAATAAGCTCCAATTTTCCCGAGGAGGGGGTCCAGATCCCCTGACCCCCTCCTTTCTAGATCCCCGCATGAAGATTAGTACATGTATCTAAATAATCTAAATATAAATAATCTGTCCTGTTTCACTAATAAATATAAGCATTACTTATCGTTTTTATGTATGCATACAGTGATACACTAGTACTATGATTATAAACAAATCATTGAGATATTATCACATCATACGGAATTATTGATAAATATATTTTTTTTTCCCTTTTCCTCAGTATATTATGAGTCTTACTTTTGGAATTGTTTTCAATATAGAAGGATACCTACTCTCTACAATTAAAGGTAGGGATGATAGGGTGCCAATTTGTTCACATTGCCGATTTCTTGTGCAGAGAACAGTAAAACCTTTAATTTGATTGTGCATGAATATTTCAAAATTAATTGTTGTTCATATATTTTGTTATAATTCATTCATTGATATATCAACAAGAAAGAATAAAAGCATATTTTTCACAGCCAAGTTAAGTTTCTCTGTAGTTTCCTACCCCCCCCCCCCCACCGCACCAAAATTGACAATAATTACATATGAGTCATATAAATGTTTACTTTTTTTGTAAGTAAATCTCTAAAGATGTAAATAAGCACTGCAAACAAAGATGTGTGTATTTAATATACTACTACATTACACTTAGCCAGATAAAATGTAATCAGGATGAAGCTGCAAGGGGTGAGTGGTGCAAATTTACCAATTTGTCGCCATACACACAGAACACCAAATAAAGAAACTGTGAGTGGTGTGTGGAATGCATAAAAGATGGCGGCGAATTATCTCAAATAATCAGTGCAAAAACCCACAAATAGGCTGTTATTCGTAACATATCCTGCAAAAACATTGATAAAAAATGTTATCGTCCCATAACATAGCCGATTTAGTTAATGTGTACATATGGTCAACGTACATGTAATTCTAATGTCCATGGAGGCGGACGTATCAGGCGGGGATCCAGAAAATTAAATTTCAAAAATGATCGGTTGAATTACATTAAATGCTTTGAAAATTGTTTTAAACTATCGCACGGGTCAAAATGCGTGATAGAAGCTATGTACAGTGTAATTGGAAACTTTCATTTTATATCAATATGTAGTATTACCTATTATAACAAATGAGAGTATAGCACAACTGCCACAAGCAATACATGTCCTTTACCGGCACCACCTCCCTCCCCATACAAAAAATGAAACAATTGTCGTTTTATTTGCTAAAATGTGTGTGGTTCAAGATTTTTCTAAAGAACATACCCTATTAGAATTGAAAAAGAGTCGTAAGTTTAAAACTAATTTTGTAAAATTTTTAGATTCATTTGGTTATATTTTGTCCATATGGGTAAATATATGCACCAGCGCAGCTCTAATTTATATATAATCAGGCCATAAATTCAAAATATTTAAAAAAATTAATAGTTTTAAATCCAGTAGATAAAAAAAGGAAAGCAAGTCGAACTCGATGAGTGCTAATACCTGTGTTGAATGAATGGTACAGTAGGATATGCGCAAAAAAGTCCCGTCTACTCTTTCCTACCCTATAATTATTGGAATATTAAATCCGATAATAAGAGTCAAATTAAAAATCAAGTACGGATATGTACCTGTTTATCAAAAGTAAAACTACTCATAATTTATCTACAGTGCATCGTTATGGAGCTACACAGAAAGTTTTATATTAATTTGCCGAGCCAAATAAAAAAACACCTGGAAAACGAAGAGAAAACAAAGTTGGGAGAAAATAACTGACAAATTAATTAGGACTATATATATAGGCCCCCCCCCCCCCCCCCTCTTGAAATGTATATACTGAAAACAGATTATTGGCGTACAACATCTGCACACAATTTAAAGAAAATTTCATGTATTTAAGGTCTTCCGTTTCCAACGGAAGACCTTATTGTTTTTCTTAGGTTTCTTTTTCCCTATTATTAAGGTCTTCCGTTTCCAACGGAAGACCTTATAGTTTTCGTACGATTTCTTATTAAGGTCTTCCGTTTCCAACGGAAGACCTTATAGTTTTCGTACGATTTCTTCTTCTTATTATTTTTTTCCACAAATTTTGTGCACGCGATTTCTCGAAAACTGTTCGACCGATTTCAACCATTTTTTCACAGAAGATGAGACTTAATATAAATTTCATATATTTTTGAGATTTTTCCTGTCGGCACTTCCGGTACCGATTTATCGGCCATTTTGCACATTTTTACGACCTTTTTTGTGCAGAGTTGATCTCAAAAACTATCAGAGATATGACTATGAAATTTTCAGGATAAGTAGTCTATAGTTTGGAGTTGTGCACTATTGTGTTGTTTTGCGCTAGTGGCGCTATTTCTTGTAGCTTGCCTAGGCACGAAAATTGGGTACGAATTTTCATTCAAAATTTTCACACGTTTTGATTTATATCTTTTTATCAGTTGATATTTTGTTAAGACATATATAACAAAAGTGGTAGAGAATTAAGAGTTCTTTCCAACAAAATCCAGAAAAAGGGGCTGGCTCCTTTATTTAGGGGCTTAGGCACTCTTAAACTCTATTACAAATAACTTAAAAACGATAAAGATTTTGTAATGCATTATAGAAGCAAAGTTGTTGATCGTACCAATATCTATTAGAAAAAACTATTGCCACGCCCATTTATTACGTAATTAAGGATTTTTAGGGGCCAAAGTACTTAAACTTTGACGCAATATAACTAGAGAAGTAGACATATTTTGTTAGACATCATAGAAGAGAAAATGGTTGAATTAATGATTTAAATCGATTCCAGTTATCAAAAAACGATTTTCTGTCCCCATTAGGAATCTAAAGGGCTGGCCCCCAAAATATTCAATCATTTGTATCTCAAAAATGATCAACAATTTTAGATGGGTGTAAGAACAAAAAATGTTAGTATTCTTAAGACCTTTTCAAAGAAATAAAAAAGGGCTGGCCCCTTAAATTAGGGGCCAAGGCACTCGAAAACTCTATTACAAATAACTTCAAAACGATAAAGATTTTGTAATGCATTATAGAAGCAAAGTTGTTGATCGTAACAATATCAGTTTGTAAAACTCATTGCCACACCCATTGATGACGTAATTAGGAATTTTTAGGGGAGTAAAACCTTAAATCTTTAATGTGCTGTATGTGAAATGTGAGTGGAAATTCTGAAACTTCATTGATATTTTAATGATATCGTTTGAAAAATTGAACGGAAGACCTCCTCGTTACTCGTAACGAGATCGTATCTAGTTATTATTAAGGTCTTCCGTTGGAAACGGAAGACCTTATTGTTTTTGCTTTGTTTCTTTTCCTCTATTATTAGGGTCTTCCGTTTCCAACGGAAGACCCTCTTGTTATTCTATTGTTTCTTTTTATTATTATTATTATTATTATTCTTTTTCTTTATTTTTCTGACTTTTTTAAAGCTTAATATCTCAAAAAGTTTTCAACGGATTAACATGAAACTTTCAGGGATTATGTAACATTATCGTCCCTACGGGATGTTAAATTTTCAACTACAACGTCACTTCCGTTTCAACGTTACGTCAATTTTTAAATTTTAAAAAAGTGATTTTGTCCAGGGCGTTTTTCAAAAACGCTTCAAGATAGAGACTTGGAATTTTCTGTGTTGAAGCATTGATCGTTTTTATTTGGACATAAGGCTGGAATTTAGTTTCCGTCACTTCCGGTCTAAACCGGAAGTGTTTTAAAATTTTCGAATTTTCGAATTTTTCGTTTTGATTTTAAATGTTTACGAGGTTTGTAGAGTTGGTCATGCTGAATACGAAACTGAAATCCGTTTGAAAATCGGACGATGCATTACAGAGATATCGGGGTTTAAAAATTGATTTTTCCGGAAATTTTGTTTCCGCGTCCTTGGTTTAAAAAATAGCGTAATGTTAATAGTAAAATTAACTCGTACCAAAAATAATTGTTAAGTCTTACTTAGACACATTCGGATTTTTTTTGTTAAGTTGTTCTTAAAATCAAGAAGGTTTTTGTTAAGTCGTACTTAAAATCATTCGGATTTTGTTAAGTCGTACCAGGAATTATTCGATTTTTTATCTTTTTATTTTACTTTCTCTTGTTACTGGTTTAAGAGCTCTGCTTCTTACAGGAACTTTCAGCTTTACTTCCGACATTAACGGAAGACCCACTCGTTGCTTTGCAACGAGCTTTGCTCTAGTTATTATTCTTTTTTTTTTCTCCCACGTTTTCTCGAAAACGCTTCAGTCGATTTTGATAAAACTTTCAGATCTTGTTTATGACAACATTTGTAAGAAAAGTACGTGGGATTTTTTTGGTCGTCACTTCCGGTCGCGAGATATTAAAGATTTTATGTTTTTGCTTGTTCACGAGTTTTCTCCAAAAGTATTTAAGATAGAACTTTCAAATTTTCAGAGATCGTAGAGAGTGAACGGCCGCAGTGTACTACGCATATCCGAACGTCTGCCTTCACTTCCGGTCGTCAGCGGAAGGAAATGAAAAACCTTAATTTTTCAATTCTTTGAACTTGAATTTTTTTTATGTTACTATTCGATAGAGACACTCTAAAAACCTCTGAATATGAAATCTGTTTTAAAATCGATCCATGCATTCTCGAGATTTTGGGCTCCAAAGTTCTGAAGCGAGAGTCCGTGTAGCTCAGTCGTTAGAGTGGTGGACTTGTGTCCAGGCGACCCGGGTTCAGTCCCCGAGTGCCGATTATTTGTTCTTGCTTAACTGTGTTTTGTGTAACGATTTTATCTTTATAATGATGGATTTGAATGTTTTCCGTTTTCTTTTTGTCATAAATAAAAATAATAGCGGCTTTTTTTCAGTACAAATAGAGAGCTCTTTTCTGTCAACTGCTCGCTAAATTCGGACGATTGTCGCATTGCCGGCATCAAAGACATGCCGCCGAAGCACCCCTGCAGTTCGACCGCTTTAGAGTTCACTGGATCGCTTTGCCGGCATCAAAGAAATGCCGCCATTTCAATGATTGTATACACACATCATTTAGCAATGCACCAACGTTTTTAGTATTTCACATGGCTTAAAAAGAAAGGTTGTTTAGTATTTATTCAAACATTTAGATATGTACATGTATGCATGTATACATGCGTTTATTGGCAAATGTTGCGTTTATATTGAATTCCTGAACACTAAAATCTCTCTCTCTCTCTCTCTCTCTCTCTCTCTCTCTCTCTCTCTCTCTCTCTCTCTCTCTCTCTAAAAGATCTACTACAGGTAACATGGAGTAATGAGGCTAGAGGCTAATGTACATTTGACGTCAAAAAAAGTAAATACGTATTTTTTTCTAGTTACGGGATATTGTCTACGGATGTTATTTTTTATAAATTCACTGTTCAATGATTTAATAACAAATCTATTGACTGTCTGGGATTAAAAAATAACCGATTTTTATTATCAACTGAATGCTTAACATTGGTCATTTAGACATAACACTTGGGTATCGTTTGGATTCGGGAAAATGGGGAATAAATAATCATACTATATTTCTAATGATGTAGGTTATTTTATTTGCTGACTTACCAGAATTTTTTATTATGCAGTTATTGTCGGCAAAGAAAAACTTGAGACAAAAAGAAATATAATACATATGAAAAAGCAGATAAAACAATTATAAATTTCTTTATCAAATCAGAGACGTAAATGTTATTTATGTCTCTGATAAAATCGATTTCTGATTAATCTCTCTCTCTCTCTCTCTCTCTCTCTCTCTCTCTCTCTCTCTCATCATACATATGTAGTGTTTAGCATGTAAATGTTATGGCATTTTATATATTTTATTTCTGAAAACTTTAAAAGTAAAAAGTAAATCCATAAATTGCGTTTGATGTAAGATTTTAAAAGATTATTGCAAATGTTTCTCGACTTGTTGCAATACTGCTGTTGTCATAGGCAAAATCCTATCGTGAGCTCTGGACCGGTAAATGTCCGAGTAAAAATAAACTGGCGACTTCGAGAGAATAATGCGTATATCTCCCCTATTGTAAGACCCATCAACTTAAAATTCGGCAGGAGTGTATCTCAGACATTACTGATATGAAAAATACATGCACGTTGCGAGTGTTTTAAAGATTAATTGATTTTTTAGGATTTTGAAGCGAGCTGGTAGTTTTCTATCTGGGTCAGAGTTCGACCTCTTTCTTTATGTATGGTTTCATTGAAATTAATGTTGAAATGGGCTTGGCCCCTGTGCAGCCACGTAATATTTCTGTTGCATGTATATTTCTTTTTTTCCGTTTAGTCTGAATCTACGATAGTGTGTGAACTACTTATGAATGTTAGAACGGTGGAAATTACTGCATCAAATTTTTACCGAATAAATTTACGTGTTACTGATTTCGTTATTTCTACATTTATAAAGATTCTATCAATCCTGCTGAAATAAAACAGTCAAACATAATAGTAAACGACACGAACAAAAATTCTCAACACTGAAATACATGGGTAAACTGCATCAGTCATTGTTTTAGGACTTCCCCGAATAGTTGTTACACGAATCCGAGATCCACACCTCAAAATTCTATTTTCGATTTATTTACGACGAAAATCAAGCTCGGGTCTTTTCACCCCCCTCCAGACAAAAACACGCGTCAATATTTCAAATGACCTCGCACTGTTACCAAACCTAAATAGTCAGACATCTTACACTTTGTTTTTCATCTCATACAAAAACTCAGCTCTTCTCCCGGGCGAAAACGCCCCAAATTCAAACACAAATTCGGGAATTATTTCGCATCAGCCATGTTTTGAGACACCTGCAAAGGCTGTGTGTTCTAATCTCGCCGGAGCCAAGATTTGTTCTTTCTCTCTATTTCTTTCTCTGCTTTTTATTTCATTTTCTAACTAAAATAATCAACATAAAAGGGTTGTTGGACTGTAGTACAAGTTGAAAAACACTCTTCAATTAAGATTTAGACAAATACAGTCTTTTATTATTAGGGTCTTCCGTCTTCAGCGGAAGACCCTTCTATTCTTATTGTTATTAGGGTCTTCCGTTTACAAAGGAAGGCCCTCTTTTTTTCTTCGGTTTCTTTTTATTACAGGTTATTAGACCTGTTATTAAGTCAATAGACCTCTTATTTAATATGAAATAAAATGGGACTGGTCCTTAAAATTAAGGATCCTACAGGTGTATAATCCTTCATCCATCGCTCTTTTAGATCACATCTGCATTTCCTGATATGTTTCGTTGATGAAGATAAAAGGCAAGGTCATTTCCTGTTCTAAAAATCGGACGGAAGACCTCCTCGTTGCTCGCAACGAGATCGTGTCTAGTTATTATTATTTTTTTTTTCCACAAATTTTGTGCACGAGATTTCTCGAAAACTATTCGACCGATTTTGACCATGTTTTCACAGAAGATGAGACTTGATGTAAACTTCATACATTTTTGAGATTTTAGCTGTCGGCACTTCCGGTACCGATTTATCGGCCATTTTGTACATTTTTACAACATATTTTGTGCAGAGCTGATCTCAGAAACTATCAGAGATATGACTATGAAATTTTCAGGATAGGTAGTCTATAGTTTGAAGTTGTGCACTATTATGTTTTTTTACGCCAGTGGCGCCATTTCTTGGAGCTCGCCTGGGCTCGAAAATTGGGTACGAATTTTCATTCAAAATTTTCATACGTTTTCATATGTATCTTTTTATCAGTTGATATTTTGTTAAGACATATATAACAAAAGTAGTAGATAATTAAACATTCTTTCCAACGATATCAAGAAAAAGGGGCTGGCCCTTTAAATTAGGGGCCAAGACACTCGTAAACTCTATTACAAATAACTTAAAAATAATCAAAATTTTGTAATGCAATATAGAAGCAAAGTTGTTGATTGTAGCAATATTTATCAGGTAAAATCATTTTGACACCCATTTATGACGTAATTAGGGATTTTTAGGGGCCAAAGTACTTAAACTTTAATCCAATATATCTAGAGAAGGAGACATATTTTGTTAGGCAATGTAGAAAAGAAAATGTTTGCATTGATGATTCTAATCTATTCCACTAATCAAAACTCTAAAGTCTGTCCCCATTAAGGATCTAGAGGGCTGGCCCCTAAAATATTCAATCATTTGTATCTCAAAAATGAACAACAATTTTAGATGGGTGTAAGAACAAAAAATGTTAGTATTCGTGAGACCTTCCGATTGAACTCAAGAAAAAGGGGCTGGCCCCTTAAATGAAGGGCCAAGACACTCGTAACCTATATTACAGATAACTTGAAAACAATCAAGATTTCAAATATCTTTGGTACCTAGCCTTTTTACAAAATTGATACCAGCGAGATTTTAGTCACTGTAAGTGATTGAGACACAAACTTTTATAAATGATAGACAATCGATTGAAGATATATTTAACGGGTTTTCTTTTGTCAACCGTCACTTCTGGTACTCACCAGAAGAGTTCAAACGATTCATTTCTTTCACAAGTTTAACTGATTATCTTTGGTGTTTCATCTTCCATGATTAACAGTGGTGTACACTAAACAAATGTATAAAAAAAACCTAGCTTTTATTTTCATAAACCTTTTTTGTTCGTCCGGTTTTGGTCTCGAGACAAAAAACCTCGATTCACCAAGATCGCAGATTTGGCAGAGAATATCGATATTTCATCGTATCATATGAAAACAAAATCGGAGGGAAGACCTACTCGTTACTCGTAACGAGATCTAGTTAAGGTCTTCCGTTTCCAACGGAAGACCTTATAGTTTTCGTACGATTTCTTATTAAGGTCTTCCGTTTCCAACGGAAGACCTTATAGTTTTCGTACTGTTTCTTATTAAGGTCTTCCGTTTCCAACGGAAGACCTTATAGTTTTCGTACTGTTTCTTATTAAGGTCTTCCGTTTCCAACGGAAGACCTTATTGTTTTCGTACTGTTTATTAAGGTCTTCCGTTTCCAACGGAAGACCTTATTGTTTTCGTACTGTTTCTTATTAAGGTCTTCCGTTTCCAACGGAAGACCTTATTGTTTTCGTACTGTTTATTATTATTTTTTTTTTCCAAATTTTGTGCACGCGATTTCTCGAAAACTACTCAACCGATCTGAACAATTTTTTCACAGACGAGTCTCTTGGTCCCTAATTAAAGGGGCCAGCCCCCTTTTCTTGATTTTATTGGATAGAACATTTGATTCTCTACTACTTTTGTTCTATATGTCTTGTCAAAATATCAACTGATAAAAAGATACTGATCAAAACATATGGAAATTTTGATTCGAAATCTGTACCCCATTTTTGTGCCTAAGCGAGCTCCAAGGAGATGATGGGAAATTATCTGAATTTTATATGTTTTTGAATTTTTTGTCGTCGTCACTTCCGGTCCGGATTTAGGGTCGATTTTGTAATTTTTTACGACCAATTTTGTGCAGAGTTGATCTCAGAAACTATAAGAGATATGACTTTGAAATTTTCAGGATAGGTAGAGCATGGTTTGAAGTTGTGCACTATTTAGTTGTTTTGCACCAGTGGCGCTATTCCTTGGAGCTCGCTTAGGCACAAAAATGGGGTACAGATTTCGAATCAAAATTTCCATATGTTTTGATCAGTATCTTTTTATCAGTTGATATTTTGACAAGACATATAGAACAAAAGTAGTAGAGAATCAAATGTTCTATCCAATAAAATCAAGAAAAGGGGGCTGGCCCCTTTAATTAGGGACCAAGAGACTCGTAAATTCTATTACGAATAACTTGAAAACGATAAATATTTTGTTATGCATCATAAAAATCAAAGTTGTTGATCTCTACATTATCGGTTTGAAAGAGTCATCGTCAGGCCCATGTCTGACGTAATTAGGGTTTTTATTCTTTATCTTCAAATTTTTTTTTTTGGGGGGGGGGGTAATTTTGAAATTGTAACGATATCTCATGGTATCATTTTATCTAAAAAAAAAAAAAATAAAAAATCGGACGGAAGACCTACTCGTTACTCGTAACGAGGTCGTATCTAGTTATTATTATTATTATTTTTTTCCAAATTTTGTGCACGCGATTTCTCGCAAACCATTCAACCGATTTCAATCATTTTTTCACAGATGATGGAACGTGACTTGAATTTTATATGTTTTTAAAGTTTTTGACGTCGTCACTTCCGGTACCGATTTACGGCCGATTTTGTAATTTTTACGACCTATTTTGTGCAGAGATGATCTCAAAAACTATTAGAGATATGAGTTTGAAACTTTCAGGATATGT
Source organism: Magallana angulata (assembly GCF_025612915.1). Classification (NCBI taxonomy): domain Eukaryota; kingdom Metazoa; phylum Mollusca; class Bivalvia; order Ostreida; family Ostreidae; genus Magallana; species Magallana angulata. The sequence continues at coordinate 15,564,500 of NC_069114.1, read as the reverse complement.
AGAGTAAAGCTTGAAGTTAGGCCCTATTAAATTTCATGTCAGTGGCTATATTCCTTAGAGCTCACTGAGGCACGATATTTGGGTACGAATTTTCATTCAAAATTTTCAGACGTTTTGTTCTGTATCTTTTTATCAGTTGATATTTTGTTAAGACATATATTACAAAAGTAGTAGATAATAAAAAGTTCATACCAACAAAATCAAGAAAAAGGGGCTGGCCCCTTAATTTAGGGGCCAAGACGTTCGTAAACTCTTTTACAAATAACTTAAAAATGATAAAGATTTTGTGATGCATTATAGAAGCAAAGTTGTTGATCGTACCAATATCTATTAGAAAAAAACTATTGCCACGCCCATTTATTACGTAATTAGGGATTTTTAGGGGCCAAAGTACTTAAACTTTGACGCAATATAGCTAGAGAAGTAGACATATTTTGTTAGACATCATAGAAGAGAAAATGTTTGAATTAATGATTTAAATCGATTCCACATATCAAAACACGAATTTCTGTCCCCATTAAGGATCTAGAGGGCTGGCCCCTAAAATATTCAATCATTTGTATCTCAAAAATGATCAACAATTTTAGATTGGTGTAAGAACAAAAAAATGTTTGTATTCTTAAGACCTTTTGAAAGAAATCAAGAAAAAGGGGCTGGCCCTTTAAATTAGGGGCCAAGACAGTCGTAAACTCTTTTACAAATAACTTAAAAATGATTAAAGATTTTGTAATGCATTATAGAAGCAAAGTTGTTGATCGTACCAATATCTATTAGAAAAAAAATATGGCCACGCCCATTTATTACGTAATTAGGGATCTTTATGAGCCAAAGTACTTAAACTTTGACGCAATATAACTAGAAAAGAAGAAATATTTTGTTAGACATCATAAAAGAGAAAATGTTTGAATTTATGATTTAAATCGATTCCACATATATAAACACAAATTTCTTTTCCCATTAAGGATCTAGAGGACTGGCCCCTAAAATATTCAATTATAAATATCTCAAAAATGATCAACAATTTTAAATGATTGTAAGAACAAAAAATGTTTGTATTTCTAATACCTTTTCAAAGAAGTCAAGAAAAAGGGGCTGGCCCTTTAAAAATATGGGCCAAGGCACTCTTAAAATCTATAACAAATAATTTTAAAACAATAAGGATTTTGTAATGCATTATAGAAGCAAAGTTGTTATTACTTTGTTACTTTATTAAGCATTTGAAAGGATATTGACAATCGTATACATTATCTGAATGGGAGAGGATGAGTGGAAATTCTGAAATTTCATTGATATTTTAATGGTATCGTTTAAAAAATTGAACGGAAGACCTCCTCGTTACTCGTAACGAGATCGTATCTAGTTATTATTATTATTATTTTTTTCCAAATTTTGTGCACGCGATTTCTCAAAAACCATTCAACTGATTTCAATCATTTTTTCACAGATGATGGAACGTGACTTGAATTTTATATGTTTTTAAAATTTCTGACGTCGTCACTTCCGGTACCGATTTACGGCCGATTTTGTAATTTTTACGACCTATTTTGTGCAGAGATGATCTCAGAAACTATCAGAGATATGAGTTTGAAACTTTCAGGATATGTAGAGTATAGCTTGAAGTTAGGCCCTATTAAATTTTATGCCAGTGGCTGTATTCCTTGGAGCTCACAGAGGCACGAGATTTGGGTTCGAATTTTCATTCAAAATTTTCATACGTTTTCATCTGTATCTTTTTATCAGTTGATATTTTGTTAAAACATATATAACAAAAGTAGTAGATAATAAAAAGTTCTTTCCAACAAAATCAAGAAAAAGGGGCTGGCCCCTTAATTTAGGGGCCACGACACTCGTAAACTCTATTACAAATAACTTAAAAATGATAAAGATTTTGTAATGCATAATAGAAGCAAAGTTGTTGATCGTACCAATATCTATTAGACAAAATTATGGCCACGCCCATTTATTACGTAATTAGGGATTTTTAGGGGCCAAAGTACTTAAACTTTCACGCAATATAGCTAGAGAAGGAGACATATTTTGTTAGACATCATAGAAGAGAAAATGTTTGAATTAATTATTTAAATCGATTCCACATATCAAAACACGAATTTCTGTCCCCATTAAGGATCAAGAGGGCTAGCCCCTAATATATTCAATCATTTGTATCTCAAAAATGATCAACAATTTCAGATTGGTGTAAGAACAAAAAATGTTGGTATTCTTAAGACCTTTTCAAAGAAATCAAGAAAAAGGGGCTGGCCCTTTAAATTAGGGGCCAAGGCACTCGTAAACTCTATTACAAATAACTTAAAAACGATAAAGATTTTGTAATGCATTATACAAACAGAGTTGTTGATCGTAACAATGTCAGTTTGTGAAACTCTTTGCAAGACCCATTTATTACGTTATTAGGGATTTTAGGGGACCAAAACCTTAAATCTTCAAGGTTCTGTATGTGAAAAAGCAAAACACTTTGTTGGGTTTTTTAAAGGATTTTGACATTCGTATACATTATCAGGGAATGGATGGGGGGGGGGGGGGTTCTGAAAATTCCATTGATATTTTAATCGTATCGTTTAAAAATTGAACGGAAGACCTACTCGTTACTCGTAACGAGATCGTATCTAGTTATTATTTTTTTTTTCCAAATTTTGTGCACGCGATTTCTCGAAAACTACTCAACCGATCTGAACAATTTTTTCACAGATGATGGGAAATTATCTGAATTTTATATGTTTCTGAATTTTTTGTCGTCGTCACTTCCGGTCCGGATTTACGGTCGATTTTGTAATTTTTTACGACCAATTTTGTGCAGAGTTGATCTCAGAAACTATAAGAGATATGACTTTGAAATTTTCAGGATAGGTAGAGCATGGTTTGAAGTTGTGCACTATTTAGTTGTTTTGCACTAGTGACGCTATTCCTTGGAGCTCGCTTAGGCACAAAAATGGGGTACAGATTTCGAATCAAAATTTCCATATGTTTTGATCAGTATCTTTTTATCAGTTGATATTTTGACAAGACATATAGAACAAAAGTAGTAGAGAATCAAAAGTTCTATCCAATAAAATCAAGAAAAAGGGGCTGGCCCCTTCAATTGGGGACCAAGAGACTCGTAAATTCTATTACGAATAACTTGAAAACGATAAATATTTTGTTATGCATTATAAAAATCAAAGTTGTTGATCTCTACATTATCGGTTTGAAAGAGTCATCGTCAGGCCCATGTCTGACGTAATTAGGGTTTTTATTCTTTATCTTCAATTTTTTTTGGTTTTTTTTTTTTTTTGGGGGGGGGGGGGGTAATTTTGAAATTGTATCGATATCTCATGGTATCATTTTATCTAAAAAAAAAAATCGGACGGAAGACCTACTCGTTACTCGTAACGAGGTCGTATCTAGTTATTATTATTTTTTTTCCCAAATTTTGTGCACGCGATTTCTCGAAAACTATTCGGCCGATTTCAGTCATTTTTTCACAAATGATACGTTATGATCTGAATTTTATATGTTTTTGAAATTTTTGTTGTCGTCACTTCCGGTACCGATTTATCGGCCATTTTGTTGTTTTTTTACGACCTATTTTGTGCAGAGCTGATCTCAGAAACTATCAGAGATATGACTATGAAATTTTCAGGGTAGGTAGTCTATAGTCTGAAGTTGTGCACTATTATTTTGTTTTACGCCAGTGGCGCCATTTCTATGAGCTCGCTTGGGCCCGAAAATTGGGTACGAATTTGTATCCAAAATTTTCATACGTTTTGATCTGTATCTTTTTATCAGTTGATATTTTGTTAAGACATATATAACAAAAGTGGTAGAGAATCAAAAGTTCTTTCCAACGAAATCAAGAAAAAGGGGCTGGCCTCTTAAATTAGGGGCCAAGACACTCGTAAACTCTATTACAACTAACTTAAAAATGATAAAGATTTTGTTATGCATTATAGAAGCAAAGTTGTTGATCGTAACAATATCTATCAGAAAAAAATCATTGCCACGCCCATTTATGACGTAATTAGGGTTTTTTAGGGGCCAAAGTACTTAAACTTTGACACGATATATTTAGTGAAGGAGACATATTTTCTCAAGTATTGTAGAAAAGAAAATGTCTGTATTCATGATTATAATCAATTCCACTTATCAAAACACCCATGGCTGTCCCCATTTAGGGTTTACAGGGCTGGCCCCTAAAATATTTAATCATTTGTATCTCAAAAGTGAACAAAATTTTTAGATAGGTGTAAGAACAAAAAATGTTAGTATTCGTGAGACCTTTCGAATGAACTCAAGAAAAAGAGGCTGGCCCCTAAGATCAGGGGCCAAGACATTCGTAAAGTCTCTTACAAATAACTTGAAAACGATCAAGATTTTGTAATGCATTATAGAAGCAAAGTTGTTCATCGTAACAATAACAGTTTGTAAAAGTCATTAACTCCCATTAATGACATAATTAGGGATTTTAGGGAACTAAAATCTTAAATGTTTCATGTGCTGTAGGTATAAAAACCAAAACACTTTGTTAAGCATTGTAAATGATATTGACAATCATATGCCTTATCTGAAAGGGAGGGGTTGAGGGGAAATTTTGAAATTTCATTTATATTTTTTAATAGTACACACTGTATCGTTTAAAAATTGAACGGAAGACCTACTCGTTACTCGTAACGAGATCGTGTCTAGTTAGGGTCTTCCGTTTTCAACGGAAGACCCTCTTGTTATTCTATTGTTTTTTTTAGGGTCTTCCGTTTTCAACGGAAGACCCTCTTGTTATTCTATTGTTTTTTTTTATTATTATTATTCTTCTTGTTTTTCCTTCTGACTTCTTTTTTGCTTTATATCTCAAAAACTATTCAACCGATTTGCAAGAAATTTTCAGGGATAATGTTAAATACTTGTCCCTTGAAGATTTTAAACTTTCAGTCATTAAGTCACTTCCGTTTTCTAGTTACGTCATTTTTAAAAATTTCAAAAAGTGATTTTGTCCAGGACTTTTCTCGTAAACGGTTGTTTATAAAGACTTGAAATTCTCTGTGATTGTAAATCTGCGGATTTACTTATGGCAAATTTACAAAAAAAATTATTTTGTCACTTCCGGTCGAAACCGGAAGTGATTCTAATTTTTCGGAATTTTCATTTTTTTGAGCGAATAATAAAATTATATGCATGTTGTAGAGTTTGCAAAGCTAAATGCAAAACTGAAATTCGTTTTCAAATCGGATGATGCATTTAAGAGATATCGGGGTTTAAAAATTGATCTTTCCGGAAATTTTGATTCCGTGTTTTTGGTTTTAAAAATAGTGCAAATTTCACACTGAAAGTAATTTCTACTGAAAACAATTCGTACTGATAATTAAACTATATATAAAACACAAAATTATATGCATATTGTAGAGTTTGCAAAGCTTAATACAAAACTGAAATTCGTTTTCAAGTCGGATGATGCATTGCAGAGATATCGGGGTTTAAATATTGATTTTTCCGGAAATTTTGATTCCGTGTTCTTGGTTTAAAAAATAGTGTAAAATTCACACTGAAAGTAACTCCTGCTGAAAACAATTCGTGCAGGTCATAAAACCGGACTCTGTTTTTTAATAGTTAATTAAAGTGTTTATCGATACAATTTCGTTATTTCGATCGATAATTACGTTGTTAGTTTTTATTAGTCTTATTAGTTTTAATCGAAATAATTATCGTACGATTCCCCATTTCAACTCGCCATGTTTTGACTGCGAACAAACAGCTGATAGCGGTGTGTCTACATTTTTAAAAGAAGCATGGCCTGCAAGACGTCGATAGTGGAAATTTCAGCTCTACTAACGTATGACAGATTATAAAGGTATGTTTCAATACAGGATATGTCGTATTGACTTTTTCTTTTCAAAGTATTTGCACTTTTCAATCTAATCCGAGATTCCTCTGACTCTTACCTCCGCTTTTGAAGTACATCACAATATAAAAGCGGGCGTTAGAGTCAGCGGAATCTCGGAATATTATCTGTCCAGTGTATTTTCACGGTAGCTGCAGAACTGTAGCTCTCCGGGAAAAAAATATTGACAGACCGGAGAGCTACAGGGGTAGCAAGTCGTTTCGGCCTTTTCTACGCTCGGCCCTAAATATGTTCGGCCCTAGCGAGATTCGGCCCTAGCAAGATTCGGCCTTAGATACTTAGTCGTTTCGGCCTGACTTATTGATTACTGTTGTTTTAATAAATGTTTTTGTCACAGTAATTTCTGTGTTGATGTTTTTGGAAATGGTGTGTGTCCCCTATCTTCGACATCAAAGTTTCCGTCAATCAAGATAATTAATCGACCATTTACCAAAGGGTACAAATTTAATGATGAGATTATAATAAGGCAGATCAGAGTCAACAGAGTTCGAAAATATAAAGGATGAATTTCGGAGATAGTAATTTCAACACCCCCTCCATTTTCCTACAATGTAGTTTCGAATACGTTTTCTAGTATCGAATCAAGCGCCCTCTATCACTTCTGACCGAAAATTTTGGGGCGGATTAATTTCAAAATTGCACTAGAGGTACATGTCAATAGACTTATTAATGAAGAAGGAAAAATAAGTGTGGAAATATGTAATTTAAACAAATAATATGATCGTTATTTTTATCGTACCGTTTTCCCGTCAAATTGAAACTGGACTTGAACAGTTTTCATTTTGCGTTTCTTTATGAAATTGAATTTTCATGAAAACACTTTATAATAGTAATTAATGATAAGTAGTTGCCATTTGCCTTTGTTTTTCCCGTATATCTATCAATATATCCAGCCAAATAATACTTCTGTCGCAATGAACCGATACTAGGAAAACTACACGTGGTTCTATCTGAAGTCGTAATTTCATTCAAATCTCAATTATTTTTTGATATGATGCATAATATCATTAAATGGATTACAATTACTAATTATCCACTAAAAAGGGTTCAATAACAAACTTATTCTCATAGTTAGGTTTAATTGTTTTCACACTTTCGTTTTTTCTGGCTTGCACTTCCGGCAGTTCATATCTGGGTCACCTTTTTAATTTGTAAATAATACGGTAAATAATCATGCAAATGTCAAACAACTCCACACACCGATAGAATATTTATTTCTGTATTATAATTAAATAGCTTGGATTAGTTTAAATTTTGGCGTCAGTGTCATAATTCAAATAAAAAAGTTTTTGATTGACTTAATTCTCATTTGATTATTTACCTGGGTTTAGAGAGTTGTCTACATCATAATTATTTAACCTTCTATAATTTTTTATTTATGAAAATTCCGAAAATAGGCTAAGAATGTCTAAGAATAATAAATAAATATTCAAACACTAAATAGAGTTCGAAAAATTGGCTAAGAATGTCTGAGAGTATTTCAGCGACTTATTAATACACTCTAAATACAAATAAGAATGTCTAAGAGTAATAAGTATTCAAACACTTTTAATACACAAATAATTAAACTCAGGCCGAAAAGACTAAGGGTCAAACTACTTGGGGCCGAACCTACTAGGGTCCGAATTTATCAAGGACCGAACGAGGGAAAGGCCGAAACGACTAGAAATCGCTACAGGGCAACCCATTGAAAAAATTGTACATGTATATTTATTGCGCAGAAAAACGTGCGCTAGTTTTGGACTGATTTACCTTATTTATACGCAAATTCTGTGAAAACATTAGTACCATCAAATTCTTCATGCAATTTACTACTGATATCGACTCTTTATTTGCCTCAGACTTTCTCCGAAACACGCTACCGACCTCGGAAAATCAAGTATGTTGAATTTACATCGAGATCGAGAGTCGCCATTTTTACATGTAAACAAAATGGACCACATGAATTTACGGGACTGGTGATGGTGTTTAAAAGACTATCCGAGGCAAGTGAAGAGAGGATATCAGTAGTAAATTGCATGAAGAATTTAAAATTAAAAGCGGTGGGAGTCCTAAGGTACACAAGAATAGAATGTTGTAATTAGAGTGCATGTTTGCATGATGATAACTTTACCCTAAATATTTAAATATAGCAGATCTTTACCATATCGCCTTCACTTAATTTTTAAATTAAAAAACTCATGCTTGTGTTTAATTAAATAAATATATTTGACAAAGTAAATATTCAATCTAATTAAAATTAGACCTTTTGTCTCGCTCTCTGTTATATATGGTTATTGCTTGTGTAACAGGCATGTAAAACAGAGTGCGAGATGAAAAGTCTCAAATTTCAAATTATATCAAGCTCAGAATTTAGGTCAATGTTCCATGATATCTATTAAACAGTCTTCTCAAGATATAAGTATTTCACAGAATCATTGTAATTTGAGAGATTAGATTATCTTTTATACATATTGATTCATTTTAGGTAAGCTTTACATGCATATCACATCTACATAGCATGTAAATAATTTTTACTGCATGTGCCTCAGATCTCTCTCTCTCTCTCTCTCTCTCTCTCTCTCTCTTTTAATCTTGACAAAGACTGAAACTGTCAGAGGGCAACTTAATTTTGTGACAAAAATATCTCGATCTTGTAAAAGAAATCCAAAGTGCATTGAATTTTAAAATGAGCATGTATTATTAATCCCTCATTTTTATGCGCATTATACATAGTATTGTTTTTAAAACATGTAATTCGTAAGAAAAAAAAACCCTCGCTAAATTTATTCGCAATAAACCCCAGTAGAATTGACAAAACATGGTATACACGTACCAGAAGCTTATACTTTGACACTGCATGTTTGGATTGGTAATATTCCTTTGTAGTTTATGAATTGAAATATTGCTGTCGCACTTCAAGTAAAACAAACTCTCTCTCTCACTCCTGCTCTCGCTCTCTCCCAATCTGATATGTCTATACCCAAGAAATTATTTTAATGGTATGATATTATGACTTGATATGCACATTTTTGTTTTTGTACTGGCTAAATGTTAATGTCATATACCGGTATTTGGATATGTCATACTTATAACACTGCATGGTCAGTGTATTTTTTCCAAAAATATTATGTATATGTTAATGTAAACACAGCTATTACAAGTACATGTATGTTAACACAGCTAATTTTTTTTTTTCATTTCAGCTTAAAGCAGACTCTTGTTACCACATGGCTTTTACCTGTTGATTCTTGTGGTTTCAGCTCTTGAGGTTAACCTGTCACCTCTACCCACATGCATATTCCCTGTGTTCTACAGACTATCTACCGGTAATTCAAATTAAATCGGATAATGCATGAACAATAATGGAACTTTAAGAAAGCATCATGTCCTATTGTGGTTTGTTCATGTTTGATAAGAAATTATGAAAAACAAAATTAAGGCTGTTTAAAGAAATATAAGTGTTGTGAAAATTTGTTTTTCAATAAAAGTATGCAATTATATTTCCTTCATTTTTTATTTTATAAAGATATTTAGATGTGTTTACATAGTTGAAAAATCACCCAACTCTTTCCAGTTTTCTCCATTAAGATTACATGTAGGATATGTAAATGTACATTTGACTTTTGAATAACACCAGCAATGATTATTACTTTTGAAATGAGCAAGAAACAATCTATTTTCATCCTTTTAAGGTATATATGCATAAAAAAAGTAGAAAAAAACATGTCAAATTTGAACATTTTTAATGGAATTCTCCTCCGCCTCCAGCTACCCGGGTGTGTTTGAATTTAATTTTATTTAAGGCTGATGTTGAACTTGTTGATCTTACTGTTTTATCATGGTTAAAAAGAGACAAGAAACCAGAATAGATTAGATTTTTAATAAATATGATTGTTAGCTTACTTTTTTTCATGGAAAAAAGAAATCACATGCAGGAATACTTGTCTATTTATTTATTAAAATGCTACAAATCATTCAAGAAACATAAAAAGATCAAATTTTAGTATCATTGATGATTGTTTTCAAACATGTGTGAGAAATGACTCATAGAAATTGCCACAAGTTTCAGAAAATTAGGCAAAATATTTCAAACCATGACTTTTTATGAGAATCAAAAGATAGGGGGTGGGTATACATGTAAGGGCATTTCTAAGTTATGTGAAGCTTTTATCAAGATAATATCATGTAGATGTATGTTGTATTGAATAAGGTTTCTTATTAAAGGTGGTTGAACAACAATTGACCTCTAAAAGGTCAAGATGTTTTACTATGGAGAACCCTGTAAACCTGTGTTGAGTAAAAGAAATTGGAAATGGTGGGTTCACTTAAATGGCCATATGTTTATTAAACCTCAATGGAATTGTCAATATGTGGTATACTTTTTTCTCAGAATTGCATTAGCTTTCTTATTCTAAGACAAAGACATCTGTTCATAAAATGTACTAAGTTAAAGGTAGCAAGGGACGATTCGGATAAAGTACCCGTTAATATTTTTGTAAAATTAAGGTACATCACTACACCTAGACTTATACTTTTTAAGACACTACTTCACAAGATGGCGATTTAAATGTTTTGTTGAACACTTAATATCGTTCGATTGGGTTGTATACCGTCATAGCTTAATGGTTAAAGTATTGGGTTTCTAAACCGTTTGAGTTTTAGTCCGCCTGGAGCTTTTGTTACTGTTTATTGAATTAAATTTTTGAAAATGTAATTGTTCATCCAAATTTGCACATTTTTTGCCTTTTTGACTTAAACACTTCTTATCAATTATGATATCTATCATAATCAAGTAATTTTCTGCTGATTTGAGAAAATATTTCAAGGTGTTTTGAGCCACCTTAAGAGATGCTGTACTTGAAGGCTTATGAGTGTTGCTAAGATTCATAAAATGAATTTTAATGATCATCATTAGAGGGATCTCCCTTGTTGGAATTGGTATGCAATATGAAAACCCCTAATGTTTAATACGTATATGAGAATTGAATGGTGAAACTTGCGGCTAAGACTGTTGTGTTGACTTTACACTGTGAAATTGCAAGTTACAAATGGGAGGTTATATAACTCGAAATTTATGTGGATGGGACATTATATACCTATTCACTGGGTATGAGGATGATAGCAAGTTTATTGTCCTCCAAGACAGCCACTATTTCATGGGCGAAGCCAAGTGAAATAGTTGCTGTTGAGGGGGACAATAAACTGTCTGTCATCCTCACACAACACAACAGTCTTAGTCTGTCTTTCTGTCAGTAAATAGATATAGATATATTAATTATTATCCTGAAGAAAACTTAATTTGTTGGCCATGCAGAATTTCTTGATGATAAACAAATTAGAATTATCGGACTTTGAATTTAATGCTGTGATCGGATTATACCAGAGGTGTTCCGAGTTTAAAAAAGGGAAATCGAATGCTGCCGGTGAATACTTTCGTTGACTATTCACCATGGACAGATAGCATAGAAACTATTTCACAGTTAGATGGAATAGCATGTTTATTCATTGTAATTTTACATAGGAAATATTCACAGAAATATAATAAACTTTACATTGCTAAGTTTCTGACATTTGATGGTGCAACAAGCACACAGTTTGGAAGGTTAAAGGTGACATCTTTTGTATCTGACTCCTTTTCGGCTTTATAACTCAAAAAGTTTACAACCGATTGAAATGAAACTTTGAGAGATTATGTGCAACTATTATGCCTCTAATATAAGATCCTAAAGTTTCTTTGAAAACGACCTTTCCGTTTTTACGTTACGTCATTTAAAAAAAAAATTTAAAAAGTCATTTTGTCATTTCATTCCGATTTTACATTTGTCATTTTACTTATGTAATAGGGCCGAGAAATGAAAATCTGTCACTTCCGGTCGAAACCGGAAGTGATTCAAATTTTTCGAAAAATTAAATTTTTTGATCAAATAAAAAAAATATATGTATTTGGTAGAGCTTAATAATCTGAATCTAACACTGAAATCCGTTTGAAAATCGGACGAGTAATTGGGGTTTAAAAATTGATTTTTCCGGAAATTTTGATTCCGCGTCCTTGGTTTAAAAAATAGCGTAATGTTTAAAGTAAAATTAACTCGTACCAAAAATAATTGCTAAGTCGTACTTGAACAGATTCGGATTTTTTTTGTTAAGTCGTTCTTGAAATCAGAAAGGTTTTTGTTAAGTCGTACTTAAAATAATTCGTATTTTGTTAAGTCGTACCAGGAATAATTCGATTTTTTCATCTTTTTATTTTAGTTACATTTGTTATTGGTTTAAGAGCTCTGCTTCTTACAGGAACTACCAGCTTTACTTCCGACATTAACGGAAGACCCACTCGTTGCTTTGCAACGAGCTTTGCTCTAGTTTTATTATTATTATTCTTCTTGTTTTTCCTTCTGACTTCTTTTTTGCTTTATATCTCAAAAACTATTCAACCAATTTGCAAGAAATTTTCAGGGATTATTTTAATTTCTTGTCCCTTGAAGCCTTCAAACTTTTAGTCATTAAGTCACTTCCGGTTTCTAGTTACATCATTTTAAAAATTTTCAAAAAGTGATTTTGTCCAGCACTTTTCTCGTAAACAGTTGTTTATAAAGACTTGAAATTTTCTGTGATTGTAAATCTGCGGATTGACTTATGGCAAATGTACAGAAAAAATTATTTTGTCACTTCCGGTCGAAACCGGAAGTGAAACAAATTTTTCGAAAAAATGAATTTTCTGATCAAATCAAAAACGAATATGTGTTTTGTAGAGCTTATTAAGCTGAATCTAACACTGAAAGCCGTTTCAAAATCGGACGATGCATAACAGAGATATCGGGGTTTAAAAATTGATTTTTCCGGAAATTTTGATTCCGCGTCCTTGGTTTAAAAAATAGCGTAATATTCAAAGTAAAATTAACTCGTACCAAAAATAATTGTTAAGTCGTACTTGAACACATTCGGATTTTTTTTGTTAAGTCGTTCTTGAAATCGGAAATGTTTTTGTTAAGTCGTACTTAAAATCATTCGTATTTTGTTAAGTCGTACCAGGAATAATTCGATTTTTTCATCTTTTTATTTTCGTTACTCTTGTTGTTGGTTTAAGAGCTCTGCTTCTTACAGGAACTTCCAGCTTTACTTTCAACATTAACGGAAGACCCACTCGTTGCTTTGCAACGAGCTTTGCTCTAGTTATTATTATTTTTTTCCCCAAATTTTGTGCACGCGATTTCTCGAAAACTATTCGACCGATTTTCAACATTTTTTCACAGATGATGAGTCATTATTTGAATTTTATATGTTTTTGAAATTTTTGTTGTCGTCACTTCCGGTACCGATTTATCGACCATTTTGTAGTTTTTTACGACCTATTTTGTGCAGAGCTGATCTCAGAAACTATCAGAGATATGACTATGAAATTTTCAGGATAGGTAGTCTATAGTCTGAAGTTGTGCACTATTATTTTGTTTTACGCCAGTGGCGCCATTTCTTTGAGCTCGCCTGGGCACGAAAATTGAGTACGAATTTTCATTCAAAAATTTCAAACGTTTTGATCTGTATCTTTTTATCAGTTGATATTTTGTTAAGATATATATAACAAAAGTGGTAGATAATCATAAGTTCTTTCCAAAGAAATCAAGAAAAAGGGGCTGGCCCCTTTTTTTAGGGGCCAAGGCACTCGTAAACTCTATTACAAATAACTTAAAAACGATAAAGATTTTGTAATGCATTATAGAAGCAAAGTTGTTGATCGTACCAATATCTATAAGAAAAAATTATTGCCACGCCCATTTATTACGTAATTAGGGAATTTTAGGGGCCAAAGTACTTAAACTTTGACGAAAAATAACTAGAGAAGTATACATATTTTGTTAGACATCATAGAAGAGAAAATGTTTGAATAAATGATTTAAATTAATTCCACTGATCAAAACACAAATTTCTGTCCCCATTAAGGATCTAGAGGGCTGGACCCTAAAATATTCAATCATTTGTATCTCAAAAATGATCAACAATTTTACATGGGTGTAAGAACCAAAAATGTTTGTATTCTTAAGACCTTTTCGAAGAAATCAAGAAAAAGGGGCTGGCCCTTTTTTTTAGGGGCCAAGGCACTCGTTAACTCTATTACAAATAACTTAAAAACGATAAAGATTTTGTAATGCATTATAGAAGCAAAGTTGTTGATCGTACCAATATCTATTCGAAAAAATCATTGCCACGCCCATTTATTACGTAATTAGGGATTTTTAGGGGCCAAAGTACTAAAACTTTGACGAAAAATAACTAGAGAAGTATACATAGTTTGTTAGACATCAAAGAAGAGAAAATGTTTGATTAAATGATTTAAATTGATTCTACTTATCAAAATACGAATTTCTGTCCCCATTAAGGATCTAGAAGGCTGACCCCTAAAATATTCAATCATTTGTATCTCAAAAGTGATCAACAATTTTAGATGGATGTAACAACAAAAAATGTTAGTATTTATGAGACCTTTCGTATAAAACCAAGAAAAAGGGGCTGGCCCCTTAAATTAGGGGCAAATAGACTCCTAAACTCTATTACTCATACCTTAAAAATGATCAAGATTTTGTAATGCATTATAGAAGCAAAGTTGTTGATAGCAGCAATATCTGTTTGTAAAACTCATTTCCAAACCCATTGATGACGTAATTAGAGATTTTAGGGGACTAAAATCTTAAATTTTTATTGTGCTGTATGTTAAAAAGCAAAACTCTTTGTTAAGCATTTTAAAGGATATTGACAATCGTATACATTATCTAAAAGGAGGTGGTTGAGGGAGAATTCTGAAATTTCATTGATATTTTAATCGAATCGTTTAAAAAATTGAACGGAAGACCTACTCGTTACTCGTAACGAGATCGTATCTAGTTATTATTATTTTTTTCCACAAATTTTGTGCACGCAATTTCTCGGAAACTATTCGACCGATTTCAACAATTTTTTCACAGAAGATGGGACTTGATGTAAGCTTCATACGTTTTTGAGATTTTTCCTGTCGTCATTTCCGGTACCGATTTATCGGCCATTTTGCACATTTTCACGACCTATTTTGTGCAGAGCTGATCTCAGAAACTCTCAGAGATATCACTTTGAAATTTTCAGGATAGGTAGTCTATAGTTTGAAGTTGTGCACTATTGTGTTGTTTTACGCCAGTGGCGCCATTTCTTGGAGCTCGCCTGGGCTCGAAAATTGAGTACGAATTTTCATTCAAAATTTTCATATGTTTTGATCTGTATCTTTTTATCAGTTGATATTTTGTTAAGACATATATTACAAAAGTAGTAGATAATTAAACGTTCTTTCCAACAAAATCAAGAAAAAGGGGCTGGCCCCTTAAATTAGGGGCCAAAACACTCTTAAACTCTATTACAAATAACTTAAAATTGATAAAGATTTTGTAATGCATTAAAGAAGCAAAGTTGTTGATTGTAGCAATATTTATCAGGAAAAATCATTTTCACACCCATTTATGACGTAATTAGGGATTTTTAGGGGCCAAAGTACTTAAACTTTGACGCAATATATCTAGAGAAGGAGACATATTTTGTTAGGCAATGTAGAAAAGAAAATGTTTGCATTGATGATTCTAATTGATTCCACTGAACAAAACACCAATGTCTGTCCCCATTAAGGATCTTGAGGGCTGGCCCTTAAATTCTTCAATCACTTGTTTCTAAAAAATGAACAACCATTTTAGATAGGTGTAAGAACAAAAATTGTTAGCATTCTTAAGACCTTTTCAAAGAAATCAAGAAAAAGGGGCTGGCCCCTTTTTTTAGGGGGGGAGGGCAAGAAACTCGTAAAGTCTATTACAAATTACATAAAAACGATTAAGATTTCGTAATGCATTATAAAAGCAAAGTTGTTAATTGTAGCAATATCTATCTGGAAAACTCATTGCAACACCCATTTATTACGTAATTAGGGATTTGTATACATTATCTGAAAGTGTGTGTGTGGGGGGGGAAGGGTAATTCTAAAATTATATGGATTATTCATGGTATGATTAAAAACAGAAATCACAAGGAAGACCTACTCGTTACTCGTAACGAGATCGTATCTAGTTATTATTAAGGTCTTCCGTTTCCAACGGAAGACCTTATTGTTTTCGTACTGTTTCTTATTATTATTTTTTTCCACAAATTTTGTGCAAGCGATATCTCAGAAACTATTCGGCCGATTTTGACCATTTTTTAACAGATAATTGCCAGAGGTCATAATTCTAGACGTTTTTTGAATTTTTGAAATCGTCACTTCCGGTACCGAGTTACGGCGGATTTTCTATTTTTTACGACCTATTTTGTGCAGAGCTGATCTCAGACTCTATTAGAGATATGAATACGAAATTTTCAGGATAGGTAGTCTATAGTCTGAAGTTGTGCACTAGTACATTGTTTCACGCCAATGGCGCCATTTCTTTGAGCTCGCCTAGGCACGAAAATTGGGTCCGAATTTTCATTCAAAATTTTCATACGTTTTGATTTGTATCTTTTTATCAGTTGATATTTTGTTAAATAATATATAACAAAAGTGGTAGAAAATCAAAAGTTCTCTCCAATAAAATCAAGAAAAAGGGGCTGGCCCCTGGAATTAGGGGGCATGAAACACGTTAAGTCTACTAGGAATAACTTAAAAACGATAAATATTTTGTTATGCATTATAGAATCAAAGTCATCGTCAGGCCCATGTTTGACGTAATTAGGGATGTTTATTTATTATCTTAAAAGTTAAGGGGGGTGTTAATTTTAAAATTGTATCGATATTTCATGGTATCATTGAAAAAAAAAATCGGACGAAAGACCTACTCGTTACTCGTAACGAGGTCGTATCTAGTTATTATTATTTTTTTTTTCCACAAATTTTGTGCACGAGATTTCTCGAAAATTATTCGACCGATTTCGACCATTTTTTCATCGAAGATGAGTCTTGATGTAAACTTTACACGTTTTCGAGATTTTTCCTGTCGGCACTTCCGGTACCGATTTATCGGCCATTTTGTACATTTTTACGACCTATTTTGTGCAGAGCTGATCTCAGAAACTATCAGAGATATGACTATGAAATTTTCAGGATAAGTAGTCTATAGTCTGAAGTTGTGCACTATTATTTTGTTTTACGCCAGTGGCGCCATTTTTTGGAGCACGCCTAGGCACGAAAATTGGGTACGAATTTTCATTCAAATTCTTCATACGTTTTCATCTGTATCTTTTTATCAGTTGATATTTTGTTAAGACATATAGAACAAAAATAGTAGATAATTAAACGTTCTTTCTAACAAAATCAAAAAAAAAGGGGCTGGCTTCTTAAATTAGGGGCCAAGACACTCGTAAACTCTATTGCAAATAACTTAAAAACGATCAAAATTTTGTAATGTAATATAGAAGCAAAGTTGTTGATTGTAGCAATATTTATCAGGTAAAATCATTTTTACACCCATTTATGACGTAATTAGGGATTTTAAGGGGCCAAAGTACTTAAACTTTGATGCAATATATCTAGAGAAGGAGACATATTTTGTTAGGCAATGTAGAAAAGAAAATGTTTGCATTGATGATTCTAATCAATTCCACTAATCAAAACTCCAAAGTCTGTCCCCATTAAGGATCTATAGGGCTGGCCCCTAAAATATTCAATCATTTGTATCTTAAAAATGAACAACAATTTTAGATGGGTGTAAGAACAAAAAATGTTAGTATTTGTGAGAACTTTCGATTGAACTCAAGAAAAAGGGGCTGGCCCCTTAAATGAGGAGCCAAGACACTCGTAAACTATATTACAGATAACTTGAAAACAATCAAGATTTCAAATATCTTTGGTACTTAGCCTTTTTTACAAAATTGATACCAGCGAGATTTTAGTCACTGTAAGTGATTGAGACACAAACTTTTATAAATGATAGACAATCGATTGAAGATATATTTAACGGGTTTTCTTTTGTCAACCGTCACTTCCGGTACTCACCAGAAGAGTTCAAACAATTCATTTTTTTCACAAGTTTAACGATTATCTTTGGTGTTTCATCTGCTATGATTAACAGTAGTGTACACTAAACATATGTATAAAAAACCCTAGCTTTTATTTTCATAAACCTCTTTTGTTCGTCCGTTTTCGGTCTCGAGACAAAAAACCTAGATTCACCAAGATCGCAGATTTGGCAGAGAATATCGATATTTCATCGTATCATATGAAAACAAAATCGGACGGAAGACCTACTCGTTACTCGTAACGAGATCTAGTTATTATTATTTTTTTTTTATAACCGATTTTGTGCACGCGATATCTCGGAAACGGCTAAACTGATTTACGTCAAATTTTCAGTTCTGATAGGTAATGATCTGAACCTTGTTGGAATTTTTTTTTGTTGATGACCTCACTTCCTGTCTTGAGATATCGTGGATTTAACTGTTTTTATAGGGGTATTTTGAGCGGAGAACTCCTCTTTTATCATTTAAGATATGATGTTGAACTTTTCAGGGCTGATAGACGAAAGATTGAAATAGTGTCTAATGGTTATTAATCATCTTTATCTCAAAGAGCGCCGAAGCTCGCCCGAGCTTGAAAATTAAGATTAAAAAGGCGTCGTGATTTTTCTTGGTTTTCTTTGAATATCTCTTTTCTCGAAAGCATTTTGTTAAAACAAGTAGAACAAAAAAAACTTAATTAAATCAAGAGCTTTCATTTGAGATCAAGAAAAAGGGGCTGACCCTTCAAATTAGGGGCTGAGGGGGCTCTAAAGTCTTTTAATGATAACTTTTTACCGTGAAATATTTTGTGATGCGTTGTAGAAGCATTTATGTTTATTCTTAGGTCATTAACCTAATCATGGCAATCATTTACTCCTATGTTACGTAATTAGGGATTTTAAGGGACCAGAAGTCCAAATCTTTGATGCTCAATATCTCAAAATGAAGAAACATTTGGATAAGCAATATTGAACAAAAGATGCTCAAAATATTGAGCTTAACAATCTGAAACCATAATTTCCTTGTTATGCAGTCCCTAAAAGGAGTTACAGGGTCGACTCTAAAACGACCCTCTCCAGATATCTCGAGAACGGTACAAAATTTGTAAACACTTTTTGAACAAAATGTGTTTGAATTGACAAGAGCTTTCATTTGAAATCATGAAAAAGGGGCTGGCCCTTCAAATTAGGGGCTGAGGGGGCTCTAAAGTCTTTTAATGATAACTTTTTACCGTGAAATATTTTGTGATGCGTTATAGAAGCATTTATCTTTATTCTTAGGTCACTAACCTAATCATGGCAATCATTTACTTCTATGTTACGTAATTTGGGATTTTAAGGGGCCAGAAGTCCAAAACTTTGATGCTCAATATCTCAAAATGAAGAAACATTTGGATAAGCAATATTGAACAAAAGATGCTCAAAATATTGAGCTTAACAATCTGAAACCATAATTTCCTTGTTATGCGGTCCCTAAAAGGAGTTACATGGTCGGCCCCTAAAACGACCCTCTCCAGATATCTCGAGAACGGTACAAAATTTGTAAACACTTTTTGAACAAAATGTGTTTGAATTGACAAGAGCTTTCATTTGAAATCATGAAAAAGGGGCTGGCCCTTCAAATTAGGGGCTGAGGGGGCTCTTAAGTCTTTTAATGATAACTTTTTACCGTGAATTATTTTGTGATGCGTTATAGAAGCAACTATGTTTATTCTTAGGTCATTAACCTAAACATGACAATCATTTACTCCTATGTTACGTAATTAGGGATTTTAAGGGGCCTGAAGTCCAAACCTTTGATGCTCAATATCTCAAAATGAGGAAACATTTGGATAAGCAATATTGAACAAAAGATGCTCAAAATATTGAGCTTAACAATAATGAACTATAATTTCTTTGTTATGCGGTCCCTAAAAGGATTTACATGGTCGGCCCCTAACACGACCCTCTCAAGATATCTCGAGAACGTACAACATTTGTAATTACTTGTTGAACAGAAAGTGTTTGAATTGACAAGAGCTTTCATTTGAAATCATGAAAAAGGGGCTGGCCCTTCTAATAAGGGGCTGAGGGGACTCTTAAGTCTTTTAATGATAACTTTTTACTGTTAAATATTTTTTGATACGTTATAGAAGCAATTATGTTCATTCTAATGTTATGTACATGTACATAGCAATCATATACTCTTATGTTACGTAATTAGGGATTTTAAGGGGCCAGAAGTCTAAAGCTTTGATGCTCAATATCTCAAAATGGAGGAAAACTTTGGAAAGCAATATTGAATAAAAGATGCTCAAAATATTGAGCTTAACAATGTACAACCATATATTGTTTTTATCTGGACCCTAAAAGGAGTTTTTGGACCGGATATCAAAACGATTTTTCCCAGATATCTCAAAAACGGTAACCAATTTCTAAATACTTATTAGTGGTACACAAAAATACCTTTTGACTAAAATGAATGAAAAGGAGCTGATCCCTCAAATAAGGGACACTAAAGGGATAAATAGTCTTTCACCCATTACTCATAGATCCCGCCTCCTTTTCCGGATACGTTTCGTTGATGAAGGTCAAGAGTAAGGTTATTCCAAATTCTAAAAATCGGACGGAAGACCTCCTCGTTGCTCGCAACGAGATCGTGTCTAGTTTTTATTATTTTCGCTAGCTAATGTAAGACATCACAAATACCCCAAACCCCCTCACGGAAAAGGAAATGCTAGGTGATTAGAGAGAGAGAGAGAGAGAGAGAGAGAGAGAGAGAGAGAGAGAGAGAGAGAGAGAGAGAGAGAGAGAGTCGATGTAAATCACAGGTGCGCTAACACCGTTAAAATTAAAGCTTGCTAGTTGGTCTGCCCTACCCTAGCTACCTCCTCTCTTTTCTCGTTTTAGAGGCTTAATTATTGTCTATATATGCTTGTAACAAATCAAATCAATTTCAAATTCTAAATCAAAACTGAATTTGACACTACAATACTCTCTCTGTGTCTGTCTGTCTGTCTGTCTGTCTGTCTGTCTGTCTGTCTGTCTGTCTCTCTCTCTCTCTCTCTCTCTCATATCGACAATGGCATTGCCATACCCTACAATACACTATTCTTATCTGGATTTTTGTCTTTGAGGTTGTAAATCATTATATCTTCTATGGTTTAAAACTTTATCATAACCTATATTTTGACATGTCGATTATTTCATTGAGTTTCGTTTCATAGCTAAAACATTTAGATTAAACAGATCTTTCTTCGCGAGCCGATTTTTACACAGTTGGGGCGAATACACTTCGGGTTAAAATTGTTCGGGGGGAAATACATACATGGCAAACAAAACCACTTAGATTCGCAAAGCCAACAGTGTTATTTCTAATTTAATTGTTTATACTGTGTGGGGTTAATTCATCAATGTTTATTTAACCATTTTATAACCACTATATAAGAGATATTAAGACATGTATTTGTAGGAAAGAGCATGTACGAATGATCTTTATTTAGAACAGTTTGATGTTGCTAGGATACAGGTTTCAGATCCATGATTTGATTGGTTAATTTAGATATTGAATCTCGAATTTCGAATCTCGAATCTCGTATTTCGAATCTCGTATTTCGAATCTCGAATCTCGAATGATCCTTCTCGGCTTTCGTACGTATTCCATCTTCGTGGTTCTGTATAGTTTCTTGGAAGAGGTACTATGAAACATAATGTATAAAAAAAGTCATAAATGCTTACAAGAAAATATCATGCATGTTACAAATAATCATCAAGGAAATGCTCATTATAATTTCATGAGATCTACAATAAAAAGAGAAAGAAAGAGATGATATATGTAAACATGTAGTTACTTTCTTGCAAGTTGAATTTCCTGCTCAGTTTAATAGAGTACACCACAACCAATCTGTTGAACATAGAAATGTGAGAGATTTCTCTTCATTATCATAACAACAATAGATAAAAGTGATCACTACCGTGTGGCTTGTTTGCGGATAATCCATTGAGCGGAAAGAGCAACTTTGTTGATGTGACGCCCAAATCGAGTTCAACAAAAATACATATACTTAACATAAATATACAATGCTCGTCTTAACATCATAACTTGCATCGAGAGGTCTCAGAAGATCTGGAAAATAATCGTAAGTATTCTTTTTTCCCCTTATTTTCTTAATTTGAATATGAGAGAGAGAGAGAGAGAGAGAGAGAGAGAGAGAGAGAGATTACATGATAAGTAAGTTTATTGGTGGGGTTTCCGAAGAGTTTAATTTTTATTAACGCTGATAAAGTTAACTAAAACCTAAATATTTTTTTTCTTTTATTTAACTGATGATAACTATCTCAACGTTTGCCTTCTTTACTTCCTCCTCCTGACTATAAGCATGCGCGGATCTAGAGGGGGGGTCGGGGGGAGGGGTCCCGACCCCCCCTGGAAAATGAAAATTTATTAAATTTACATAGTAAAATTATCGCGAAAATATGCCTCGGACCCCCCTGGCAAACACAATTATCCTTCGGACCCCCCCTGGAAAAAATTTCTGGATCCGCGCATGATAAGCATCGCCTATAAAGTTGTTTAAAGTTTTCTACATATATCAAGCAACCGGAGATTACTAAGTGTATATAACTAATAGATAAGTTAATAACCAGCTATATTTGTTTTGACGATGAAAGCAACGAGAAACGGAACAATGACCAGTGAACTGATATCTAGAACTCTCCTATTTTGACCTTTGTTGATCAGCTGCTAATAGAGATTCAATGTAAACGGATGTGTATGAGGGAGACTGGCTTCTTATATCTATCGTTATACATGTATAACGCCCTGATCCGACTGTGTGCTCTTATCATTATACAGGCCTGTTAGTTTAGTTTACTTTGCGGAGGGTTACACATTTTACCAGCAGTACAAAGAGATATTTAATATGTAGGTATAGATGACCGTCCACACTTTTTAGGAATTGTGTAAAATAATTATACCTAAGGCCATACACAGTAAACTCTGAGGTTTTACTTCTCATAATGTATAGTGATTGAAAAAAAAGTTTCACAGTCGTTGTCCGACTAATATGAGTTCTGGGAATTTTTTTTTTTACTTTATTATCTTTTAATTTTATTTTCAGTTTACTTTCTATAATACGATACATGTACTTTACAACCAGGGACATATTAGCAATTATCGAAATATTTCAAGTCATTTTATGCATCAAGTTTCTTTTATTCTATTGAAAACCTTAACCCAATATCCTTTTAAAGATAGGGACATTTCATGTCTTATAAAACTGTCATACCAATATTTCATAAAAAAATATGTTTGTATCTCACCTTAATAAGTCGATTAGTTATAATGGCTAAAAACGTATTCATACTTTTTTGAAAATTGACATTTAAATAACATACACAAAAATAAAACAAAAAGTCGGAGATATTATTGTAGTTTCAATAGGCTAGCTATACTTCTTAATGCAGGCACGTAGCATCGTTTTTGAAAGTGTGGGGGGGGGGACAGACTCATCCAAACAATCTTGACAAGCAAAAAAAAAAAAAAAAACTAGGTTGAATTGACTGGGGGGGGGGGGGGCTGGCGTAGTATATCTATAACTTCAATTTCCTTTTTTTCATACCAATCCCTTACATACTCCCAAAAAGTGTGTGGGGGGGGGGGGGGGGCAACTCCATGATTATTCATTTTTTATATGTAAATTTAAAAAAAAATTGTTGCTACGAGAAGCCCCCCCCCCACCCTTAATGCTACGTGCGTGCAATGGTCGTGTAAACCCAATCATTTTTTAGAGTCAACGGTTCCGTCCTGCTCAAAGGTGAACGTTTAAATATGAGATCGTATATTTGTTAACGACTCCCATTGATAGTACTTCCATTATAACGTACATGTAATACCTTCGCCCTTTCAAGGCCAGCTCAATAATTCAATGGTCAAGCCATTTGGAGCGACTATTTTTATTATTTTGTTGTTTCTCGTGATAATATAAGTTAAAGGAAGTCTATGTGGATTTTGAATTTACGTTATTTAGATTACCTACGGTAATTTAAATACTGAACCGATCACAAAAGCTGAAATGCTGCTTTCTGCTTTAAAACGTACGATTTTAGCGTGTATTATTATTTATTTCATTTCATTATTTGTCAACAGGGTTAAATAATAAAATGAATGAATATTTACATTACCGTAATGAATTACAAGGATTTCAGAGACACACTAATCAAAATTAACTAATTTCTCCGCATGATACATTACATACATGCATCTGAATTCATGAAAATATCAATTTTTTATATCAGTCTGTCTGCCTCCGAAAATAAAACCCCACACACACCAAAAAAAACAACAAAAACAATTGCTAAGTAAAATCAATAGGACACGGAAGGATGGCTTCAAGTTGATTTCTAAGTAGATGTTAAAAAAATGCCAGTTATTTTCATTTGGGGCTTTACTTTCCAGACAGGAACTACATGTTTTTAGTTATTTCTATTTCGACGAATTAATGTCATAGGGGGCAGCTGTTGGACCAATATGAAAGAAATCCTTACCCCAGTCATTTTTTTGACTTACACAGGTAAGACTAATTATTGACTAACATGTATATAATAGGTAAGAATACCAATTCATTGTATTGATATTATATGGGAACATGTAGATTCTGTATTCTATGGTTGGTGACATAATGTTTATGGATTTGTTATTTGTTTTGGGAGGAAGTACTTATCGATGTATTAGTCGACTTAATGAAAAAAAAATGTGGTGACGAAACACTGTATCATACAGTGTTATAAAAAGTAAAATCATGACATGAACTTTAGGAAACAAATTAATTCATAATTAATGATTAGACGATTTAAAGTATAGCAGATTAAAACAACAGCAAAATAAGATACATGTAACTTACGACGGATAATCGTTTTTCAAACGTGTTCCATTGCATATATTAAATAAATATTTTTAATAGTTTACACATCACAGTGATCACAAAACAACAGTATTTAAAGAAGAGGAATGGGTCCAAAAACTGTGCTTAAATGAATTTGAAAAAAAAACCCACCAAAACACTATATCCAAGTAATTTTTACATAATCCAAATGAGACATACATCTATAAGATATATAGATTAGTAAGGTTGAGAGATATGTTTGATTGTGGTTTTAATAAAAATATTATGATTTCAAAACCGAACAATAGAGATTGTTATGCATGATTTTAATAGACCAAGACCACTTAATGTCACTCGGAGATGAATATTCTACACATCAAAGTTTGTCACTGATTCATCATAAAGAACCGTGGAACATTTTGTTTATTGCTTGCAATTTCATGACAGTCACAAGGCATATATTTGTCTATTTTATTTAATTACAAAAGTTCTAGATTGAAACGATGGCTGTTGATATCATCTCCGGTGATTTGTAATGTCTATTAAATTTGATTTATTGACTTTAGAATGATTATTTCAACTTTTATGTTGTTTGTGTTTTTTAATAAAAAAATAACATATTTTTCATAAGGCAAAATATTTAATCTCTCTCTCAATCTCTCTCTCTCTCCCTCTCTCTTTCTCTTTCTATCTCTCTCTCATTAAGACACGTAGGTTACATGTCAATCACATTCATAATATTCCCTGACCCAACCATAAACCAACACCAATTATACCAAAGCATCACACATAATTAGAGCCCGATGTCTGCGTACGCGGGGGACACTGACCACATGGACAAGATGAAAACGTCCTACAGAAATCCGTTTGTTATGAAGCACCTGTCTCTACTTGTAGGTGTTTTGTTCTTTCCTTGCTCTGGTCATCGCATCGAAAGATCTGTGAGTCTTGTGTTTATCTTTTTTCCAACTTTATTCTTTTATTTGGTGGTTTGAATTGTGTATCTCTATTCATTGACTTGTTTATTCTGTATTGATGTGTATAGGAACTTCTGCATACTTAAGTAACGCACACTTTCAATCAGATCAGAAACCCTGGGCTAGCGAAGATGTCAATCGCCATACATTGAACTTGCAAAATCTAATTAATCAGTGAAAGAACTTTTCGTTTCTTGACCACGTAACCATCTACTCAAGTTGTAAAATATATTTTAAAAAATTATGAAATATTATTATTTTCCAAAATTATTTTATTATATATAAATTATTCTTATCATGATTTATTAAAAAGTCGAAATTATTATTGCTTGAATGACTATTGCTGTTTGTTTTTATGCTGAACAATTTTGTTTTCAGACTAGTTGTGCTCAGAAGTACCAGGTAATTCCAAATCATTCTGCGTGTTTACAAAAGACTGCCATTGCTACTGATTCCGGTAAAGTCTGTTTGTCTGTCTGTCTGTCTGTCTCTCCTTCTCTCTTTCCCTCTCTTTCTGTCAACTTATTGTGCATGTATACAGATATATCGAGAAAAGATAAAGAAATCAAGAACTGTAACTCTTACAAATTATGTTGACTGTCAAGCAAAGAGATAAATGATGACTGTTCTTACCTGCAGGTATTTCTGATGAGGACAAAAATGTAATAGTCAGTAAACATAACGAGTACAGATCAGTTGTAAACCCACCTGCTGTAGCCATGGCAAAAATGGTGAGTAAGAGTCACAAAACACAGCCCCCCAACCGTTAAAATCGAACGTAATTTGTAATACTTGGAATTGTAAGATTGCTCCCTTATATTTTCAATTACCTGTACTTGAATTTTGTACCTCTACCTTCATTGTAAATATGTTTACTTATTAACTTATATCAAAATGGTTCGTACAATTTTAATTTAAGTCTTGGGATGATGAAATAGCCATGATCGCTCAGAAGTACGCTGACGCCTGTAAGGGTCTCGTTCATGATGGCGGTCGACAGCGGAGTATTCCGGGTGAGTGAATCGAACGCAACTTTCCGTGTCGTGTTGCCTACTCGGGATGAGTAAATCGAACGCGGCTCCCTATGTAATGTTTTTAGTAAGCTGGTGTTACTATATCGTTAGAAAACAAAATAAACGGTTTATATGTTACTTAATGTTGTCAAAATTTAATGATGATTATGATTGTTACTGATTTAATCAACAAAGGCACTAGTACTGTTCTCTTTAGTTTCTTTTGACATCTGATTGCATGTCGAGAAAAAACAACGTTGTTATAATCATATTGAGTCTATTCAATTGAGTCTATTCAATTGAAAACGTTACCAGTTCAAAATTGACGGCATGTATATTACACTTATAAATTTAGACACACAAATACAATTAAATGGTTTGACACGTATACATTATCAGCTCAGCTACAGGACAAGTGATGTTACAAAAATTAATGTTAAACATGGTTTAGAGGAAAATTGATCTTCGTCCTTTCTACATCAAGGTCGTCTCTGTGGGTCAGAACCTGGCCAGTGCGTCCTACGACCTGGCTTGGGCAGGCGTGATCAAGCTGTGGTATGATGAGGTCAAGGACTTCACCCTGGGGGGAAACAATGACTTAAAGAAAGTGGGCCACTATACCCAGGTATAACAAAAATGTGTATGTTTATAATAGGAGGACTGGGTACGTTGTATAGACAGTATTGCCAAACCAATTGCAAGTAGCTGCGTTTCATGAAAACTTTAAAACTAATGGCAATGAATGCATTACAATGTGTTTTTGTCTACTCGGAATCTGCTATGTTAGGTTATAAATTGATAACTAAAACGTATAATGATAAACAGATAGTAGAATCGAAAATATTAAAATTTATCAAAGTGGCAATGAGTTTTTTCTTTTCATTTACATAATCAGGCACGTAACATCAGGGGGGGGGAGCAGGGGGGGGGGGGGTGGGGCTGCTTTGTCTCGCAGCAACAAATTTTTGAAAATTAACATATAAAAAAGTGAATTATCATGGAGTTGCCACCCCCCCCCCCCCCCACTTTTTTTGAAGATTTGTGGAAACTTTAAATCTTGTTTATTTTTTTGTTTTTTTTTGCTTGTCAAGAATTTTTGGATGAGTCTGCCCCCCCCCCCCCCCCCCCCCCCCACTTTCAAAAACGATGCTACGTGCCTGATAATATATATACAAGATGTTTAATAAATATTAAAAATTAAATTTAATATAAATATTAAAAACATAGTACGTTAAATGCTTCAACATATTTCAAATTGTGTCCCTATATGATTTTAATGTAATTCTCAAAGTACATTGCAGAGAATATTTGCTATACCAATTACATCATTTATTTAAAAAAGAAAACAGCTACGTAACCATTTTGCGAAATCATATTTCATAATATTAAAATTACCTAAAAAAAATAATTATATTAGTTTGTCAAGTTATTTAATTTAAACGATGACGATGGCTTACCTTTATAAATTGATTAAGCATCCACATATAACTTACATGTTTTAACAATTATGGTCTATTTCTAGGTTGTCTGGGCGACTTCCATAAAGATAGGTTGTGGGTTTGCCGTCTGTGGCTCAACGAGGAGTTACGTGTGTAATTACGGACCCGGGTCAGTAACCTCAACACAAACTTATAAGTTCTGGCGTTATCTCTGCCCATAATATTGTTTTTCTGTGTGGTTGTCTGTCTTCCTGCTTTGATGGCATTGATATTTACACGTTGTGTAGCTCGAATTGTCAAGTCGTATATAAAAAGTCTAAACATTCGGTACATATAATTCAATAACCATATCCTTTTATTTCTTACTCAATGTAGTACTGCTTGCCCATTTGTACGTAACTTTTTAAATAATTCGATCTAAAATATCTCTTTTGTTTACCAAATTCTCATATGACGGCAATAATTGTCTGCTAAAAAAACACTTTTCTCACACAGACAGCATTAATTTTCTTTCTACCAGAAAAAAATACTCCCATACTAAGATGTAGGCATCTTGAACAAAATTCTATGATACACTGCCCCCCCCCCTGCTTTTAATTAAATTAGATATACATGTAGTCAATTTTGTCCCAAAGTTACATGTATCCTGTACACATGACTATTTTCTTTACTGTCTCATACCTTCATACATGTAACAGTGCTAGCGTCCAAATATTGCTTGTGCGTCTGTTAGTTTGAATATATATCATTAACTATATCAATGAAAAAAATATATAATTTATTTCCCAAAATCGTTTTATAGTTTGACAGTTCATCCCAGATAGGTTAGCACTATCTTTGTTTTGTAAAATTATATGTATGAACATAAACTTGCGTATTATTAGAGCGCAGGCGATGATAAATTTAAATTGTTTCGTTTTTAGCTCACCGAGCTGAAAGCTCAAGTGAGCTATTCTGATCACATTTTGTCTGTCGTCCGTCTGTCTGTCTGAATGTCCGTCCGTCTGTCCGTCTGGCCGTCTGTCTGTAAACTTTTCACATTTTCAACATCTTCTCAAGAACCACTGGGCCAATTTTAACCAAACTTGACACAAAGCACCCTTAGCCTAATGGAATTCAAAGTTGTGAAAATTAAGGATCACGCCCTTTTGAAAAGGGAGATAATTAGGAATTTATGAAAATTTTCGAGAAATTTTCAAAAATCTTCTTTTCATGAACCATAAAACCAGGAAAGCTGAAACTTATGTGAAAGCATCCTCAGGTAGTGTAGATTCAAATTTGTGAAAATCATGACCCCCGGGGGTAGGGTGGGGCCACAATGGGGGGTCGAAGTTTAACATAGGAATATATAGAGTAAAACTTTAAAAATCTTCTTCTCAGAAACTAATCAACAAAGAAAGCTGAAACTGGTGTGGAAGCATCCTCAGGTAATGTAGATTCAAAGTTGTGAAAATCATGACCCCCGGGGGTAGGGTGGGGCCACAATGGGGGTTGAAGTTTAACATAGGAATATATAGAGTTAATCTTCAAAAATCTTCTTCTCAGAAACTAATCAGCCTGGAAAGTGTAGATTCAAAGTCGTGAAAATCATGACCCCTGGGTGTAGTGTGGGGCCACAATGGGGGTCGAAGTTTAACATAGGAATATATAGAGTTAATCTTCAAAAATCTTCTTCTCAGAAACTAATCAGCCAGGAAAGCTGACACTTGTGTGAAAGCATCCTCTGGTAGTGTAGATTCAAAGTTGTGAAAACCATGACCCCCGGGGGTAGGGTGGGGCCACAATGGGGGTCGAACTTTAACATAGGAATATACAGAGTAAATCTTTAAAAATCTTCTTCTCATGAACCATAAAACCAGGAAAGCTGAAACTTGTGTGGAAGCATCCTCAGGTAGTGTAGATACAATGTTGTGAAAATCATGACCCACGGGGAAAGGATGGGGCCACAATGGGGGGTTGAAGTTTAACATAGGAATATATAGAGTTAATCTTTAAAAATCTTCTTCTCAAACACTAATCAGCCAGGAAAGCTGAAACTTGTGTGGAAGGTAGTGTAGATACAAAGTTGTGAAAATCATGACCCCTGGGTGTAAGGTGGGGCCACAATGAGGGGTCAAAGTTCGACACATGAATATATGTATATAGAGTAAATTTTTAAAAATCTTCTTCTTAGAAACTAATCAGCCTGGAAAGCTGAAACTGGTGTGGAAGCATCCTCAGGTAGTGTAGATTCAAAGTTGTGAAAATCATGACCCCCGGGCGTAGGGTGGGGCCACAATGGGGGGTTGAAATTGAACATAGGAATATATAGAGTAAATCTTTAAAAATCTTCTTCTCAGAAACTAATCAGCCAGATGATTCTTTATAATTGTTAAGACTTTTGCCCCAGGACAATTCTTTGGCTTTACAAGAAGGTTCAGAGTTTGATGTAGGTTTATATCCCATATATAAACTATTGTTAAGGATCTTTTTGAGAACTGCAATACTCAACATATGATATGACTATTAAATCATCCTGTTAAAAAAAGGGACTAATGATTATAAACATAAGAATATCCAGGGGAAAAATGGATTTTATTTATACAGGATCTACATGTATAATTGTACATTGTCCAGATAGTTTGTATTAATTATGACTCCATTGAGCTGATTGTATTATACCTATTGTTCCTCAGGTGAGCGATGTGGCCCATGGGCCTCTTGTTATTTATGGTATGTTTTATACATTAAAATAGAAACAGCTAAATTTTTCTGATTTTTCAGAGGTAATCTGGACATAAATAACCCGTATGAATCGGGATCGGCATGCAGCAAATGTCCAAACAGCTGTGATAATAATCTATGTGGTAAGATATTACGTGTAAATTACACATTAGAAACGCAACGTAAATTATTTTTTTCGTGTGTATATTTCACTTCTTTACCCAACCTTAAACTAAAAATATGAACAGTGATATCTTTTTACTAACACACATATTTAATCAAGTATTAATTTTAAGGAGGTTGGATGGTCAACAAATTAAACATCAAATCTTTCTTAAGATTTTTAATATGATTTTTTCGAAACCATCAAGTATTTTTTGGTAAAGAAAAATTCCAAATATTTTACTTTATAAAAAAATTAATATATTTCCGATATTTTCTATACAAAGCTCTTCCTCTAAAGGAAATTTGTAAAGTCTAAAAACGGCCTCGACTATCCAGCTCTTAAGGGCTTTAGATGAAATATTGATTAGAAATTTCAGTTTAACTGATTTAGAATAAAACAATTACCATTCGAAAAATAGTAATTAAAATAAATATTATGAGCCAGGATCCTGCTTAAGGTAGTAAGGGACACTGCCATATTGTGACGTACATGTACTTCCTATCGAAATAAACAATTAAATCAATTAAGTATAATTTTTAATCATTCTCTTTCTATACACTGTCCCGAGTTTTTGCTTTCACCACTTTTTGCTTGATATTTCGGTAATAATAAATATCTTTGTGCTCAATCTACATTCATCTTTAATATGAAAAATGTCCAGATTATCTGTTTTGAAACGCCCCCTCTACCGCCTCAGGTTTCAATATATATCAAAAAATAAAAAATCTTCGGGGTTTCTTTCACTGGTACACATGTGTATTTTTATTAAAATCATCAAAAAATGACGGAAGCAATAACTCGGGACAGACTTAAACAATTGTTACATATCAGCGTAGCGTTACGGGTTAGAGCGATAACTACAGTGTAATAAGCTGTAAGTCATGAGTTCGAATCCCACTGGGGCTTTTATATTTTTTAAAGCACATTTTTTGGTCAAATTATGTAACATTTGAAAATTCTAAAACAGTGAATTATGCATTATGATTATAATTTACTTTAATCCAAATTAATATCGACAGGTGTCCCATACCACCTTAAATTGAGTGTTAACTATATCTGGACTATTTTCAGATTATCAAGGCAAGGCATGTGAGAATGGAGGAACTATGGACTTTAATGCGTGCGCATGCACCTGTAAAACACCGACCACTACTTATGCCGGTCCGTCCTGCCAATGTAAGTACAGGCTGAATAAGAAATTACAAATCTCGCGCCACGTGAGATTTCGTCAGATATTGTACTTCTGGAAACAAGCGGCCATAATACAGCGGCGTGTTATCTGAATTTTTTTTTTAATTCTGCAATACTTAATTGTACCTAATTGCTTTATACGTACATGTACGTGCCTGTTTATATTTTTTTTTAGAAGTGTCTGACCATATTCTTGATATCCTAGGGCTATTGGCTTCTGTCAGTGTACACGTAGAGAATGCAAATTGCTTTTGATATTTATATTCCGCGTTCAATTTCTTTTTAATGTAAAAAAAACATTACCTAAATACATTTAATTATTTAGAGATACAAGCTCAAATATTATGATTTATAGGTTTATAAAAAAAAAATGTAAGGGCAATTTAAACTGGACGGAACAAAAGGCAATCATTTCCTTGAATACTAGCATGTTGTATTATTTCCATAATCAGCTCAGTCTGTAATAATAATAATGATAAATTTTCGTTGTTGTTCTTTTTTTCAGTGAACTGTACCGGTCAAAAGGACCGTTCCTACATCTGCGGCCCACAGTTCACCCCAGCAATGTGTGACAGGTTCACTAATGTCCCCCAGGACTGTCCCACCATGTGTAAAGTGTGCCCATGTAAGTCCCTGACAAACACTTTTACATATTGCAAAGCGTGCCCATGTAAGTCCCTGATAAACACTTTTATATTAAATGCATTGTATTATGTACCCAAGTAAGTCCTTGATAAACGCTTTTATATTATAATTCACTTGTATATACTAGTATACACGTATACTGTAAACCAACTTTTAAGGTGGTATGGGACACCTCAATATTGTGACGTGTTTACTATCGAAACAATAAAATCAAGTATATTAATTTTATGAATATTTCCTTTTCCGAAATTGTTACTTAACAGCTTAGCGCAATTGGTTATAGCGTTACCTACAAATCTGTAAGTCATAAGTTCGATTACCGCTGGGGCTTTAATAAGTTTTAACTTTCTAAAAAAAATTTGAAAACTTATTTCTTGGTTAAATATTGTGAAATTTGAAAATTCTAAATCTGTGAAAGTATATTGATATTTCTTTTCTTTTGTCCACATTAATATCGACAGGTGTCCCATTTCACCTTAAACGCGTGCAAGAATTTTACGCGACGTTCTCGAATATCTCGTCATTACAAAATAATTCTCACCGCGACAGTGATATTTGTTTTATGGAACGATGTGGAATAAAATGGAAGCTTTTTTTTAATAAGGTTTTATAAGTTTTGGTATGGAATGGTTACGGTGATACTGTATTGTTTTATGACACGCTCTGGTATAGAATTGTGACAATAAGTACAATTTGTTTACAGATGCTGGGATCGGATTCGCGGCACCTGACGGGGGACAAGAACCAGTCAAGTCAAATACACGGTTATCGATCTTAACAACGATGATTGTATTGATTTCATTTCGATTAATTTTCTGAAAATGAATGTAAATGTTTACGTTTGTTCATATCGTGTTATGTTTTTGTGTCAGACATTTTTGTATGAAATAACTGATACAGTTTTTTAAGGGGGAGGGGGTCACTATAAATATCTCTGGACCATACTTGTCAAGATTCATCGGTAAAAGAAGCAATGGGATAAAATTGAAGAATAAATAATAATAATAACCTAACAGATTCTTACCCTTACACCATAAATCCTGATTCTATAGGGGGGGGGGGGGGGGTTATCTCACAATTATATAGAGGCCCCCTTGTTCACCAAAACTATGTGCATATATGTACGTTATTTGTCTGCTTACAAACAGTAAACTATAAAAAATCAACTTTAACTCAAATTTGTACCCATAATACATGGCCCCTGGTAAATAGGGTCTTAACTTTTTAATGTTTTTTTTGCTTTGTATCTGTAGTTTTATCAGAAAATTAAAATGTTGAAATCTTTACGACCGACACACCAAATCTGTTGGTCGGGTCACCCTTAAATCTTAATTTATGTTACTTTACTGCTCAATGTAACGTCATGTATCTTTATAAATGTACAATATATTATGACAATAAAGAAAAAGAACAATTATTATTCTATTGTTCTGCTTATATTTAGCCAATATTTAAACGTCCTTATATTTTTCTGTTTCCAATTACATGGTTTTATACACATTCGATACATACAATCATATAAAATACTGTTTTTTTGCTGTAGCGTAGCCTCAAAACTTTTCATCCATGGCTTGCTATTCAACCCTGAATGAAATATTTAAACTATTAAACAATGCCAATTTTGTTTACATTCAAGAATTGCAGTTACACGTACCATCTAAAATATCTCAAAGGTATTAATCATTGGTTACTTCTTTATCAGATGTATGTGTTTACAGTTTACTTCAGGAAATAGAGTTGTCGAACTTTGCCTAAATTAATAAACAAATTGATATTTCTCAGCCTTTTATAGCACTGAATATTATGAATAATTCATAGTACAAAATATATGTGAAAACAATTATAACAAATTTAATGTACATGTCAAACATTGAAAGCTATAAGCAATTTATACAAGATCATGTATTATTACAATAAATTTTGATCATAGAATTTAGTTCGTAAAAATTATGGTTTACATTTCATGATATTAGTTGGTTGGTTTCAAGAAGCGACCGATAAACAATATAGTTCCGGTCGAATTGTCTCTGATCAGGAAGAGGAAGGGGTGGTCCGCTTTAAATACTTTTGGTTCTGGCGGCATGCAATACAGCTCCATCATTACTCCTGTAGTAGCGGCAGCTTCCGTGCTCTCCTCGTTGACCTCAACAAACGCTTTGTGAATGACGTCAGATACATGAGTGCCATCTGGCGGGTTTTTCATCATGGCGCCGAAGTCGGCTTTTCTGGAAAAGATATCGGTGATTCCCATCCCACCAAGAACTTTATCCAGTTGAAACGAGCTTTCTAGTTTGAATTTCGGTATGGATACAATGACATCCTCACGGTACATTTCCTTTGTTAGTTCCCGAAACGTGTCAGCCGACAAGCTTGATTCCAATGACGACAACCCGTCAACCTTGTTCGGAAGAATAATTAGCATACTCAGTTCTCCCCCTTTGTATGGAAGATCCAGAATTTGGCAATCCAGTGATTTGGACATACCAATAAGCCACTTTTCCTTTTCCATATTCATCATTTCAACCGTGCCCGACTCTGTCTCGGATATTCGAAATGGTTCGCTCTTTGTATTCGAGGCCTTGAATGCATTTTCCCAATCCCCTTTGAAATAAATAGCATTGGTTAAAACAATTAAAGAAAGGGAGTTAATTCCTCCCTCTGGAATCAAATCCTTGATTTTATTGTTGGTCTGGTCCTCAACCCAGGTGTTGATTCGAGTTCTCGACCCTTCGTGGTTTCCCACAAAATCTAACAATTCTATTTTTCACTGTTGTAATAGTCCAGCGATTCCTTTTTATACGACTCTTTAATCTCCAGACCGAGTTTGGAAAATATCCGGTTGGCTATTGCGAGCTTTGCCCCATCCTTGGACTTTCCCGTCAGGGTGGCGTGTAGCTTTTGATACGCTTGGTGCGGGTTAGGAACTCCCGCTACTCCCAATACCTGTTTAATCTGCTCCTCGGATTCCCCTTTGGCGCCCAACATCGTTAACATAAGAGCCGCCGATACACTGTAGGGTGACATAAACAGATTCCCACCCCCTTCGCATAGAACTCGATAAAGTTTAAAAGAGAAGTTTGTGACTGCACTCTCCATGACTGATCTTGAAAAGATCGAGTTGAAATTAGAAAATCTTCTAGAGCCGGTAAATTCTATCACTTCCTGTCTCTTTCCGTGTTTATCTCCGTTCCGGTGTGATTCCGTGGGATTAGGCGGATTCCACAAAGTGCACAGAGCGTCTGCTACTTTTATCAGGTCGATACCACTATATTTTGTGACGTCGGCATAAATTTGCATACTAAATTAGGCATCTGTTTACTTTTATCGACAAGCCAATCAGGTGAATGAGTTGCAAGGCATTATGTGCTACTACAAGTTTCAGTATATACAAAGCCTATTTAAAATATATACCATTTTGCATTGTCCTTTGGAAACTCATTTTGAATTATTTTTCAGAATTTACGAAAGTAATATAGACAATTATGTCTGAACTTCAATTTCTATGCTCACATTTAAAGAATATTGCATATGAGGACTTATATCAACCTATTTAAATACCCCATTGTCATTGTTCAAAAGAGGTACGTCCTATTGAATTAAAAGCAGTGAGTACTGTTTTTTTCACGTGATCCCCCATATTTGGGACAACATTAGTAGAACGCGCGTTGATATTATCTTCAGGGACATTCATCAGAATGCTTAACGAACAAACTACTTTATGCTGCATATAGCTTGCGCTTCTGCGTTTGTATATTTGTGCATTTCTACTACCGCAGCTATTCACGTATGTTAAAAATGTACAGTTACCTGTATTTATTTCTAGTGCATAATGATAAAGTCACCAATACACAAATGTGATGGGGTTTTTTCTTATCAACATATGTTTGTACTTGTATGCGTATGTTTGTCAGTCCTTTGATACTGATCATTTTTGAAGCAACAATTAATCAACTAAAACAACAAAAAAATTTAATGTTAGCATGGAACAAAGTTAATGGTACGTAACCTTTCCTTTTTTACCTTCTTAAGTAAAAATCAAGACGTACAAACATTCCGGCAAGCAATTAAATATTGTGTATAAACAGACATATTTGTCTGTTTTATACACAATATTTAATTGCGTTTGTTGAATCGTAAACACGTTATAGACCGTCATGCATTGCAACTCATTCACTGGATTGGAGAATCTGTTTGCCGAAAATACTGTCACGTGTTAAATAATGCTACCCATATAAGGTAGTGTACCCGACCTGTTTATAACAGGCACGTAGCATCAGGGGGAGCCAGGGGGGCCTGCCCCCCCCCCCCCCCCACTTTTTCTCGCAGCAACAATTTTTTTTAAAATTTACATATAAAAAATTGAATTAACATGGAGTTACCCCCCCCCCCCCCACTTTTTTTGGAGGATGTAAAAAATTAAAAAATTGATATGAAAATAAGAAAATTAGGATTGAAATAGAAATTATATACTACGCCAGCCCCCCCCCCCCTCCCCGGATTAGGATTTTGAAGATTTTGGGAAAGTCTGATTTCCTTTTTTTTTTCTTTTGCTTGTCAAGATTTTTTGGATGAGTCTGCCCCCCCCCCCCTCCCCCCACACTTTCAAAAAAGATGCTACGTGCATATATAGTGTGCAATAAAGCTGTAATTTTATTAACCTGTGTTGCTCGATAAACATGTGCTACATGCACTACCTGGTCATCCCTCACTATGTTATTTATAATCCTCCTTCTTGTTTACAATTTTCATCCCTGTAAATGGGGCTCCCCACAGGATTTCGGTGTACATGCTCTCTAAACGTGCATAACACGTTTATGTGCCCAGCACTGTACAGCGTTGGTATTTTAAAAAGTGTGTAATAAAAAAGAATTTATAATGTAGTTAATCATAATAAGTTCTTTGCCAAAGTAGACTATGTGAAACAAAGAAGATTGCGGCTAACGATATTTGTTTTTTTTTCTTACAAGAGATGCCGTAAAAATTCAATTGTTTTGTAAAGATGTATATTTGAATAAAAAAAACTACAGTATCGACAGCTGATTTTTTTTTTGTATAAGATACTTTATTATTTATAAAAAGAGATCTACTTTAAAACATTTACTTTTGCAGTTTTAGCTTTTACATGTATTTATCTCACGCCATTGTTTTTATCCTTAAAAAAAATCCTCAAAATGTTAGCACTCACTTTTATTGGGATAGATATAGACTTCTGATTAACTAAACATGCTTAATGTTCTTTAATTTGCCATAATGTTTAATGAATAAAAGAAAAAAAATTGTGTACGAAAAAAAAATTCAAAACACTCTCTTGTACAATCAATTAATTGTGCTAGTTTCGTTAATTTCTTAATTTTTGTTGTTGTTATTGTTTTTCTTTTGTTTTTTGTTTTTGGGTTGGGGGGGGTCTGTTTTCTCTCTTTGTTTTGGAAGGGGATAGGGTTTAAAAAATAAGGCAAGCTTTTTTTATATATAAAGCAATCGGAGGGGGTAGGGTTTAAAAAAATAAGGCAAGATTTTTTTTGGGGGGTGGGGGGGAGGGGGAGGGGGAGGGTTTGGCTTTGGTTTGTTTTTTATTTGGTACATTCTATGCTCAAACAATTTTAGAGAAAACATCTGCTTATTAAAGCAAGCATATTTGTTTGTAAGAAACAAATTTCAAAATTCCTCAGAAATTTATATTCAAGACACAAAAATTGAATTCTTTCTTCATGATCATCTTTACATAAAAACTTTCTAAAGAAAGTAACGAATGTAAAATCAAATTTTAAAGACCTGCTTCTTATGACTTACAAATATTTTAGTTTAAAATTAATGGAATACATCTTAATGAAGTAAAACCTGGGACCAGTGCTTACATGTATATGATGTAAAGTGCAACATTTTTATATGCTAGTGTCTAAATAAAAGTTTTAAATATTATTAATAAATACCTAAAATTAAGATTATATATTATATTATATTCTCTCAACAGAGAGAGAGAGAGAGAGAGAGAGAGAGAGAGAGAGAGAGAGAGAGAGAGAGAGAGAGAGAGAGAGAGAGAGAGAGAGAATGACTACTAATATATAATAAACATTATATGTTAACAACAATCTTAAAAATACCTATTAATAATATATACAATGTAAATATTAATTTAAAATTTAAGAAATGCGTTTATTCATTCGAGAGAAACACTAAATAGCTTTATTATTTACAACAGTAAGGACAGCGGATTTCATGGCACAAAATGTCCAACATTATATTGATGAATGTATTACAGTTATTGCTGAAAATTTTGTAATTTCCAAATTGTATATGATAATTCTTTGCACACTTCACTATGCAGTCAACAGAAAGATAAGAGAACCCAGCTGGAACCGGCAAATATGCCGACAGACAACTCTCAGAAAATTACATAGGATATCTCCGGTACTCGATCCGGGGACCCCATTGAGTCCAAATTCCAGTAACACGTTTTCGTATGATAAACACGAATGCGACATATACATCTCCAGAACTTGAAGAGCCCTCCGTTTTCTTCCGTTTAGAGCCATGTTTATACCAGTTTTTTTCTAAAATTATTGGTTACTTCTTTATCAGCTGTATGTGTTTACAGTTTACTTCAGGAAATGGAGTTGTCGAACTTTACCTTGTATTGCAATGAATATTATGAATAATTCATAGTACAAAATATATGTAAAAAACAATAACAAAATAAATGTACACGTCTAACAATGAAATTACAATGTATAAAGAATTTATACAAGATCGTGTATTAATACAATAAATTTTGATAAAAGAATTTAGTTCGTAAAAATTATGGTTTACATTTCATGATATTAGTTGTTTGGTTTCAAGAAGCGACCGATAAACAATACAGTTCCGGTCGAATTGTCTCTAATCAGGAAGAGGAAGGGGTGGTCCGCTTTAAACACCATGGGTTCTAGTGGCATGCACATAAACCTCATCATCACTGCTGTAGCAGCGGCGGCTTCCGTGCCCTCCTCGTTGACCTCAACAAACGCTTTGTGAATGACGTCAGATACATGAGTGCCATCTGGCGGGTTTTTCATCATGGCGCCGAAGTCGGCTTTTCTGGAAAAGATATCGGTGATTCCCATCCCACCAAGAACTTTATCCAGTTGAAACGAGCTTTCTAGTTTGAATTTCGGTATGGATACAATGACATCCTCGCTGTACATTTCCTTTGTTAGTTCCCGAAACGTGTCAGCCGACAAGCTTGATTCCAATGACGACAACCCGTCAACCTTGTTCGGAAGAATAATTAGCATACTCAGTTCTCCCCCTTTGTATGGAAGATCCAGAACTTGGCAATCCAGTGATTTGGACATACCAATTAGCCACTTTTCCTTTTTCATATTCATCATTTCAACCGTGCCCGACTCTGTCCCGGATATTCGAAATGGTTCGCTCTTTGTATTCGAGGCCTTGAATGCATTTTCCCAATCCCCTTTGAAGTAAATAGCATTGGTTAAAACAATTAACGAAAGGGAGTTAATCCCTCCCTCTGGAATCAAATCCTTGATTTTATTGTTGGTCTGGTCCTCAACCCAGGTGTTGATTCGAGTTCTTGAACCTTCCGGGTTTCCCACAAAATCCAACAATTCTATTTCGCTGTTGTAATAGTCCAGCGATTCCTTTTTATACGACTCTTTAATCTCCAGACCGAGTTTGGAAAATATCCGGTTGGCTATAGCGAGCTTTGCCCCGTCCTTGGACTTTCCTATCAGGGTGGCGTGTAGCTTTTGATACGCCTGGTGCGGGTTAGGAACCCCCGCTACTCCCAATACCTGTTTTATCTGCTCCTCGGATTCCCCTTTGGCACCCAACATCGTTAACATAAGAGCCGCCGATACACTGTAGGGTGACATAAACAGATTCCCACCCCCTTCGCATAGAACTCGATAGAGTTTAAAAGAGAAGTCTGTGACTGCACTCTCCATGACTGATCTTGTAAAGATCCAGTTGAAATTAGAAAGTCTTGTAGAGCTGATAAATTATATCACTTCCTGTCTCTTTCCGTGTTTATATCTCCGTTCTGGCGTGATTCCGTGGGATTATGCGGATTCAACAAACTGCACAGATCGTCTGCCACTT
This sequence comes from Magallana angulata, assembly GCF_025612915.1. Lineage (NCBI taxonomy): Eukaryota > Metazoa > Mollusca > Bivalvia > Ostreida > Ostreidae > Magallana > Magallana angulata. The sequence goes on along the minus strand of NC_069114.1, from coordinate 15,523,568 downwards.
TTACAGGGTGCAATAAAGCTGTAATTTTATTTACCTGTGTTGCTCGATAAACATGTGATACCTGCACTACCTGGTCATCCCTCACTATGTTATTTATAATCTTTGGCCTCCCTCTTGTTTACAATTTTCATCCATTTTGACCTGTAAATGGGGCTCCCCATAGGGTTTCCGTATACATGTACATGCTCTATACGTGTATAACACGTTCATGGGCTCAGTACTGTACAGCGTTGGTATTTTAAAAAGTGTGTAATAAAAAAGAATTTATAATGTAGTTAATCATGTTAAATTCGTTGCCAAAGTAGCCTATGTGAAACAAATTAAAGAAGATTGCAACTAACGATATTTGGTTGCACCGTATAAACTCAATTGTTTTGTAAAGAAAAAAAACTACAGTATCGACAGCTAAAAATGAACTTTGAACTCAACAAACGCAATTATACATACATATATTAACGATAGTATAGACTGAGAGGCATACACATGTGCAGCTCAACATGTAGTGATAACATATATACATATGAATAGCATATACCCTTGCATCTATTTGTTTATATCATACTTAATTATATCAAAAAAAGAGATCTACTTTAAAACATGTACTTTTACAGATTTAGCTTTTTCATGTATTTATCTCACGCCATTGTTTTTATCCTTAAAAAAATTCCTCAAAATTTTAGCGCTCACTTTTATTGGTATAGACATAGACTTCTGATTAACTAAACATGCGTAATGTTCTGTAATTTGCAATAATGTTTAATGTATTTAAAAGAATAAAAATTATGTACGAAACAAATTTAAAACACTATGTACAATCAATTAATTGTGCTAGTTTCGTTAATTTCTTAATTGTTGTTGTTGTTTTTTGTTTTTGTTTTGTTCATTGTTTTTGGTGGGGGTGGGGGGGGGGTGTCTTTTTATCTCTTTGTTTTGGAAGGGGGGAGGTTGGGTTTAAAAAATAAGGCAAGCTTTTTTTATATAAAGCGATTGGAGGGGGGGGGGGGGTTGGGGGTAGGGTTAAAAAAAATAAGGGAAGATTTTTTTTTAGGGGGGGGGGGTTGGGTTTTTTTTTTTTGGTACATTCTATGCTCAAATAGTTTTAGAGTAAACATCTGCTTATTAAAGCAAGCATATGCATATTTGTTTTAAAGAAACAAATTCCAAAATTTCTCAGAAATTTATACTCAAGACACAAAAATTGAATTCTTTAGAGTCATAATCGTCGTTACATAAAAACTTGAAATCCTAAAAAAAGTAACGAATGTAAAATCAAATTTTAAACCCCTGCTTCATATGACTTATGATATATTTTAGTTTAAATTTAATGGAATACATCTTAAAGAAGTAAAACCTGGGACCAGTGCTTACATGAATATGATGCAAAGTGCAACATTTTTATATGCTAATGTCTAAATGAAAGTTTTAAATATTATTAATAAATACCTAAAATTAAGAATATATATTATACTATATAGATAACAGAGAGAGAGAGAGAGAGAGAGAGAGAGAGAGAGAGAGAGAGAGAGAGAGAGAGAGAGAGAGAGAAAGAGAGAGAGAGAGAGATAATGACTATATAATAAACATTATATCAACAATTTTTTAAAAATACCTTTTAATAATATACTGTAGAAGCAGAAATATTCGTTGAGGATTTCATTTCGTTATTTTCGTTTGCAATATAAATCAACGAAATTAAATCCATGACGAATTTTTAACCCTGGTATTAATGAATACAAAAAGATTACGATATGACGAAATTAAATGCCAACGAAATATTGTTTGGTTTAAAAACAACGAAATTTTGACCCAACGAAAATATATGTTTCTACAGTATACAATGTAAATATTGATTTTAAATTTTAAGAAATGCGTTTTTTCATTCGAGAGAAACACAAACTAGCATTATTATCTACACCAGTAAGGACAGCAAAGTTCATGGCACAAAATGTTCGACATTATATTGGTGAATGTATTACAGTTATTGCTGAAGATTTTGTAATTTCCAAATTGTATATGATAATTCTTTGCACACTTGACTGTGCAGTCAACAGAAAGATAAGAGAACCCAGCTGGAACCGGCAAATATGCCGACGGACAACTCTCAGAAAACATAGGATAACCCCGGTACCTGATCCGCGTACCATTGAGTCCAAATTCCAGTAGCACGTTTTCGAATGACAGATAAGAATGCGACATATCTATCTCCGGAACTTGAAGAGCTCTTCGTTTTCTTCCGTTTACGGGGTCTTAGAGCCATGTTTATAACAGTTTTCAGCAAACACTGCAAGTGTGTCGTTCCTATATAAAACGGTTTTGTTGATACTGAAAGAAAAAATTAAAATGTTGAATCATTTCAAAAGTTTAATAGGTACTGAGTCGGCCTTTATTACATGCATATAGTTTTGCATTTTCCAAATATCTAGCAGTATCTTAAGAAAACCAGCGCAAAAGATACTGACAGGACTAAAATCTACACAATCCAGTTCTATCCAGTTGATCGATTGGTCGAAACCAGGAAAATCACGGAGTGAATGAAGTACTAGTAATCATTATGATGTCAGACTCAAATAACCATTATAACAGACGACTTGGCTATTTCTTTTATCGAACGTACTGAAGTGCATTAACACTAATATAGTTAACTCTACCTACTTTTTGCGATTAATTTATTAATCTGTTAAAGGAAATATGTAAATATAAACAATAAATTAAAATGTTTTCCTTGATGATTTAGGCAGGTTCTGAAGGTAACGATCATTGCAGAAAAAATATACACAACCCTCTAAAATTTTTATTAAAAATGTCACCTCGTTCATTATATTTACGATTATCAATTCACTCAGTTATAGACATCCCACCCGAGACTTATTTGACCGAACTGACTACATATACATGTATATTAAGATTTTCGGCCCCGCCCACTCTCACCTCCTCCATGCCTGCAGTCGGTTCTAAGCACACGTGAGACAGTTGTGCTATGGAGGATTCCGATGATAAGAAGAAAGACACATAGACGATACGGAGTCTGTAAATAAATAAGTAAGACTTATAATAACACCCGAACACAGTGCTGAATAATTAGGCCAGTATTCAAGGCGACGTTTTTTAAAAATTAAGATCTGTCTAAGAAGTAGATACTGAAAAAAATATAGTAACTATGCTGTTTGATAGACTATTGATTAGAGTTATATAAAACCACATTTGTTTATAATCATTCAAATTTTTTTCACCATTAAACTTAAGCTTTGAAGATAAACGTCCTGTTGGAGAAATTGTCGCTAAGGTAGTATTCCATACAGGATATATAGGAAATCTTGAAGGATTTTTTTTAATAAATCCTACGTACCAAAAATTTTTAGATGAATGAGCGAAATTAACTGCAGCAGAATATACTAGTAAGAAGAAAGCTTACCTTCATATTTCTGAAGGAACATATAAAAGTCACTAGTTATTTAACGTTTTCAAGTCCACAATAAAATAAAAGGAAGGTGATGGATCAGCGGTATTTGACCCCAGTTGTATTTCCACTAACAGTTGAACAATCAATGAGGCGTTAAATTCACGTTCTTTTATGACGAATTTGATAATGGATACTCCTAAATGGGTTTCCAGGTCATTAGGATCACAAAAATGACCTAATGCGATTGTTGGGGGGAAGGTCCGTCGTCGTGTGTCGTCATGGCTGCGTTGATCTTAGAACCATTTAACGAGGCCGGGTCTAATTTGTTCTGCTCTAGATATTTGGATGAAACTTTTTAGATGAATTTCTACCGATATAATTATTATTTTAAGATTAAAAAATAAGACATATACCACACCGTTTGTTTAGGGGGTAATCTCAAAGTTTGTTATTCTTTAACATAGGAATGTATCAATTTTGCGTATTCTTTACATTTTTTCACAACTTCTGCCCTAGGGATTTTTTTTCTGTTCTACATATTAAAGGTATTGCTAAAAGGCATCAAATGGTCAAATAAAAAAAACCTTTTACCTCCTGGTTTATTCCAGGGGTCTTATCAAAGTTGATTTTTGTATGCCCAATTTCCCAGATTTGTCAGATAATCGCTATTTTAATCTATATAGTATCATTAAAACATTCAGACATATTTAAGTAATGAAAAATATATATAACATCACAAATTAAGGGTCATTATGAATTTAAAATACATGGTTACTGTCTTGAAAACTATTAATTAAGCTATATTTAGGCGGGTTAAGAAAACGTGACAGAGGGCTAGGCTTGCTGAACTCTCTTCACGTTTTCGACCCGAGCCCAAATAAAGCTTATACTTCGAGACATTTATGTTTACTCTACAATATAACATTATTTTTACGCATCAAATGAGATATTTTCAACAATTTTCGCTGAATATCTGCAGTTGAAACCATCACGTCATGGCGTCAACCAAGCAAAAAGATGACGTCACAATACAAATGAAACGCTGCGCAAAAGCGTGCATACTCGTTCTGTACTTGGCCTCGTTAATTAGATATGGCTGACCTAACTTTATTTGATATATAAGAACTAATCTGTTCACTGAAGAACAGAAATAAGCATTGTGAAATACACGTCTTCCATCCCTACGGAAGTGGAACTTTAATTTAAGGTTGCTTACTACACCGTGAAATATTTTCTCAAATCAGCAGAAAAGTACTTGATTATGATAGATATCATAATGGATAAGAAGTATTTAAGTCTAATAGGCCAAACAATATTCAACTTTGGACGAAAAATTACATTTTCAAAAATTTGATCAAGTTAACATAAACAAAAGCTCCAGGCGGTTACGAACTCATGACCTGCGATTCAGAAGCCCAATACTTCTTTAACAAAACATTTCAATTGCTATCTTGTGACGTAGTGGCTTAAAAAAGTATAAGTGTAGATGTAGTGAGGTACCTTAAGATGTCATTACAGAAGGTTCACGTCAAAACATGGCTGAGGCAAAATAATTTCCGAATTTTCCTTTGAATTGGGGGCGTTTCCGCGTGAGACAGGAGCTGATTTTTCATGAGATGAAAAACAATGTGAAAGAGGTCTAACAATCCCAGTTTTGTAATAATGCGAGGTCATTTGAATTGTTGATGGGTGTTGTTTCCGGAGGGGGGTGAAAAGGCCCGGGCTTGATTTTCAAGCACATGTGAAATTTGCTAAAAAATTGTAAATGAAGTGTTGTTTAAAATGAGGTCAAGAGGATTTTTTCCAGAAGTTCGTTTTGAATTTTTAATCTTTATGTAAAGTTGTTCAATTTTGGTAAGATAATTAGTAAAATTTAATACTGTAGTGCAACCTAAATGTGTTTTATGTACACCTGGTCCTTAATAATAATTGGGGATGCTTTGTGTTACCTAATTTAAAAATGAGGATTATATATATATATATATAAGCAGGCATGATTGTATATGGTCTAGCAGTTGACCGTTTATATATTGTGGATATGTAAAACTAATTTTTTTGGATAAAAAAAAAGTCTTGACAAAAAAGAGGAGTTGGAAAGAAGTTACACTCGTAGCATCTCAACTAAACATTGATAACATTAATTGACAACTATAACAGAGGGTTATCTTTTCTTTTGATTTTTTTAATGTGTGCTATGATTTTGGTATGTTTTGCATAGTGTTAAAAATTTCAGTATTCAGATTTGATGATAACTTCCTTATAATTGATGTATATATGTACAGTATTTAGATAGAATAAGGTAAGATTTCCAAAAGTTGCCTGTTTCCACTGCCTATGTATGGCTATAATAACTCAAAGTAATGAAAAAGAAAAATCCTCTTGCTTTCCAAGGGAATTAAAAATATACCAATCTCACTATATATAGATATAGGTTCAACAATATTTATGTAACTTTTCATGGGTAAAGTGTCCCAGAAATTTTACTTTTGCATGTAAATTATGCACCTCTAGTACAACTAGAATCATGCATGAATGCACATTGAGCATCAAATTCCTTCACTAATTTTAAATAATGGTGTGCTAAATCATGGGGAGATAATTAGGGTTTATTGAAAATTTGTTGATATTTTTCAAAATTCTTCTCAGAAACCATTTGGCCAGAAATCTCAAACTTGTGTGGAAGCATCCTTCGATAGTGTAGATTCAAGTTTGTTCAAATCATTGTCCCCAGGGGTAAGGTGGGGTCACAATAGGGGGTTGAATTTTTACATAGGAATATATCAAGAAAATCTATGAAAATCTTCTTAAAAATCATTAGTCCAAAAAAGCTCAAATCGGAGAGGAATCATCCTCAGGTAGTGTACATTAAAAGTTATAAAAATCATGACCCCAAGGGAAGGGAGGTGCCACATTGGGAGGTCGTACTTTTACATAGGAATATATAGTGTAAATCTTTTAAAATTTTCTTGTCAAAAACCATTTGGACAGAAAAGCTGAAACTTGTGGGGAAGCATCTTCGTGCAGTGCAGATTCAAGTTTGTTAAAATCATGGTTCCCAGGGGTAAGGTGGGACCACAATTGGGGGGGGGTGAGGTCAAAGCTTACATAGAAATATATAGAGTCAAAATTTAAAATTATTCTCAGAAATAATCAGTCAGGAATGATGAAACTTTTACGGAAGCATGCTTATGTAGTGTAGATACAAATGTGTGAAAATCATGACCCCGGGGTTGGGTGGAGTTACAGTGGGGGGTCGAAATTTTTCATATGAATATATAGTGTAAATCTTTCAAAACCTTCTTCTCAGAAACCAATCAGGCAGGAAAGCTGGAACCATTGAGATAGCATCCTCAGATAGGGTAGATTCAAGTTTGTTCAAATCTTGGAACGGGGTGGCGGGGGGGGGGGGAGCAAAACTTTACATAGCATTATACAAATAGAAAAAAAAATTAAATATCGTTACATATTTTACAAAGGATTATAAAAATAACAAAATTTATTAAAATATCTTTATCTAAAAATCACCTGCTTAGAAAAGTTGTATTTTCTTTACTGAAAGCAACCTCAGTTAATGTAGATTTAAATTCTTTCAAATCAAAATCTTGAGAAGTAGGGTAGGGCTGCATTGGGATTTTACATGAAAATTCATAAAATATGAAATGGTATAATGAATGGTTTTACTTTTATGAAAAAAAATTGGACTTTTATTTATACAGGATCTACTTGTATTATACTACATTGTCCAGATAGTTTGAATTATGACTCTGTTTAGCTGATTTTATCATATCTTTTGTTGCTCAGGTGAGTGATGTGGCCCTTGGGTCTCTTGTCTTATATTTCCATACAATTTTTTTACACTGATGTGTGGCTGTATCAAAGTCAACTAGCAATCAAAGTACTGAAAGTACTGAGAGTCACCTCTTTTTGTGCAGGTTCATATCAGAACCTTCAGCACTTTTGAGTTTTTTTTGTGTGTATAATCTACAATCCTTTCTATTAAATTTTCTCATTTTTCACCTCATTTCATAAAAACCATCAATACTCATCTGTGTACATCATGCATGAAGTTTATTTACAGAATTACACAGCGACAAAAATGTTCTGTTGTTTGAGTTTGATCATGTGCATATCATTAACAGTGATACTGTTTTTTTCTGCAGTGACATATAAGGACGGTAGAAACATGGCAGCAAACACTGGACTCAGTACCTACCATAATCCTGGTGGAAGCCAAGCGCTAGTCCAGCAAGCCACCATCACTACAGCTCACGGTCTGTCAAGTATTTAAATCCATGAATGCATTAGAAATACATTAACTTTGATATCTCTTTTGATTATTTTTTAATTGTAATTTCCCAAAATAAATCTCAATTGTCATTGAAATGTATTACCTTTTCTACAGTACAAACTCTGAAGTAACTATATTTGTTTGATGTTTTAAACCCATTATGTCCCATGGGTTTTCTGTCCTATTAGACGGACTTAACTATACCATTCTAAAATTTACTCTTGAATAAATTTGAATGAATAAATTTGTAAAAGCTAGCTGTTTTCAGTCAATTTTGTACATGTTTTTGTACTTAGAATCTGCAGTTATCAAACCTTTTGTATGAAAATAAATTTTCTTCTGTTTTATATTTTCAGAATTCGGTGAGTATATCTGTCAGGCTTGGGGCGAATTACATTGTAAAGTAATGCATTACATTACCATTACTTCATGAATTTGGGCATTAAATTACCATAACCATTACTTGATTTTCTTGAAGTAATGCATTACATTACCATTACATGAGTAAAGTAATGCATTACCATTACCATTACTTTTTTTTTAAAGTAAAGCTAATAAAGAGTTTTTGCAAATGTTTCAAATATACAACACTCTTTAACATATCTACAGCTTCATGCTCAGTATCAGGTTCAAATTCAATGAATAAACAATAGTCATTCTTTATTTGCTCAATATATAATCATATTGTGGCAATATGAACAACATATTACATAAGTAAAATGATATTTATAGACATTTGGCATGATACAATATCAGATATGAAATAGAGACACAGGATAACATGCATAACAAAAAACAATTTATGAAATAATGTTGCGGTTTTTAAAAGCTAAATATAGATATATCCCCAGATTACACAAATCTTTATAATGTTGGACACTTAATTTTATTAATTTATAAACAGATGATTTTTCCCAGTTATATTTCTTAATAAATCTTAATCGTATTTCTTTTTCCGGAGGACACTTTAAGACAAAAGATTGCTGTTGCACTTTGTGATCGAAGTTTCAAAGGGTGTATCTTTTAAATGCATCCATCTTCCACGCTATACTTAATAAATGTTTTGTAGGAGCAGTCAAAGCTTGGACTGGATAATACTGTTTGACGATCTTTATTGTAGGATATATTAAGTACAATAATAGATTAAATACATAAATCTTGTATTTTCTATCAGTCCAAACTAATGTACAGTGTAATGTAAGAGAGAGAGAGAGAGAGAGAGAGAGAGAGAGAGAGAGAGAGAGAGAGAGAGAAAGAGAGAAAATAAGTAAGATTATTTCCAAATGGGTTATAATATTGGAAGTGATATTGATTTTCATCATGGATGGACAGTGCATTCATTTTGCTTTTAAAGGTGCATGTCTGTCTCCTATTTTATTGTGACATAGCGAAGGGAAGGGGATTGGGGTGTTTAGCACTTCTTATAACAATAGATTGTGTTGATACTTAGATTATCCTGGGGGCATAGTGTGTTGTTGACACATTTCTTATTGAAGTGCAAACTAATTGGAGTAAATTGTTTAAATGATTAACAACTCTTAATAACAACACTCTTAAAAATGTTATGAAAGTGTGTTGTTATCTTTAGTAATATAAACAATTCAAAAATGAATTTTAAAAAACCTTTTTTTATAAAACATGTACAATTAAAACATTTTTTTCTCAATTAGAATTATTTCTTTCTTCTTTAAAAATAAATTTAATCAAGTTCAATTTCAACTATTCATTTATTAATCACATTTTTTAAGTGAACATGCATAAATATGCATAGTAATGCAAAGTAATGCCATGTAATGCCAGCATTACACTAGATTTTGGAAAGTAATGCATTACATTAGCATTACTTGTAATGCTAATTTTGAGGCATTACACATTACTAGCATTACTTTGAAAACATGTAATGCATTGCAATGCATTACCATTACATTTAGCATTACCCCAAGCCTGATATCTGTTAATTCTTTTTATCACTAAAACTAAATAAAATACACAGCTAAATGTAATATTTTTACAGTATCATTCTGTTAAAATGATTTTATTGTAGCCTTATACACAGACTTTATGTGAAAATTTGTAGGTCATAATTGGGGAAGTGAACATGACCCAGACACTAATAACTGCGCCCCCTCCACTGCAGACGGTGGCCGCTTTATTATGTATCATTCCGCTGTCTCTTGATATGAAAAAAATAATCAGGTAGACCAGACTTGTTGAACATTGCACACTTCTACACTCCATATCCCTAATGCATCCACATTTCCTCTGTCTTCTTTTTCCCATGTCAATTCGTTTGATTTATTCTACTCGAACTGAAGCAATCAAAGAAAATGTTTTGTTTGCAAAAAGTATGACTTGTACTATATTTTTTTTAGCTCTTTTCGCCATGTAGTAAACAGTACATTTACAAAGTTGTGATGATGAAAGGATATGACTGCTTTAAAGGTAAACTATGTTAGATGTATGTGTTTTATTCTTTGCTGAGCAGCATTTGTATGTTAACATACATTGTTTGAACAAAAAAGCGTGGCAAATTGGTTTGCGCTTGTCATCTTATCTGCCATTATTTGGTTGATTGGTTATTGCGTGGACCCTGAGGTCCACGCAGAAAATATATAAGCGAGGTTAAACCGGATGCTATGGGGAAATTTCAGCCTGCGCATGAGCTAGTCTGGTTCCTGTGCGTAATGGGTAGCTCAAGGAACCAGGCTAACACACGTTTATCTGCATCGGGATCGGGATTTCGTGCCATATGCACACACACATAAGTTCAAAGGTGCTATGATTGTAAAGTTATCGGTAAACAGTACAGAAACAAAGTATTCTCTTTAAAGAAATGATCTGCATGTGATTTGAACTGTCAGTATTTTGATAATTGATAATTGCGAGCGCAGCATGTGATCAAATAATGAATTATGATAAATCAATAAAAATAAAAGTATCAATGTAACGTAAATGAATTTGAATGCAAAATAAAATATAAACATGCCTATTTTTTCTAGTAAATTTTCATTATTCATAATTTATAAGTTTGTATTTATTTAAATATAATTTATTTCAGATACAATGTTGTTGAATAATAAAGATTTTAACATAATGTTTATTGCAGTTTATTTCCTCTTTTCTTGCAGCAGACATTTTTCTTAAACTTACATATAAAAAATTGACTTATTATAGAGTCCCCCCCCCCCCCCCCCCGTTTAAAAAAAAATATAATTTACGTATAAAAAAAAATTTGCTGAGCATATAAGAAAAACGGTTTTGGACCCCCCCCCCCCCCCCGGGAGGATGTAATAAATGTGAAAATAAAGATACCATTGAGCAGTTAAAGAGCTGAATGCATACTACGCACTCACCATTCCTCACCCGGATTAGAATTTCCCTGATTTTGAGAATTCCTTTTTCATTTTGCTTGTAAATATTTTTTGAATGATGCTGCCGCGCCCCCTTTAAAAATCGTTTCTGGAAATTAATTACTGTAAATATATAGTGAATAAAATAAATGTGAGCATTCATCTAAATGAGAGCAACTTACAACTGTTTCCTATTAAAAAAAAAGAAAAAAAGATGTCCCCATTCGTTAGCTTTGCAAGATTTAGAGAAGATTTTGGTATTTATATTTCAGCAGATTTACAATAACTACTTAGCGTAATTTCCCCTTATTGTGACGTCAAAGTTCACGTCGGTCAAGTGTCGTCTGTCTCTTTGGAAAAAAAACCTGAAAAAAAAACTAAGTGAAATATACTGTTTTGTTTACTTAAAAAGCATGATATTCTTGAAATTACACAATTTATCTGTTTCTCAAAAGTTTTACTTTGATTCTCGCGAGAAGGAATCAAGTCTAGTGAGATCGTCCGACATTGATAAATTGCATTGTGGGTCGAAATTTGCTGACGCCGAAAAATTCTGTTGGATCAATGTGCAAGAAATCCATTGTGACGTCACTCGAAGGAACGACAACTCTGTTAGTCTTATTTTATTTACAATGCATGATGTACATAGTCTTTTATCTTGTTCTCGTGAGAGTGTGAAATGGGAAACCATATTTACAGGGAATTACTGGGACGATTAAAACAAGGCATTACTGGTCCGATTTACTGACGCCAAAAAAATCCGTTGAATGAATGTGCAACTAGTCCGAATTTTCTATTCACACATGCCTTGCCGGTAGATCTCGCTTGGCGCCGGGGCTGCGCGCCGGCGAGCTGCGCTCGCTATAACTTATGCCGAAACTGCAATCAATGCATCAAATAGCATAATTTGCAATGTTTGGTTGTTTTCAGAATAATTTTTTAAAGCATTTAAGTATGATTGAATAATTATATCACTGTATAAAAGTTTAAATCTCAAGAAAATGCATAAAAATATGAAATTTTTAATTTACACAAAGCTGTCACTGCATAGTGAACAAAGTAGTGCGAAATGTAATGTGTGCGCAAATAGTAGTATTCGCCGATTGCCTGATACATACATGCAAATTTCATTAATAGATAGATCATGGTTATTTTAGAAGTATGAACCCTTTAAATTCTGAGATAAAAAGTCAGGGCTATACATACATGTATTACGTAATACAACGTACAAATTTATTGAGTAAAAGCAGGGGGGGGGGGGGCTAGAGTGGGTGGAATGACTAATAATCTTAAGGCTTTCACGTTTTCGTTGGAAACACGTGCAAATGGTCCACGTATTGTAGTCCTTTTTTAAAGGACAGCAACTTGTTACGATTGAATAAATGACACATAGTAATTTTGAGGGATAGAGGTAACAAGAGAAAATTAAAACTACTCATTCTGATATAACGTGTTTAACTAGTCTGTCATTCAAAAGTTGCTCATATAGTTTGAGGTTTGAGCAGGAACCTGACATTTATTCATTAACTGCAGCAACATCTGTCCGACTGTGTACAGGACTGTATATTTCTGTTGAAACACCATCAATTTCAAATAGAGCAGACCTCTGATAAAAAAACATACTTTCCAATTTTGACCGTCTATGAATATTTGTAAGCTTCTAATAGCAAATCAGAAAGAAAGTACACACTATTTGTTTTGATGAGCAAACTAGGTAGCTACATCCCACAGAAAGTCCAAGGTCTATTTGCTTTTTATTAATTTTTCATAACATTATATAAAGAGGCATCAGACTCAGGACAGGGCTTATGTGGTAATGGCCGTCTGGACAAGAATGAGAATGTGATGATGGCTACACAGGCGACAAATGCTGTAATGAAAAATGCGAGTTCAGGGTCAAAGCTCGAGGTCAAATTCAATACAGGTAAGATTCATTATACTGGTACTTAACTGTGATGTTTTAAAATCATTCATTCAATAGATTTTACTTTCTTTTGCAAGTATCTTTGTTGAATATGGAATTATCGCATGTTTATAAGATTTATATATACTGACCAAGGTGTTCTTCTGACTTTTCAGCCCCATTAACTATGCTTGCTGTGTAAATTGTACTGTTGCAACGCGTGCTTAGACCAGTTTGACGACAACTTTGATTGCAAGGGAAAATCCCATTGCAAGTATCCTTAGCAACGCAAGTCACTGATTTTTTTGTATTTTTAGTGAACTTACTTAAAAAAGAGGCACACATGTATTTCCTTTTCATGTAAAGGGTTTAAGAAGGCGTTTTGGACAAAATTATTTTTGTAATGCAAGTTCGGTAACAAGTGCTTGTTGCATTAAATGCCAGTGTTGGTTTCAATATCCATTACCTTATCCTTGACCCTAATCAGTGGAGGCTTTACCTGTCCAAAAGCCACTTTTAAAGCCGACAATACATCCTGTCGAAATGAGTGAGTTTACATCTACTCTAATTTTACATTATGTCATTGATTGCTATCTAACATTATCCATGCCATTGATTGCTACCTTTGTTTTACATGTCATTTATTGTTACCTTTATTCGTTATACATGTTGTTGATTGTTGCCTTCATTTGTTTTACATGACATCATTGCTACCTTTATTTAACACGTTATTGGTTCCTACTTTTATTGCACTTTTCATTAAATGCTACCTTCGTTCTACATCATTACATTGATTGCTAACTTCGTTCTACATCATGCCTTTGATAGCTACCTTTATTTTCACGTGGCATTAGTTGCTTCTTTTATTGTAAATTACATTATTTGCTACCTACCTTCATCATAATTACAGTGATTACTACCTTCGTTCTACATCATTTCATTGATTGCTGCCTTCATCTTTACATACCATGGATTGCTACTTTAGTCTTACATGCATTGATTGCTACCCTTTTTAACATGTCATTAATTGTTTCCTTCATTTTATATGTCATTGATTGTTAGGTGAACATGTTGTCAATGAATTATTGTTCTTTTTTTAGCATGTCATTGATTGCTACCTTCATTTTTACATGTCATTGATTGTTAGGTGAACATATGGTCAATGATTTATCGTTCTTTTTTTAGCATGTCATTAATTGCTACCTTCATTTTACATGTCATTGATTGTTAGTTTAACATGTGGTCAATGATTTATCGCTTTCCTTTGTAACAAGTCATTGATTGCTACCTTCATTTTACGTGCCATTGATTGCTAGTTTAGTCTTACACATCATTGATTGCTACGTTCAAACTACAATTGTCATTGATTGCTCAGTTCATTTTACATGTCATTGATTCCCACCTTCATTTAACATTCTTTGAGTCCTTCATCTCTACATTCATTTTACATGTCATTGATTGCTACCTTCAAATTACCTGTCATTAGTTGCCACCTTCATTTACATGTTCCGATTTCACTTTCATCTAATTTCATTTATTGCGACCTTCAAATAACATGTTGATTGCTACGATCTTGTCACATGTAATTGATTGCTACCTTCATTTACATGTCGTTTGATTTGTCAGTGATTGTTTTTTTTCGTTAAACTTGCCATCGTTTGCTACTTTCATTATATGTCATTGATTGCTACCTTCCTTTGCATATCGTTGAATACTACCTTCATTTGACTTGTTATGGTTGTTATTTTCATTTAACATGCCATTGTTTGCTACTTTCATTATTTATGACATTGATTGCCACCTTCGTTTTTCATGTCATGGTTTGCTACTTTATTTTTTACACGCCATTGATTGCTACCTTTGTTTAATCCGTCATTGCAATTGATCGCTACCTTCATTACACATGTCCTGGAAAGCTAGTTCGTTTTTTGCAAATCTCGCTTGTAAGTATACACTACTGCCGATATAGCATTGCTTTTCTAATTGGCACTAATACGACACTTTCTAATTGGTGTATATTTCAAAGATTCTGATTGCCGCCCATTTATCAAATTCATGAAGACTAACACGTAGAAAAAACATTGGAGAAAGAAAACTTAAAATATAGTTGTGCTTGTTAGTTAAAAATACGTTTAAACGATGTTAGTGATACCCCCCCCCCCCAAAGAAAAGTTTTCTAAAAGCAGGGAAGGGCGCATATAGTTAAAGACCGCACAGATTGTTCTTCGCGCATCGAATGAAGTTATCAGTTTTTGTGAAGAAATTCGTCGGAAACTGTTTAGTGAACAAATATATTTTATGTTACTATTCACAATGTACCATATGTGGAATATCGCATGAATTGAACAAACTGTTATCTGGCGGCAATAGTGCTAATTTTTGCCTCACAAAAAAAACTTGATTCAAAATGTAGATCAATTCTGGTTGACATGCCGTGAAATCCATTAGACGTGTTACACTATCTCTATATCCCTTCTCCTATTCACTTTCAATAAATATGTACTGAAAATCTTTGAAAACATCGCCATTACCTCCATAAAATAAAGAAGTGTGGTTTGTATGCATGTAAACCTGTGTAAAATAGCGACCCAATCTGCACGTGCATTTAACAATCCGAGGTGGGTAATTAAAGCGACAATCCGTCAACATCAATATTATATTCTTTTTCTGATGAATTTTGAGGTAAATTAATGTTCCTACAGACAGAGTAAGTTACAAAATACGGTTAATCACAGATTAGACTAAAATTGCGCCATAAATTACAAATTGTGCAGGATTTAGGGCACACACATTTGTAAAAGTGAGTGTGCCATTGATCGATTGGTGTTATATAATTAAAAACGCAATTTCTGTAATATTTATTGTCAGTCTCTGTTGTGAATTTCGTGGAATAAGATAAAACAAAATAACTACTGCCTCAAATTCAATTGATATGTTAAAAATGGTTGAATTTATCAAGGAAACACAATGCTGAAAATTAAATTGGGAACATGTTTAATATATTGATGGAGAGCGGTGTGTTTTTGTTAACACCATAAAAAACAAGAGTTGATTAATGGAGAACTCGGGATGATTTATTAAATATTTTGCAGTCCTGATAGAAACTTTTTAATTTTAACGTCAAAGTGGCAATTAGGAAATAAAATATCATTATCGCGTAAAAGTGGTCGGGTACCAAATCGGCATATTAAAACGCTTCTATATTTAAACTGCAACCTCTGATTCGTTTAAATGTTACATCAAATAGACTGTCGTGATTCAACGCATTGCTACATCAACCGAAGCATATAGTATCAAGTTGGATTTTTGCAATAACATATCATTGCAATTGATTGCTAACGTCATTATACATGTCAGTGATTGCTACCATCAATTTACATGGTATTGATTGCTATCTTTAGTTTACACATCATTGATTGCTACATTTGTTTCTTGTTATTGTTACTTTAGAAAACACAATTAAATATTGATAAATAGCTCCTTTTAAAATTAGCAGTCTTGATTGGTGTGGTTCTCATTGTAGATATGGGAAATGTAAAAATGGAGAATGTTTGGACCTATGTAAAGATGTGGGCAAAGATCCATGTCTCTGTTCAGGTGAATATACATTAATTGTTTTCTTAGGGTCCCGCTCTGCGTGCGCCCTGTAGTGATCAGTCTGTCCGTCTGTCCACCAATCCGTCCGTCTTTCCGGCCACAATACCCTGGTCTAACAAATTTGATGTTGACCTGACTAAAGTCAATGCTCAGTTATACCCAATTAATAATTATAAAATATTCACCAGTTCATAATAAAGTAAAATTGAAATTTAATATACGATAAGGTCAAACGAGTGACTCAGGTAACCTATTGCTATTGGTATTTGCCCGTTGTCGTCCATCATCCTACATCGTCCGTTGCGCGTCGCCTATAACAAGAATGATATATTTCTAAATTCTTGAAAATCGTTACCATTTTTGGTTTGAAGCCTTTCTAATATAAGAGAAATTAAAACATAAATTTTATGACCTTACCCACACCGGGTTCACATGAGAGGAGCCAACTTTGCAAACAAAAGGCCAAATCTTCTTCTCTACTCCCAAACTTGTGGGACTAACTAAATTCATGGTTATGAGATTCATGAAGCCTTCTACCAAAGTTGTTAATTTCATGGTCCTTCGGTCAGGGATTGAGACCCCATGGCTGGGAAAATAATAGCCATAGAGTGAACATGTGTTTAATCTTAGAAAATACAATTCTCTTCTCACATAATAATTTGTAAAGAACTAGATTCATGCATATGATCATGATGTTGTAAAGTCCTCTACTTAAATGGTAAAAATTTATGGTCTCTGGATATTGGGTTCAGGCACTTGGGCGGGGCCATTATGAATATGAAGTGAACATGTATTTAATCTCAGATAATCTTCTCTACTTCCGTAAAAGGAGAAGAAAAAATTAATGAATGCATGGTTATGATATCAATGAACCCTTTTAACTATCTTTCTTTTACCTATATAGCTGTAGTATTCAAGTGAATGTCAAAATCTGTTAATATTCTGAACTGATTCTTCACCTGCCCAGGAAATACCTCGAGTACATGTATATCTCAAGTTTTCCATTTCACTCCATATAGCTTGCATGAACTATATATCTATTAAAGAGAATGTAGCTGTTTTTACATAATAAATAATGATGATTAAAAACAACTTCTTTTTTTTAAGTTGTTATTTTTTGTCATTAGCTTTAAATCTTTGATATGTCTATAGACATTTTTTGAGGTTATTGAATGCAAATGAACATATAATGTCTTTTAAAACTACAAATCTTGTTTGTAGTCAAATGATGTCATTGTTGTATCTCAATCCCAACATATCAAGAATACAGTGGACATATTCCTTGTTGCTTAAATCAAGGCCAGCTCAAGGTTATACTATAATTTAGGCATCTTAAAGGTTTATCAAAGAACCAGAAAAATTATTACTGTTAATACAAATACCTTTTTGTTTAGATTGGATTTATATTGATTTGTTTTACTACACAGGGGATGATGCATGTAAAACATGCTGCTACAAACTCAATACACAGCTTTGTGAGCCTTTATCAGAGAAAATTCATGAGGATGGGAGACCATGCTACAATGGATTTTGTAAACAAGTAGGTTCACCAGATTCGATAAGTCAGAATGTGTTGTAGTACATACTTGTACTTTACTTTAACTTTTTGCAAGGAGCTAAGTTCGACTTATAAAATAAAAAGAGAGAATAAATCAAAACAGGTGTGTCACAATTAACCCAAAGTAAATGTAAGTCATTGGCCTCATGTTGGAATTGTATAGCTTAACATCTTACAGATTTTGGATCAGTGTCATCAAAACTTGGCGGATGTAGTGTGTTTATGTGACCTGCACTTTAAATAGGTCCCTGTGGAATATTTTAGGAATCTAATATGTATTCCTTCTCAAATTGTGTCCAAATCACGATTAGGAAAAAGTGTGTTCAGGCTCAAAAGTATGTTACTATAGTGGCCTCTTGATTATTTACACAAAAGTGTATTTTCTTAAGGAATAAAAAATCATCCCTTGACCATCATGAGGTGATAATTTTTGTCGGGGCATGGCCAAATTCAATAAATCCTGAAGGGCCTCATGATAGATTTGACCACACTCCGACTGAAATTATTACCTCATAATATTCAAAGAATGAATCATCCTTATCACTTATATTTATATAGTTTTTAGCAGTGGTAGGTCTGGATTAAATATTTAAATCTTGACTTTTTTATGTTATTTCCATGTCATAATGCAAACCTGCTTGCGTCCCCCAACTATACGTCATTTGAATTTAATGGATTGTAAATACAAAATCGAGTAGTGTTATCATAAACAAAGACACTGTATAATGTAAATATAATTATATAACATATCCAATAAATGTTTTGCATACTGTTAGACTGTACCATATATTCTATATGTAACTTAATTGCTGATGAATCTTGGATGGAAGGTGTGCCATATGATTCAAAAGTAGATTTCATTGACCTACTCAAATTTTGTAAGCATCAAACTGCTGTAGGCCAACTTTTATTGGCGATTTTCCGATTTACCTGTGTTTTAACTAATTCGTGACGGCTAATTTTAGCGAACAAAACAAGATTATCCTGACATTAACATAGCAAAGTCATCGCTAAATTTTCTCGCACGCAAATAAAAGTTATTTTACCGTAAACTTGAAACTTGATAAGGATTAATCTATATCTAAAGTTTTATGTATAGGTTTAAAGCAGACTTAACTGTATTATTTAACTTTTGTAGAAAACACAGATATGTTTATGTTAATATGTATAATGTTTGAAAACAATGTGGATTTGCTAGATGCAGACTAGCTAAATACCAACAGAACACATTCTTATTGCCCGATACATATGAGCCAAATGAGTTATTAGTTTATTGTTTTCACTTATTCATTAGTTGCTATTGTACATTCACCTGTATTTGGATCAAATGAATTCTGGGATGGTCCGGTAACCTTCTATACGAGGTGCTCTCTTCCAATAAGTTTGGACATTGCAGTAAAAGATTTGATATTTTATTAATATTTGATGATTTTTTTTCTCATAACTACACAATGTCCTTACTTAATTAGGGGAAATGTCGAAAATCAGAGTCCAAGCTGGTTCAAAGGCTGTATTCCATAATTCAGTCTTTGAGTATTGACTTTATGGGTAAGTAATGTTAAGTTGGCTCTGTAATCCTCATTTTATTGGACGAATCATTTATATCTTAATACCAGTTCTCTGTAAAAATCACACATATTCAAAATAGGGTGGCCACAGCATCTCTCAGAATTTCTTCAAACTTGTCACATGGTATCATATTAGGTTGAAACTAACATGCATGACCATTTTTTTTTCTCAGCCTCTCCCGTTACCATGGTAACAGGAATGCAAATTTTTTTACCAAAATGGCAGATTTTTTGCATAGCTATTTTGTAAAAACTAGGCTTTTTACATGATTTGTTTTACACCCCTGCATCATACTGAACCCTGATTACTAATATTTTTTGAAACTACTATAACAACACTTTAGATTGACATATTTTATATTTTGCATGAATATTTTGAAACATTGTAATACTAAGTACTAAAGTTGCTAAAATAGGGTTTGAAAATTTTTAAAAAATATGAAAAAATTGAATCAAGTTGGATCAAAATAAAAGAAATATGCAGGATCATCAAGAAATATCACTTACATCATCTAAAACTAGAGTTTACATAAAATGAAAATCATTAGAAATATTCATGGGCAAATAATTACAAATGTTGTTTGCAACCAAATGAAAAATCGTCAAATTGGCAATATGCCACATTTAAGATTTCATACATGTATCATGTAGCATCATACAGAATCTTTTTATAACAATAATGAAACCAATTTAAGCTTTACAGCTGAACAAATATTACAGTGTTTGAACCATATATTGAAAAAATATGATTATAAATAAAAGGTTTCATGGAATAATTCTGGAACAACAACCCCCCCCCCCCCCCCAATTCATGTATATGCCAAATACATGTAACAATTTTCATACATTAATTCACCATTAATATGCGAAATAACAGTTTTCATACATGGATCATGTAGTGCAGCATACAGAATCTTTGACACTCTAATTCAACAAGATTAAGCTTCACATCAAAACAGCTATGACAGTGTTTAAAACACACACTAAAAAATATAATCATGAATAAAGGTATAATGAAAATTTTCTTGAACATCTCCCTCTCCCAAACCTAGATTCACCATTTTGCCAAAAAACAGCTTTCATTCATGGATCATACAGTGCAGCATACAGAATCTTTCTATAACTTCAACAAGATTAAGCTTCATACCAGTTATATGACTAACTATGACAGTGTTTGAAACACAAATCTAATATAATGATATATAAAGGCATGGTAAAGTATATCTGGAACACACCCAAACCTCAGTAGAATTTAGAACATACATGTATCGATCATGACTACCGACAAGAGTTTGTACTCTGAAATACAAATAACAATGGTATTACAAAGTATATACTGCTAGGTACAATAGAATAAACCCTTTCTGTTCTGTAAAATCAATTTTGTTACAATATTCACAATTACAGTTGCATTGATGTTTAAAAGGAAAATATTTCTCCTTATATTAAGAAAACTAAAGTAAAATGTTAATTCTTAGGCGCATCTTTGACTTAAAGTCAAGATTTCATATTTATGACATCACAATGATCATTGTTCAAGCTCATGATTGTGCTTCTACAAAAGTGGTCTGATTTATAATTCTGCAAACTATGACAATTCCTCAAATGTAAACATATCTAATAAATGACAACATTAAAAGTAAGTGATTATATCTTCTGTGAAAGCATCTTAGAAAATTTGATCATACAGTAGCAACCAAGATTATATTCTTGATGAACTTTTAAATATAGCTGTTTACTATTTGAATAAAAAACATGAATATTATGAAAGGTCTTTCAAGATTTCATTTTTAAACAGAAATAATCGTTCCTCTTCTGTCGCTGCCAATACATCGTCTCTGTCCATTTTTTTCTCCTTAAGTCCAATTCTGGAAAAGAAACTGGAAATCTGCTGGCTTGTTAGGAATTCAGACTTTCTGAATCGATTCTGTCCATTTCTCTGTTCTGTTCTCATTTCCTCTGCCACCTTTAATGGATCTTCTTTTCTTCCTGTTACTTTACCAGCATTGAATTTATCCAATAAAAACTGTTTCTGGTCTTCTGTAAATCTCGTTTTTGGTTTATGGACTTTGAGTGCCCATCCCATTTCTTTCAAAGGTGGGGTATAGTCATCAACCTCTACTTCTGTTGAGATTAACTGACTATTAGCTGATGAGAAAGCTCCAGAGCTCAGTTTTGAACAATACTTCAGCTTGCACCTATCTGGCATGGAACGCAATGCAGCATGATCATTTTTGCAACCAACAATAAGATGGGCATCAAGATTTGACGAAGTCCTGAAGGAGCTCATACATCCTTCTTTTGGGCAAACAAACACTTTCTTTTGTTTAAGTACAACTTCTGGTACATCTTCGTCTGTTTCATCTTAAATGAAAGATAGTTTAATGTTACTGAACATCCTTTACAATGAAACTATCTATGGGTTAAATATAAATATTTTATTTTTAAGTAAAATGGGTACTTTTATTTTCACATTTATAAATATGAATATAGATTGATTTATATATAAAAATTATTTATGATATAATTATAATATACCATTATCAGAATCTGTGTCTGATTCCACCACATCTGCTGGGACCACAAGATCGGCATCAAACAAAACTCTAAGAGGGGCTGTGCTAATTTTACCTTGGATGAGAAAATCCCAAGGATACTGTTTTCCTGTTATGGAAATAAGGAAATGTAAACTATATATACATGAAAATGTTAATTAACAGTGGCATTTTCTTGTAAAAAAAAATTAAATATATACATGTACATGTAGTATCAAACACTACATGTATAATTTGTCTGAGAATCTAAGAACTGTTTTACCCTTTTCTTAGAGAAGCAATTTTTTCTTTAAATTGAAAAATTACAATGTATCAAAGTAATTATCAAACTGAAAAACTTTTACATTAAATATTTTTCTTACTTAACTAATACATGTAATACCTTGATTTTGATTTTCCAATGTAAATACTGAATATATCTTATTATTAGTACTAACTACTCTAGTATTTATAGTAGTAACCTATTGTTAGTACATGTATTAACTTTCAAGGTTTGGCTATATACCTGTCCCAATCTCGAAAGCTTTCCAAACAGTGAGGCCAGGGGCATCAAACACAAAATTGTGAAATTTTGTGATGGATGGAATACTTCGGATGGGCTTGTCTCCGTCAAGTACCACAGTAGGGCTAACAACCTTCACTAAGTACTGTCCATGTTGCTGTGAATCTATAGCCTACAAAATTGCAATAGTGTATTCAGACATACCAAATGTCTGGATTTAAAAAGATAATCCTAGACCTTCAAGTTTACTTTTGCTAAGGTGATCAAAAACTTACTCTTTTCATATCTGTAGCACAAGTAACACCATGTCCCTCATTGATGTAGCGCTTTATGGAACATTTCAAATGGGATGCCTTTCTGTCACACACTCCTTTACCGGCCTGAGCTTCACAGAAGTTGAACGAGTGAAGACGCCTTCCAAGCTCTTGATAAAGTATTGAAAAAGTGAGGGAGCTCTTGTAGCATCCTGCGTTGTCTGTCCAAAAGTTTACTTTTGAAATTCCATGGACACTTGCAACAGTATCAACTAGGATAGATGCAGTGACTGAAGAATCTTGGGAAAAAGGACCTTCAAGAATATGAACACATGTAAATATTTCTGTGTCATGTTTTCCCTTAAAGTAAACCACACTGATGTGCCAGCTGATGCCTCGTTTGGCAAACCAATCTGTCTGGCCTTCTCTGTACTTCCTGGGAAGAAATTTCATGGCCCAATATCCAACTATGAATGCTTCACCATCATCCAAGCACTGTGTTATAGTCCGCTGTGCACGTTCCTGATTTTTGGATCTCATGATATGGCATCTCCATTCGCATATGTTTGAGACAGCATTTTCAACCTGTAAAAGCGAACATAAATATATATATATTCTTTTTACCCAATCTTGGTCTCAAGCAAGAAGCTGAAGACAGCAAGCAATTAGGCTAATAGATGTACTGGTTATAAATATATAGTTAAGGATCCTTGACACCCCTCAACTTCTACTTTTTATGACAGTACATCACAACATGGTGCTTTCCAACCATAATGAAACCTCTTATATCGCCAATTCTTATTGTCAATCTCTATTGCGCAACGGTTGTATCTTTGCTCAATCTACTGACCTACAGGTCCCCAGTTCAAATACTGCAGGGAATTTGTTTTCATGAATAGTGATCACTGTCGTGTATCCGCGCCGGTAGTGACGTGTTTGGATAAAGTGAAAATGGTGGTTCCGTTTGCTTCTTGATAAGTTTTCGTGTTATTTAAGGCTTACATTGTCAACTTTTACAGGAAAAAGATCGTCAGATCTATTCAAAAGTGTATAAAATCTTAAAAGTTCTACGAAGTTTAGGTTAAAATTATGTAAATAAGCAGTTCATGTCGATTAATTGTGAACAACGGAACAGGTTTGGATGACCTTGTTTTTCAAAATAGGAACGGTTTGGATACGCATCTGATACGGTTTGGATGTAATTAATTTGTGAGTGTAAACAGTTCCTTTAATTATCCCCTCGCGAAGGGGATATAGCATCACTACTATGCGATATACATGCCCTCACTGAAAAGCATGCTTTCAATATAATGGATATCGTCATGTGATAGACATATGAAGTCACATTGTTTAAAAAAATAAACATACACGTTAAAGACTTGTGCATTTAAGCCAACAAAACTTAATATACCGTAATTTGAATTTCAATTTTACACACGCTCCAAATAACTTGCAATTGGCTTATAAAAATTGAATACAGATTGCTTTACAGATATGTTAAGTCTAATGTATAATCATTCCATCGATATTAATTTCGAAACATTCAGCCTTACCAAAATCTTTACCGACACAAAAAAAACATGTGTTTACGACAATTTCAATTGTTATGCTTCTATGTCGTTATTGGCTTTAAACGTGAAAACGTCAAAAAATCAAAAGAGATCAGTCAAATACAGAATTATACCAACTTTAAAAATTTTAAAGTCTGTAAAATCATCTATTGATACAAATATTTTTTTTTTCTTTTAAAATTGAAACGATATAATATATCGATACACTGCACAGAACAAACCGTGATAACGTGGATATTTTTAATTAATGGTATCCTGATATGGGTTTCATGAAAATGAAAAAAAAATCTCTTTTGATACAGAGTATTTAGCTTATCAAACATCATACTTGTTTGCCATAAAAGTAGTAGATAGTTGTCTGTTAAGGTGTTTATATGATGTATTGCTTTTCAGGTTAAAGGTGAAAAACTTCTTCTTTTTTTTTTTTTTTTTTTACATTTTATTGTGTTCCTCATATTTCAACTCATATTTTCTTTATAATTTAAAATTAAAGAAAGTATTCTTTTGAAATGTTAGTAAAAAAAAACCCTTGATATAACTATATTTACATTTTTCAATTTTTTTTTCATTTGATAACACTAAGTATCAATTTGTTCATATTCAGTCCAATAAATTCAAATGACGTTTGCTTATTAAAATATTTAAAAGTACAATTGCTGTGAATTAAATTAATATAAGTAATAAGGAATCATTCTTTCAATATTGTGAGGTGTAATTTCGTTTCGAGCTTTATTGGGTTTGACCACGCCCCGATCAAAATAATCAACTCATGATATTCGATCAAAGAATGATTCCTTATTCGTTAAATAATCAATTTCTGATCAATTATGCACTAAATATACCATTTTATCAGAGGAAAAAAAACATGCTTGTCTAAAGAAATAAACTTAGTCTTCCAGTTTTAGTTCCCTTCGAACATGTGGAAGTATTTTGGTTTCATAACGTTTATAAAAATGTCGGACAGGAAAGAAAAATTCATCGTCTGTATATTAAGTTCTTTTCACCTGACTTAAAATACATCTTTTGCATGCTGTGTAATTTGAATGACCCACTATTTTTTAAAAAGATGTATCTTCGGTTGCACACCGATAAAATGCAAAGTGCTCTCTTTATGTCTAAAATATCAAACATGCTATAACTTTAAATTATTCAAACCGTACCATTTGCACAGTTTATAATTTAGCATCCAAACCGGAATAATTTATTTATCCAAACCGTACTACTTCTTTAGCAGGTGCATGAAGTTATTGCTATTTTTATACATATTAATGTATTAAAAAGACATCAGTTTGATTTTATTTGGTTAATGTAATGTTTTAAATTAATTTTGGCCGCTTCAGATTTTTAGTATGTGTTATATTATCTGCGTAATCTAGAAATAGTTCTTGGTTTTAGCATTAACATGACACGTTAACGATTGATTTTTCTACAAATAAGTCGTTTTTATTAACGATGAACGAAAATAACGCACACTCTTTTCAACGGCAAAACCTTCAGAAAAATATGAATGACTATTACGATATTTTAATTAATATTTACCCCGTTGTCGATAGAAAAAAGGACACAACACTCATTGTTTTTGCAATGGATACGCCATTTTCACGTTATCCAAACATGTCACTACCGGCGCGGATACACGACAGTGGTGATAATGTTTTAAAAGTTTTTTGTCATTCTCAAGTTGAGCACATGCTAGAAATCCATATTTTTAAATAAATATTATAATTAATAATAATAAGTTCTGGTTTGCATAAAGAACTTTTCTCAGGGTGTGGATGACTCTTGAATAAATTTCACAAAAATTTGACAAAAAGGTTGAATTTTATGAAAAAAAATCAGTTCAAGAATGATTACCTTGAAAAGAAATGCATCTTGGTTGTCCCAGTTTCTTGCAGTTGTCTTTTCCAAAATTAATTGTAAGGTATCATCCAAATTCTTACAGTCAATGCATACCTGGTCATGTTCATGGTCTGTGCATGGATTGTGGAAGAAATCTGGAGAATCACTTAATGCATAGGAACAACAGTGATAAGCCACTGGAGATTGCAAAGTGATGTGCATCTGAAATATTAATTAATATTGTAAACTGAGAGCAAATGATAAATGAAATTTCCTTCTAAACATTTGAGTGTGAAAGGATTTATCGTTTGAATTGAATGTTTCAGACATTTAATGCATTTTACCTTGTACTCAGATTTCAAGTATTGTTTGGCTGCTAGAAGTTTGGAAGTGATCTGCTGTTTTTCTTGAATGGTAAGATCAAGATCCCTAATGACATCTTCTAGGTCGCTGAATGCCTGCCCTCCCTCCACAACATAATAATCCAGGCCTTCTAAGGAATGGCGAACAGATGCACGACAGTCTTGGAGAATCTTGAACAGAGTACTCTCTCCTTAAAAAGAAATACAGAATATTAATATAAACCCAGAAGAAATATTTTTTATAACATAATTACATTTTCTATTCCAAATTTAATATTCTATTGTAATATACATGTGTATATATGTTTTTCAATGAATTTCATTTAAAATCAAATATCCAGTATTTAGTATATTATTTTTCTGCAGTAGCATCACAGCGAAAGCATAAAAAATCATGAGAAGTCATATGACATGTATGTACTAGTAACATTAAAATTCGGGAAATCAACGTATACACAAAATGCATTGTATTTAAATACAACTCAAAAGTAGATACCTAAGCATTCCATATTTTGTTCCTTGCATAACTGCTGATATTGTCTCACTTCACTAGCTGGTGCCAGGCTCCTTATAACATTCGGAGTCTTTATGATTTCTCCTGTAGACAGAACAAGTGTTTTCTCTCCAAATGGCAAATCCTTGATAATATTGGTTGAAGTAATGAAGTCAATGAAATGCTCCAACTGACTGTCTTCATACTTAAGGCGGTATTGCTTCTGAGGAATAATTGGTGCTCCAATTCCATCTCTCTTCATGTGCTTTTTAGCTGTGTAAAAGCGATACCTTGTAAGATTTGGAATATATTTCAAAACTTCTTCAAAGGAGAAATCAATAGTAACTACAGATAATAGCTGTCGTCGAAAACACCAAGATTCTGCTTTCATGTATGAATCTGCAACCGCTTGCAAAAACTGTTCCGGAGATTCCTTGTCTTCCTCAAAGTTTTCCACTTCACTAAACAAATGTTGTTTAATGCTATCAGAGTCTTCATCCCTAAATATAGTATCAAGTACTAAGGAAACACATTGGTCAGCTTTTACATAGTATCTTCTCTGAGTTCTTTCACTTGAGTCCTGCATTCTATTCAGCAGACATTTCACCGGACTTACTCCACACACAGTCAGAAAGTCATTTAGTTTTTCAAATCTTTCTTCTTGTTGAACTGTTGAGTCCTCGGTTTCCTGGCTCCCTGTCAACTGTTGACTTGTCTGACTTGACTGACTTGATGCATAGCTCACATTCTACAGAGCAAATAAAATCAAAGTGGTGAAAGTATATGAATGAGTTCATTTGTAAAGTAAATATGACATTCTGAACATATATTCTATTGATATTTAGAATAGACACGTGACCATTTATTTCAGCTTACACAATTATTATTTTGCATTTTACTTCTTTTTTAATATATCAGGCAGAGAGAGAGAGAGAGAGAGAGAGAGAGAGAGAGAGAGGTATTTTTTAATCTTTATTTCAAAATAACTCTGAACCCTTAGTTATTGTGCCTGGTAGCCATACACAGTAACATCCAATGCTTATGTGTTCCTTTTTTTAATCACATGCAATTCATCTTTCTTAATCAAGTGTTAGATTCATGGTTTTCAGATGAGAATAACTTATATCTGCAGACATGTGGATAGCAAGAAAGATACAAGTTATTGACAAGAACAGTAAAATCATTAGAAAACTAAGAAAAAAACAGCTTTCTAATCAATTTCTTTGTATATCTATGTGTTTAAGCCTAGCTAGTATATAGATTTAATTATCTACTAGATCATAGCAAACTGACATAGAAAAATTGAATGACAATTAACCAATGCCTTAAAATAAGTTTCTATAAAACATATATTACCTTGCTATTTATAGCTTACATCTAAGTATGCAATTATTGAGAACCATAAGTCAAATAGATATTTTTTTACTCTACTCACTATATTCATTGATCTTTTAGGTTGAAGGTCGTCTAAACTGCTTCCTTTTCTCTTAAGATCAGAAGTTGAGCACTCCAAATCCTGAAATGATTTATTTATGGTTAAAACGTGTAATAGCAATAATGAATACCATTATATATCTTACCTGCTGCTAAATTGTAAGGAAATCATTGGTTAACAGCAGTCACATGGACATCGTGTATATTCCATACACAGTCAGTACGAAATATATCTCCCCTTCAGCATTATGATGTCATTCTAAGAGTATTGTGACGTCAGGTTTTGCACCCAGATTGAAACTTGTAACTTTGTTTTAAAACATTTGATTTTCATGAATTAATTATCTTTATGTCATTAACACAAAGGCAGTCGGGACGATATAATCGTTACATAGTCATGTAGTGATCGGGTACAGGATATGATACCTGGTTAGTAAATTTCACAACCGGCTCGGAATTATCTAACCAGGTATCATCCCGTACCCAGTCACTACATGACTATGTAACTAATAATACAATAGGTGAACAGCCAAAAGTGTTGAATGAGCAAAATTTATGCACCTATACATGTAATAACTTTTGTAAATATCTATCCTTATGGGAATTGATGTGATGATTTCTTTAATGGTCATAAAGTCATATTGTGATGTCAATTGCAACTTCTCAGGCCTATTGGGCAGAGCTTGGAAAAACACTTTGAATGTATCAATTAAAATTAACAGATGTTGAAATTTTACACAAAATGGAGCTAGCTCACTTCTAATCAATTAAGTACCGATATATTCAAAATTAATAGACAACCTTATATTAGTCTCCTGGTAAAACCATTGAATTTTAAATGAAGTTTTACTCACATCACAACTTATCATGATATATGTGTTATATTTACATTTAGTATTATAAAAAGGGGGTTGCCATGGAGTCCTATATAATACATTTGAGGTGACTTTTCTGCGCTCTGCTGGAAAAGCCAGAGAAGCTGCGATTATGATGTCGATGATTACCTTCTGATCTATGTCATCTTCATGATTCTCTAAAACTCTTTCTCTACACAGTCTACATATAGCTGTAAATAAGAATCAATATACGGCCGTTAATTATGCAAAAAGTATTGTACTCATTGCTGAATTAATATACATTAAACATGAAAACCATGCGTGCATGTCTTTTACAAAAGTGAGAACATGCAGTCATCATGAGTAAACCAAGACAAACTATATAAAATATGTTTTATTAGTGCCATAGGCTAAGATGTATGTTCTTTATGGAAATCATATTAAAATGTATAAATAGCAAGGTTTACTCCACAAATGTTGAAATTTAAAAAAATGCTGAATCAATCATCATTTGCCCAAAAATTTGACTGCTTGATTTGATAGACAAATGAAAAATAACAAATTAAAGAACAAAGAAAAGATCAGTTAATTCAACACTATCACGGATTCCCCTAGTATTTATTCAAATTAACAATACAGAACAGGTACATTGTACATGTACATAATTTGTGGTTTTGAAAATTATCTTCAGCTTTTCATGATATAATGACAAATATTGTATACATGTATCAAGATACTTACGCGTTCCAACTGGAATAATAACTCCAATTGACTGATGTATATTTGAACACATATCTGCTGTAACATGCCTATCTGCTCCCTTCCCTTGGTGATGGAACCTGCGAATAGGTGTATCTCCAATGCCACACCTTTTTCTCCTTTGTCGTTTTGATACATTTTGAAGAATAATTTCTTTATGATCCACACAAATATTAAGTTTACTGGTGAATTTAGATTTTGTTAATAAAATTTCTGCTAAAATAATAATTTGAATGTTTTCATCAAGATTATTTTAAGGTGTTTTAGAAGCTGAACACTGCAGGGAATCTTGTAGTTGTCTCCCGATGTCACACTTATTTTCCTCATTCATTTTGCATGGCAAATTCTTTAAAAAAAAAAAAAACTTTATCTTACAAAATAAGCAACCAACATTATTCAAATTATACATAAAGGGGAACTTGTTATACTTGTAGTATGTATTGGTAAAAGACTGCACAATTATGCACGGTTATAGACCTACATGTATAGGCAATATCTT
Organism: Magallana angulata; assembly: GCF_025612915.1. NCBI lineage: Eukaryota > Metazoa > Mollusca > Bivalvia > Ostreida > Ostreidae > Magallana > Magallana angulata. The sequence continues at coordinate 15,492,800 of NC_069114.1, read as the reverse complement.
TCTCTTTCGAGGTCATATTTTTTTTGTCCTTCAAAACTGGTTTTATTTGAATATAATTTATTGATTAATTTTTGCACAATCCTGTCTTATAATTTATTATCAAATTCATCATAAAATATGGAGAATCATATTACACCAGATATTGCCTTGGGAAGTAATTTTAAAATTATGTTTGCAACAAAATTAGACCTAGGATAATATGGGAATGTGTTCAAGAATACGTAATTGTAACTGGAAATTACCTTCTTTCTTCATTGTGACTTCTTTTCCTCAAGTAAACACCAACAACCGCAACAGACGACAGATGAAATGTCAAAACACTTTGTTTACAACTACAATTTGCACCTCCAGACACTAGAGAGTTCATCAAAGGGGAGTAACTAGGTATCAAGAAATGCTTCAAATATTGAATATTTATAAACATTTAGGTCTGTATATCTTTTACGTCTTTTATTTGCCCACCAATAATTTATATGTTTTATAATATTCACATATTGGTCTTTCATATTTAATTATCACACTTTATTAAAATGGCTGCGATTTTTTTTTTTTATCTTTAAAAACTAACAAAATTTACCCTATATAAAAAAAATTGGAATTAAAAATATGATATATAATAGATTTGAAATTAAAAGAATTGAAGCAATTTAATCATTTTGAACTCAATTTATAGAAAAAAACTGTTTTGACAATTTTTAAAACTTATAAATATATTTAAACACTTCATTTCATCCTGAATACACGTTTTTCAAAAATGACAATAGGACGGAAGTTTGTTCTCCGTTTCCATAGCAACAAAGGACCATTATCAAAAACTAATTTTACATTTCACAATCAATGACCTATCTTTACAAAAATATGTCATAAAATTTTATTTTTTTCTCTATGCGTGGCCAACCTATTTTGATAGTTACAGAGAACTGGTCTTAATATCTCTTTAGGAATATGGTTCTAAAATACAAAGCATTGTATATGATGTTTTAATTGTTATGTTAGGTTTTGTGTTTTTCTAATGAAAAAAATAAATCAAACGAGTTGTAATTGTTTAAAAAATTGTGATTGTACCGACAGACCTCAATACATATTTTTGCCTGATCTATTTTTCCAAAAAAATCACATCCAAACTCTTTCTTTATAGTAATGTTTTTCAATGATTAAACTTTGTTGCTTTTTTGCTAAATGTATTATTTATAAGTTCAGTTTTTATGTTGAGAAGCAATTTCAGTGTTTACTTTATCTCATAGTTTCTCTTTTAAATGTGTTGCTGTGGAATATGGTGTTGTAAGAGTTTTTTTCAAAAAGGGGTTGAGAATAACTTAGATGTGAAAACTTGAGCAAGGAAAACAAAGAAAAAATGTGGAAGTCTCAAGAAAAAGGGGACAATGCACCAATTGCTTTACCACTTTTACTCTAGAACTGTTGATGATTCACGCTAATACAAAACGCATCAACACCATAACTCACTAGATTTGTTTTAATTCTTGATATATCTTATGAAATATTCCCTTGTTTTTTTTATATATTTAATAAGCAGTTAAAACTTTTAAGCGTTTTTGATCAATTTATCTGACGTTTATGACAAAGTTTAACCACACGTAGTATTTAGATAGAACCGATTTGTCCAAAATGTTTAAGGAATTAATTTTTATTTAGATGGTTCATTAATTAAGACAGGCCTTTTTCCAGCTGAGTTCATGAAGAACAACATTGTGTGGACAGTGCTTATATTGGCGACCCCATTGTGGATTGTGGGTATTGCAATCATTAATAAATTGGTAAGTTTTCATTTGACCAAGAACTGACTGTATTATTAGGAATTGTCTATATAATCCTCATAAAACCTCAAATATATATACATTAAATTTTATATTAGGGGTGTATTAAAGTCATATATGTCAAAATATCTGTGCATATCCAGACATTTTTCCATGATGGCTGCGGTGGGAGATATTTTTTTGCATCCAATGAGGTGAAGGAGACTAATTTTACCTGTAACCTAACTATCAAATTTTTTAAGACCCAAAATAAAATATTTTTTGAAAAATTAAATTATTTAATTTATATAATTTTGTATTTTCAGAATTTCACAGCTTTAAAAAGCTGAAAGTGTATTTGCATAAAATTTACTTACATCTAATTCGATGAGTAAAAAAACTCATTCATTCCTGAAATTATTTACACGAATTATTAATAAATATACGGCAGATACAGCATTGAAATTTTACATCTGTTATTGACAGGATGAGAAAAATGACATGAATTCAGAAGTAATAGACGATAAGGTATATGTATATGTGTTTTTAATCATATGTGAATGAGAAACGGTATATATTTCTAATTAAATTTTACATCAATTTAGAAATAGAGAAAATATTTCCAATTAGTGAGAAATGAAAAAGATGTTTGAAATTTCTAATCAATATTTAAGTATATCATTTATTGCTTAAAAAAAATAAATTAATTGTAAGATAAGATTTTCATAAAGAAAGTTTGATATGTGATAAATGTTCAACATATTAATGATTTTTAAACAATGTTAAAGTTTATCATTTATTGACTACATTTCTTTTAAAATTGCGTGATGGAAGGATGAAAGCTTTGATAGCTGAAGATGACAAAGTATTTCACGTCAGTCGACGTCCAAACTCTTTAGATTTTAGTACTACAGTGATTCAAGATCATAACTATCAATTATTGTAAAAAACATTCTCCTACCAACTGAATTAAGGTTGTTTTACTCTATGTGTGTGTGTGTGTGTGTGTGTGTGTGTGTGTGTGTGTGTGTGTGTGTGTGTGTGTGTGTGTGTGTGTGTGTGTGTGTGTGTGTGTGTGTGTGTGTGTGCGTTGGTTTTACCGATGCTCCGAGGACGCGAGTGTATAAAAACACCTTTATTCCGAGGACGTAAATTTCTCCCGAGGACTTTTTTCGGGTCCTCGGAAAGATTCTGTCCCAATCAACTCAAAATGACGAAATATATCATGTGGTGAAATTTGGTGAAAGTCCTCAGAAGGTCGGTAAAATGTGAATGTGCGTTTCCCGGTCACACAGTTTTATCGGACGCCATAACACACACTTGTTGTTTTCGATGCGCGCGCATCTTGGCGGCGGAAGTGATGATCAATCAAGATCTCTGGAGGTCGTAGTAAGTATTTACAATATGTTTATATAATATAGATTGTTTTATCAATGGTTTAAGAAGCGAAAGTGATAATTAACAATAGTTAGAATATTCTTTAACATGTTTAGTTGTAATTCAAACGCGGGGGTGTTAAGGAAGCATATGGAATCTGAGTTACATGTAATTCCGTGAAATCACAAATCTTAGTTATTATGTACATATTCAAATATCTAAGCACCGAAACGGAGATCAAAAACAAATAAAAAATACTGAAGACAATTTTTTTCCAGAAATTAATTTGTATTACGTAGATTTACACATTGATGACGTCATGACTAAAAGTTGAATGTCGTGTGAATTTGATCGGAAAACATTGTAAACATATTCAAAATATAACTTATCTAAGAACTCTAATAAAGTATTGTGGTGTGATTTATTGAGAATTGAACATAAGAATACTAGTACTTGGGGAGATGTTAGTTTTATCAATCATTCGCTAAAAGGTATGTAAATTTGCTTTTATTTCTCGGCCAGGCTTTCCTCTGTCGTAGTTTACGATATAAAAATCCGACTAGAACAACACTACCCCGTATATATTGAACTTGAAATTTTATACGTATCGTTAGTTTGATCAATGCTTAAATTGAAAATAGCTGCTAGAATCCCATGTTGTGTGTTGTTTTGATGCAATTTGCCGTTTTCCGTGCAAACTAAAAAAAGTTGGGAAGGTTTTTCGAGAACCGGATACATAACTTTTTGATAAGGAAGAACATAGAATTCTAGCAGGGGTTTTGATTAAACTAAGATGTTTTGCTTTCACTTGTTATGTTTATTTTATTTTTGAAACCGCGGGGTAGTGTTGTTCTATCTCATTTTATGTTAAGGAATATACGTAAGCTATTTATAGTTGTCACGTGATAATGCACCAATGTGGCAGTTATGTACAACCCGATTTTATTGCACTGACATCTATTTTAAAGGATAATACTAAGTGTTTGATCTTATTCAAAATAATTATTAAATTTCACGATTTTGAATATAACAGTCAAAATAAGACGCTAAATTGCCCATATGCTTCCTTAACACCCCCGCGAACGTAAACAAATCCAAATGAAATGTTTTGAAACCTACATGTACATACTCTCTATGATTATATTGATCTATAGTTTCATTGTGCTTAGTCTATCGTTTAAAATCTTTTTATCCAGTTCAAATTCTTTATTCGATTAGATTAGTATATACCATACAAAGTATTTCTTTATTTTTTTAATTACAAAACACTAATTCCATAATTTCAGTTACAAAACGAGAGAAAATGTGCTGTTTGAAGGGCATGGTCATTACATTAGCCAAATATTTTCATATTTTGATGCTTAGAATACTTCTTTGAGGAGTTTTCATAGCCAGCAAACAATTGATTCATTCGTCGGATTATAAAGTGATAAAGAGCTCACAAATCCTAGTTATATAAACATATATAAAGCCATGATTTCGGTTACATATTAAACGCCGAGTTCAAAATGTAATTATTTTTTAAACAAATTCTAATGTATCAAACCCTGATAATTGTTAATTTGTGTTAAAAACGAAACAGCAAAGATAAAACAGAGTTAGAAACAGAATATTAACTGGATTATTTAACGAAAGTTCTGACATCTACCCTCCTGCCCCTCCCCCCTGAATAAATAAATAATAAAACACTATCATACTGTGACTGATATTGTACCAGAAAAGAATATACAAACATGTTCATTTATTTTAATATCATTAATAATTAATATAAAGGCATTAATATTTATTTGTTTTCAGAAACTATAGAATTTATCAATTATAGTGAAAAACATGTGCTTTTTTAAACTTTAGTTAGTATCATGAATTCTAACGCATCTCAAAGAAATATTGGTCATATAGAATCCTTAAAGCTGCTTTGTCCAATTTTTTGGTTTTTACAGTATCAAAAAATTTTCCATACAAACCAATTATCTTAGAAAGTTATGCACTTTCTCCTATTTATACCAGCAGAGTCGGTCTCCTTTCAAAGTTAGAAATATTCAAAGTAAAAAAATTAATTTCTTTTTGGGCAAATGAAAACACAAACCAAAATGCATCATGGGAATGTTTAGAAAACGGAACCGTTTAATTTACTAATTTCACAAACTAATTTCACAATATTTTTTAATATATGTAGATATATTTATATTCATTTATTTATTTAACATTTATCCTATTGTAGTTGTAAACTGTGGCTATCATTCATGTGCGTCGCGGATCTACAGTAAATCAGGGGTCCCCCCTCTACCTCTGGAAATTTCTGCATTTTAATTGAATTTTACTCTTTTACTCCCACTGCACAAAAAAAAAATTCTCTTACACCCCTGATTGTGGAAAAATGCGGGGTCCGTGCATGGCTCGATAGTTTGTCAGCCCGAATTTTCGCGAATCTTTTAACAAACATTCGTTTTAACATAATGCTATTAAGTAAAAGATTTACATCTATGTAAATGTCAAGATTTATATTGTGAATTAATGGCGAGTTGATTATTATATCAATCCCCATGTTTGTTTACATATCGGAAACATCCTTAGTACGAATTAATTTTTTTTCGTCAGAAACGCCGCCACTGTCCAGCGGGAGAGAAAACTGTCAGTTGACCATAGCATCAAAAGTTACTGTGGATTCTGGTTATTTTAAAAGTGAAAATCATGAAGAACTTTCGTGTATTATTTAGGGATGGAGGACGGGTACCATGTTTACATTCGCAACGTAAGTAGGTCAGACTCTGTCAGATTACAATATTCAGCTGTTACACATACTTGATACTATGATATATGTTAATCAGCTGTTCAAGTTCCTGCATTTTTTACTAGGGAATAACAGTTAATATAATATATTCCATGTTGAACTGTGCAAGACGAGCTTCTATACATGCATGATCTATGAGTAATGTAATTGCAGGTTTTGGTAAATGTGAAATCAAGAAATACCGGTAAACAGAATGAATTTAAACATTTTCCAATCATGATTTAACTTTATCCATTAACAGGTTAGCATATCTCAACCTTAAGGCTTAATATTTTAGACCTAAATCATATTTGATAGAAGATATCTGTGTAAAAAACATGATTTTTTATGCTTTGAACATGTTGAACAGCTGTTGAACATGGGTGAGGCAATTTATACATATACTGGCGTGTGACCAGTTCTCGCCGAGTACCATTTCTCACCAGTACATTGTGACGTCATTTTATCAACACATAAAATTATAGACGAAAAATGACGTCACAATGTACTGGCGAGAAATGGTACTCGACGAAAACTGGTTGCACGCCAGTACTTGTTTTAAAATGCTGTCAGATTTTCCTTCTTGGCAAGAGTCAATGATTAATTATGTCAGCTGCTCTCTAGACTGGTCACTTAAAGCCTGAACATTTTACAAACGCTCCCTTTTTTACCTGTACAAACTTCAAAATAATGCCGCTTGTCAATCAAGTTTGAAGCAGTCGCACCCATGAAGTTTGATTGCAGTGATCGTCCGAGCGTGATTTGGCCAGGTCCAGGTCCATGGATTTTTGTTTACTAGCAATTTACAACGTCATCTTTGACATCTTCCATCACATATTAATTTTTTACATAACTGGTATTATCATTGTTTAAAAAAAAATAATTATTCAGTAATTGAATGAAAATACAAAATTTATATTTGAATCATGTTGAATGTATATTACCTAATAAATTCCACAAAGATGAATGAGCAGCCCAAAACATATAAAGTTTCTTTTTTAAAACAAACTTATGAGCTATTAAAGCTGTATTTACTGGGAGCACACTCAACTGGTCACTCGAGTATCCAATGCAGAAAAAATGAAATTCAAATATCATTTGTTTAATTAAAGAAAGTAAACATATTCTAAAGCAACATTGTCTAATGATGTTGTCCATACTTAACACCTCTGACATATATACATTTATATACATATATAGCATTCCTTATTTCAACCTTTTTATATAAAATCTTGTTTCATTGGTAACAAATAAATTGGCGAACTAATTGTACCTAGCTGAAAGGTTTATATGATACAACTGTAACTAAAGATTTTTATAATGGCAAATGACTTGATCCCTATAAAATGATAAATGAACATTATATAGAGCCTGTTTGGGAGGGTAGCAGCAGAGAGAGAGAGATATTTAAATTATCTTAGTCAATGACCCAACTGTTATTATTAGTCAGCCCGCAGGCTGACTAATTAAGTTAGGATGAAACTTCAATTGCGCTTGCGTAAATTGGTATTCTGGGAAGGAATTATATAGACAGTTCGTGTTAGAGAAATTCGAAGAAGTTATGAAACTGGTCAGTTTCTAGGTCAAATTGCGCATCGGAAGACTGCCAATGGGAATTGTCTGCAGCCACAGTCCAGACTCCGTGTACCGTATATCTTCCCAATCTCTTAGTGAGATTGGAAAGTAAATATATTGGTAGTGGTTTGCGATGAGACTATGGAATTCATAGAGCTATGTTTGCAATGTGACAACTTTAAGCATTAAGTAGGTGCGCAGTCATACATTGCATTTTCACCACTACACGCTTATCTCCTCACCTACATGTACAGCCATATAAAAATAAAGGTGCAAACTAAAAGTGAACCCGCATATTATTATTGTTCTGGAAACTATCTATCTTGTATTTTAATAAATTGTGTATTCTCTTTGGACCCAAAAAATAAAAATTCCGCTTGTTGACTTTCTTAGCTATTTAAAAAGCTAACCTTGTTTCAGGATTAAATTATCCAATTTATACTACTGATAGTCATAAAGGTCTTTAAATTCTATTTGTTATTATAAAAATTCCATAGTTATAACTAGCATTTGGTATTTTCATTTTTCTGTGTTACTCATTTTTCATCTAACACTGTATTTTGTGCAGATATTGTAAAGGAATCATTAAAATGAATATAAAATGATTACAAAAAAGGTACGTAATTCTTACTCCAATTGGTCGTGTCACTGTCATTAAGAGTTTGTTAATTCCAAAACTAAATCATTTATTTATATCGCTTCCTTCTCCCAAAAAGGAGATTGTAGCATTTATATGCAAAGCCTTTTTTGAGTTTCTATGGAAATCCAAAACAGACAAAGTTAAAAGGTCTCTTATAACACAAGACTACTTGTCAGGTGGTATGAAAATGGTAGATGTTAGAAGTTTTATTACATCACTTAAATGTACATGGATTAAAAGGTTAACTTGCTTACATAAACCATGGATGGATATTTTCTATGCTCTCAATGGAGATGATATTTTACAGAAATTGTATGATTTTGGAGATAGTTTTGTGTTTGATTGTTTGTTAAAAGAAAATAACGCCTTTTGGAAAGATGTTTTGATTGCTTGGTCATGTTATATGAAATCTTTTACTTACTCTCCGCACTTTAAAAACAAATTTCATTATATTCCAGTGTGGTATAACTCTAATATAAAAGTTAACAACAAACCAGTTTTTTTAAATCCTGGTATGAAAAGGGAATAAAGGTTGTGCAAGATTTTTTTGATGATGATTGTAATCTTTTAGACTTTGGAGTTCTTAAAAACACATACAATCTATCTGATAGTTGTGTGATGCAATACAATAGCATTGTTACAGCTATTTCAAAATATTTGAAATCATTGTTAATAGATAGGTCTTCTTTCAAAAGACTTCCTAATCCATATGTACCTTTATTTTTTGAACCTCTCATATCTTCTGAAAAATGCTCAAAAATCTTTTATAATTTCTTGAATAAAAATGAGGCTATTCCAACCTCAATCAGCAAGTGGGAGGCAGAGCTTAGGCCATATGGAGTAGACACAATACCAGTGCAAGATGTTTTTAAAATTTGTTATAAAACCACTAGTGATTCTTCTGCCCAGTGGTTACAATTTCGAATCTTACATAGAATTGTTCCTGTTGGAAAATACCTTAAGAAAATTAACATTAAAACTTCTGATTGTTGTGGTTTTTGTATGGAAAATGTTGAAACAATAATACATGTTTTCATTGCTTGTGATAAAGTACAAACACTCTGGAGTGATTTAAGTCTTCATATATACAGAAAAACCTCTGAAAGAGTTGGTTTCAATGTTTCGAATGTTATTCTCGGTGATCTACCATTGTCAAACAATAACAGGGTTATAAACTTCATAATTCTATATGTTAAACAATATATTTTTATATCCTTAATGCAAAACAAAATGCCAAATTTTCTTGGATTACTCAGTCATTTAAGAATAAAATACCATGTAGAAAGATATGCTGCTATCCAAAATCAAAAGCTGCGCAATTTTGAAAAATTGTGGCTTACATGGAAAAACATTTTAGATTAGTTTATGATATTATGATTATTACTATTCGTATTATTATTTGTTATTTATTTTTTGGTTTTTTATTTTTTTTTTTGGTTTTTTCTCTTTTTTTGGAAGCAAAGTAACCATTTACCACTAATATTGAAAAATGTATGTAATTATACTTGTGTGTGAGTGAGTATGCATGTGTATAAAATTTATAAAAACTGAATTTAATAATGTCAACATTAGTACTAGTATGTATGGAACAAAAACAATAAATTATAAAAAAAAAAAAAGGTACGTAATTATATAAGACGTTCATAAGACGTTCATGTGATTTAAACAGTATATCATGTCCGACATCAAATCAGATGATCTCAGTTGGATGCTATTTCTAAACAATAAAATGTTTTCTTTGGTGCTGAGTCATGTGGATACAAAACCCGCAACGTTTTTTTTTACAAGATTAACAGACGGATAGTATTCACGCATAATAGATTCTGAATAGGATTATAACGCACGGTAGAACAGTATATACTCGCATGATACGATTGGATTGATTCATGATAGGAAAAGATAAAATTAATGATGTTCATAATTGCTTCAAATGCTCTTCACAATATACCTTATAATTACTGTACAGAATTTAATTTGCATTTATTGAGTTGTTAATCCTAGCTGCGTCATTTATAGAATATACAAACATAACAAGTTAAAATTTATTAAGGAAAAATATGAGCTTAAATGATCGATAATTTATCAATATTGTTAACATTGTTTTCATTACCAAACACCCCAGCCAATCACCGCAAACATATCTCATCTCGACATCAAATCACATGGAAAATAGCAGGTTTATTTAAGTAAACAACCTCCGATCCTCAGCAATATGTTCGATAACTCTTAATTATCCGGTTTTCTTTTATTTGTACCATAAATCTGACTTTTTTTTACATACAATGTTAATTAGTATTCTACTAGTGGGCTAGTATAACCATTAGTCACACAACTAAATGCTTCATGGCGTAGTGGATCCACGGAGCACTCCCACTAATATACATGTACATGCATGTTTGGTAAAGAGTTAGAGCCACTGATGCACCAGTACTTTTTTTTTAGCTCAACTTTTTTCTTTATTTTATTATATCCATCATACTAGGCAAATTTGCAATAACTTTGTAAAATGCATGGACACCATCTAAAAATTCATTTTATTTCATTTATAAAGGTTGATAGAAAAATATCATTGTTATGATATCAAAAAAAAATACTTTGAGGCTGACGATCTTAGAACCTTAAAATGAAACTCTTGATTTAAATAAGTATAAAATCGTTTATAAATACCTTCTTTTTGTAAAAAGAATGCATCAAATAACGATCGAATTGTATTACATACAAGTTAATGCTTACTGATCAGTTATACACTGCGTACGATTTAATATATTCAACCTATAGGTAAATATGTTACCTTGTTCCTAAGAACTTTGATTGCTAACATTAATCTTTCATTTCCATTGCTTAAAATGTGATTTACATGTAATATTTTATTTAATTTTAGTCTAAAGAATTTAGAAATTAGTATGATATAATGCTGGATTGTATATTGTATATTAATTGTTTGATAACTTATCGTATACGGCGCACTGAACGACTTGTAACTTCAAAGTAAAGTACTTGCATGTAAAATGGTACCAAAGGTTTAACGCGATCGGATAAATGGAAAAACTGTTAGAATTGAACAATATATAAACCTGCTAAGATTAACACACGATAGGATAGGATTAACGCACGATAGAAGGTTATATATACGAACTATACAATAGGATTGATAAACTGTACAGGATAGGATAAGACAGGATAGGATTGTAAAAAAATATGTTGCAGGTACTGTGTGAAAGTTATAACACAGCCTAGCATTGCTGATAAAAAACACAACTTGCCTTAGCATGTATTTTTTTTTCTGCAACGCTAGATACCTTCATAGCCAGAATGAAGCACCAAAGAAAGCAATAAATCGTTTAGATAAAATATACCTACAGTTGAACTTCGATATCTCAAACACTGAAATCTCAAATACAATTATGGATATGTCGAAGTGATTTGCAAATCACAACCACTTATTTTTTTAAGTGTGTTACCCTCGATATCTCGAATACTCGGATATCTCAAAGTTTTTAAACAGTCCCATCTAGTTAGAGATAACGAAGTGTGACTGCATTTACTTGCAATGAAAATTAAGGTAAAAAAGTTTATTGTCTCTTGAGACAGTAACTATATCCTGAGGTGAAGCCATGGGAAATAATTTCTGTCAAGGGGGACAATATTAACTCGCTATTGTCTGAATATAGTCGGTAAATACTGTAGATATCTTGTTATACATTGTACCAAAGAAAACTTTATTTGTCGGTGATGCAGATTTTCTTGATGGTAAACAAATTAGAGTCAATCATCAGACTTTGAATTTAACATAGCAACTGGGTTTACAACAGAGGTGTTCTGAGATTAAAAATGAGGGAAATCAAATGCTGCCAGTGAATGGTTTCTATGACTTTTCACAATGGGCAGATAGCAAAGAAACTATTTTACAGTTATTGAGTAGCATATGTTTATTTTTGTGATGCATGACACATGAATATATAAACACTTGATCCAGGGCATACTCACAGTACAGCCTATACATATTGCTTTTTGTTGGAGATCATTCATATAAAGTAATATAATTGTAAGTTTATTATTTAGAACCGAGTATTAAAAAAAACACTTTTCAATTTATTTTTTAGGAACATAAGCAGACCAGTCTATTTGTTTTCTGGGGGATATGACGATAGGACCATATCTATAGCTGTGTGATGGGAGGTGAATTTCATCATGACCTGATGATGGAAGAAGTATAATTGACAGAGTATCATGGAATCCTTGTAACCAACCTTTTCTTGTTGATGTGGATTTTTTAAATTAAGGAAACTGACTAAAAAATGACATGCTGAAGGATCAAGAAAATGATTCCAATAAAAGAACTAAAAAGCCATTTCACCAGTTAAAAGTGTGGATGATATTCAGTGTGTTCAAAAAGTTGAATATATATATACACAAAAATGCATTGATTAGGATGCAAATTTGATACAGATTTAAGAATCATACAGTGTCAAGATTCATCAATAGTGTGAAACAATTTATCAATAATATGGCAACATGAGACTAATATTGGATTAGACATCAACTTATGAGGTACGTATTTTATATATATATTTTAACGTGTTTAATATGCCATTTCAGTTAAATTGATCAAGGTAGCTAGCTTGCTTAATTGGTAACGTTACATTAATTTATTAAGATTTAATCTAAAAAGTACGTAGCAAATTCATACAGGTTCATTTTTGGTACACGCAATTATTTGCAAGTTGTATATTTAAGAAGTTTCTATCCCTGATATTAGTCTAAGATTGACAAATGGGCAAAAAAATATGTAATATACTTGATGAAAAATTATGATTTAAAAATTTTGATTACCTAATTCAGTAAATATGAACAAAAGTCACAATTTGCAGTTCACAAGCCTGCAGATACATGTACTTTAAAATGTTTAACCACTTTAACCACTGAGCTACATTGATGCACCAGCCAGGCTTGAATCCTGAATCTGAGCCATTACTAAGGTTTCAGATGCTGGATGAGGTTAAGGTTTGTAGAGCAGGTGTAAGTCTTTGGTGCAGGTGCCCTTTGATAGCCATTTCTAAGTTACTACTGGTTCTAACTTCACCACACTTGCATGGATGGTGTGTCTTATACATGTAATACTGATGCATCTGACAGGCTTGAATGCTGAATCTGAGCCTTAGTTTTGGATGCTGGAGGAGATTAATTTTTAATAGCTGGTTAAAGTTTTTGGATCAGGTGCCCTCTGATGATTTTATCTTAGTTATTACTGCTCCTAACTTCACCAAGCTTAAATCATATGGATGATGGGTCTTATGATACTGATGCACCTGACAGCCTTAAATGCTGAATCTGAGCCATATATAGAGGTTTCAGATGCAGGATGAGGTTTAGTTTTTGGAACAGATCACATGTTTTATAGATAATAGCTTGCATAGTTGATTTAACTATTAATATAAATGTATCGCAGAGGAAGCAGCCTTATCTCTATTATCAAGGATGCTGAAAAATATATCTTTGTAATTTATTACTGGTCCTAACTTCACCAAAATTGTATCGATGATGTGTCTTATGATGCTGATTCACCTGACAGGTTTGAATGCTGAATCTGAGCCATAGGTTTTAGATGTGAGATGAACATGATGAAGTTTAGTTTTTGGAACAGGTCACATGTTTTAGTTATAGATACATGTTAAAGCTTGCATAGTTGATTTAGCTATAATATAAATGAATCACAGAGGTAACTTCAGAGCCTGATCTCCATTATCAAAGATGCTTAAAAAAGCTCTTACCTCACTCAAACTGCTTGATGGATGTGTTTTCTGTTAAATGATATAGCATGATTCCTATGATATAGTATTGTATGATATGATACACAATTGTTTTATATGATACAATATTATATTATTTATTATATTGTAAAAAGTAATATGATACAATATGATATTGTATCAAATGTTTGTACATTATGATATGATATTGTATCATGATATCGTTATGTATAGTATTGTATGATATGATACAATATTTATATAATAGTGTTGTGTTGTGCATGTACTATGCCTAAATAGTAGTCTGACAGGGTTTGTTACAAAGTGCACTCGCCTCCGGCTCGTGCACTATGTATCAAACCCTGACTAGGGTACTATTTAGGCATAGTAACATGCACAACACAACACTATTGTTATTAATTATCATACCGAGTGTTGTATATGCTGACGTGCTTTGCTACAAGTAGCTGTGATGTTTGAGTGTTGTCCTGTCCCAAAAATAATCACCGGAAAAGCTAGCGTTTGTTCTTTCAAATTAATCAATTGATTTCAAATTCATTGATTATTTAATCAACAAGTTGTTGTACAATTAAAAAAATTCAACAAAGGATTATGTTCTTTTTAATTAAGAAACGAGAAACGTTTCATCTTACCGAGAAAACTCGAAATGTTTAGAAGACAAAATCTCATTGAATTTTGTTCTTGTACATTCTTTATCAAGCGTCATTCCAAAAAGCGTTTTTGTGATTCTCATGTTGAATTTCTTTCGAAATTGTTTAATCCATTTATTCAAAAGTTTATCAAAACTTATATAACTTATAAAATTATCGTCAATAATGAGATGTTTTTGGAAAGATTAATAATTTCAATTGCATGATGTCAATTGTAAGTTTCTACGTTTTATATATATAAATACCGTCAGATGCATCATCGGATGCTGTAGCATAACAGTACCGCGTTGGGCTTCAAGACGCAATGCTTTTAGTGGCAAGAGTTCGAAACCCGCTATTGTATCGGATATGATACAGTATTTTATAATTTGATATTGTATTATATAAATAGTGCCTGTTTGGGAGGGTAACAGTTAAAATTGACACCCCGAGAAAACCATTGTCAACCGACGCGAAGCGGAGGTTGACAATGGTTTTTGAGGGGTGTCAATTTCAACTGTTATCCTCCCAAACAGGCACTATTTATTTTGTTATACTGAATGTCTTAATTTTTAAGAAAATTTTACTGCTTGCATATAGGAATAACGTGAATTCTACAGCGAACCGTACGCGCATAATTTTCGCGCATGTAACAATTTTTAATGTTACCCGTTGCAAAGTGCGTTGCTAACGCTGAGGGTAATAGAAAATATTATGAACTGCGTCTTAACCAATCAGATTTCAGTATTTAACATGAAAGTATAACAATATATAATGAATTACTATGTCACATGATATGATATCATATGATATCATACAATATTGTATCAAATTATACATAAAGCTAGTATTGTGTATCAAATATGATACAATTACATACATGTACAATATAATACCATTCTATATTCTTTCTTTTATATTGTTCTTAATTTGATTCTAGAACTGATATTTTGTATACTGGTAAAAATTTGTATCGGAAATTTTTTTTAGTCGGTTAATATTTCAAAATAAACCTTGTATCTAGTGGTATTTTCAAATATATACCGTTGGTTCCTTATTAGTGCAAACCCCTCTTATTTTATGCGAGTACTTACATGTAATTCCATGATCTTGCAGTTGTGTATTTAATAGCTAGTGCAAAATAACTTCTATCCTAATTTCTTATAGTTCAAAACTCTCAGAAAATAATAGTGAGGTTTTAAAATCCGCTTTGGGTGCTTCTCATGTCATTTTATGTGAATATCAATTCCTTGTGTTTAATTACATGTAGGAATCTACAGTAAATTGATTAAAAAGATAACATCTGTCAGGTTTCCTACTTTGTGTTAGTTTCCGAATCCCTGAATTTATAATCTCACCATCTACAATTCTGCTGTTTGGGATACAACTACATGTATGTATACATACATCGATCTTACATGTATTTACATATAATTACATGTAAGAAAATGTGTCAATTATACTCAATGTTTAGCCAGTCTCAAAATTACACTGAAAACCTGAGTTCAGTTGCATGTACAAATGTTAAATACTCTTCTTCTTTTTTTACCCCTACAAGGCCTTTTATTTGTACATTGACTAAAACTAGAATTTTATTTTTTGATAGTTACATGTATTTGTTACTAGTTATTGTTTTAAAGTTGATGTAAAAATACTATGTTTAAATGTTTGTAATATTTCTTTTTAGGAAATCTCAAGAAAAGAGTTGGACATAATACCGAAGATATGAATGGAATACAAATTGAAAAGAATCACCATGACCCATACTAGATGCAACTTGCAGTTGAACACTTTCGTGCAGTTTATAATAACTGCATGCTTGATAAATTGGAATGATAAGTTTTCAGTCCATACATATAACTTAATTTAATTTTGGGAAATTTTATCGAAGCTGAATTTAAAATTGCATGTGAATGTTTATTTTTGTATGTAGTCAGTACATATTATATAATTGTGGAATCATCGTGGTTGTGGGGGACCAATGTTCATGCCTTTCGTGAGTAACCCTTGCACACAAATTTACATCCCCTTGAATGTATACACAAGCAAATATTTAGTATTTATTGATAAATAGAACTTGCTACTGAAGAAATTACCTCCCCATGAACTAGGAACAGTTTGGTAACCAATGGACATTGACCCCCACAAATAAAAATGATTCCACAGTACTACATGTACATAGAAATTATCATAATTAATTAAGCTTCTAAAAATGAACATGTCTGAAATATATTAATTATACCCCCGTTCCGAAGGAGAGGGGGTATACTGTTTTATGCTTGTGTGTCTGTCTGTCTGTCTGTCCGTCTGTCTGTCTGTCTGTCTGTCCGTCCGTAACAAAAATTTCTGTCGCATTTATCTCAGCAACTATTTATCGCAGATGCTTGAAATTTTAACACAGTGTTTGTTAAGGCATGCCATATCATGGGATTTATTTTTGTACCAATCGGACGTCAACTTCATGTTAAAAAACGACTTTGCTTATTTTTTAACCAAAATTTTCAAACAAATTTTTGTCAAAGATTTCTCAGCAACTGTTTATAGCAGATGCTTAAAATTTTTAAACAGTATTTGTATAGGCATGCTATAACGTGGGATGTATTTTTGTACCAATCAGACGTCAACTTCCTGTTTAATGAGTACTTTGGTTTTTTTTAGCCAAAATTTTCAAACATATTTCCGTCAAAGATTTCTCAGCAACTATTTATCGCAGATACTTGAAATTTCAACACACTATTTGTTTTGGCATGCCATATCGTGGGATGTATTTTTGTATCAATCGGACGTCAACTTCCTGTTAAATGACGACTTCGCTTATTTTTTAACCAAAATTTTCAAACAAATTTTCGTCAAAGATTTCTCAGAAACTGTCCTTAGCAGATGCTCGAAATTTTTAAACAGTATTTGTATAGGCATGCTTTATTGTGGGATGTATTTTTGTACCAATCGGGTGTCAACTTCCTGTTAAATAACGACTTTGTTTATTTTTAGCCAAAATTTTCAAAAAAAATTTCTTCAAAGATTTCTCAGCAACTATTTATCGCAGATGCTTGAAATTTTAACACACTATTTGTTTTGGCATGCCATATCGTGGGATATATTTTTGTATCAATCGGACGTCAACTTCCTGTTAAATAATGACTTTGTTTATTTTTTGCCAAAATTTTCAAACAAATTTTCGTCAAAGATTTCTCAGCAGCTATTTATCGCAGATGCTTGAAATTTTTACACAGTGTTTGTTAAGGCATGCCATATTGTGGGATATATTTCGGTACCAATCGGACGTCATCTTCCTGTTAAATGAGTACTATGTTTATTTTAGCCAAAATTTTCTAAACAAATTTTCCTCAAAGATTTCTCAGCAGCTATTTATCGCAGATGCTTGAAATTTTAACACACTATTTGTTTAGGCATGCCATATTGTAGGATATATTTCTGTACCAATCAGATGCCAGCTTTCTGTTTAATGTAGACTTTGCTTATTTTGCATATTCACATCAGAGCGGGGGTATCACTAGTGAGCATTGGCTCACAGATATCTTGTTTGAAATCATTTAAATTTTGTTTAAGAATGAATTTGTTACAGAGAATAAAAGCATGTAATCTAATAACAAGGTTCATTTTCATTGTATATTGGGCCACTTTTTTATTTGTTGTTTTTCAAGAACGACTGACCAAAATTTAAAAAAATACCACAATATGTATAAATTTGTATCAAAATGTGTCTTTAATGTTTATGTTTTTTGATCTACATACCAATTAAAAAAAAAAGGTCTTGAAAAACAACTAATAAAAAATAGCCTAAAGGGGTTGGATTGTGGGAGGACATTTAAGAGGGTTCGATGGTCATGGCCATTTTTGGACTCTATTAATCTTCTTTAGAAGGAGCTCTATAGTATCGATCAGACCCAACGTAACACCGGGTTAACTTTTGGGGTTTACTCTGGGTTTTCTTTTTGAAAATTTGGGTCCACTGTGGGGTTACTTTGGGTTTACTTGGAAATTGCTTTGAGGTCAACTACGCACTGAAGTGTGAAGCAGACCTGTCTTTTATCTTACTATCCTACTGTCTGTAATTCCTACCATATGTATATTTCGAATACACATTTAGCGTCTGCTTTCAGAGGTATACCTCTGACCGGGTTTACTCTCTGGGTTTCCTTGGGTTTACTCTGGGTCCACTCTAGTAAACCCAGGGTTTAGTTGGGGATTACTTTCTGTTAGGTTGGGTCTGATCGGTACTGTATAAACAATTTAAAGTCATCATGGCTTCTGTCTAATACATGTATAATTATATCCAACTTTTAAGGTACATGTATATGCGATTGGTAATCTGCTGACTAATAAGCCTTCTTAATTATAAATTGTAATTTGAATATTCATCTAAATGGCATGTATATGCAAACATCGAGTACTCTTCTGATTGCATGTGTTTACAGATCAAGTACAAGCACAGGGTCCTTTGACTGCATTTATATAACTCAAGTACAAACGCAGGGTCCTCTGACAGCATGTGTACAGCTCAGGTACAAACACAGGGTCCTCTGACAGCATGTGTACAGCTCAAGTACAAACACAGGGTCCTCTGATAGCATGTGTACAGCTCAAGTACAAACACAGGGTCCTCTGACAGCAAATGTACAGACTGGTCAAGTACAACAACAGGGTCCTCTGACTGTATGTTTACAGATCAAGTAGAAAGACAGAGTCCTTTGACTGAATGTATACATATTACGTACAACAACAGGTTCCCCCTTACTGAAAATGTACATATATTTACAACCACAAGGACAAGCTGATCTAAAGTTTTCTCAGTGTTAAATATTCAGTGAACCTGTGAATATTAAACATACGTATGTTGTACCCCTACTCCCTCTCCCCCGAAAGAAAACGTGGACACCCGAAGTTAAATGTAGAGTTGAAATAGGTACATGTACTGTACATGTAGGAATATGATACTGTACATGTAATAGCAGAAGAAAGCCCATTCAATAACTCATCTTAACGACGCCTGTAATTTCATTATTGTATTTGTATTATAGCGAATTTTCATTTGTAATCTCGATCTGCCAGACCATGCATGTATATTTGAAAATATACAATGGTTGTGCGATAACTACGAATTTTAGCATTAACGAACGCATTGAAAACTTTCAACGAGTATGTAAGATAAAAGACGATTTACGCTTGCAAATATGAGAAAATTTAGCATAGATAAGGTCGAATAACCCACATGGAAAAAGTCATTCAAATAAACAGTGAATTATTTGATTTTGAAAGATACAATGATAAATAAACTGTACATATGTCAAATAAGCGAAATATTTACAGTTTAGGGATACAAATTGAATATCTAAAAAAATCAGTAAGTACATGCAAGTTAACAACAAAAGCCCCAGCAGGATTCGAACTCGTGATGTACGGACATTTATCACTTATCTTCATCTTAAGTCCGACATTTTATCTATTCGGCTATTGGATAACTTACATGCTGCCGTCGATAAAATCCTTTTAATAAAACGAAATATCCTTTCGTTCAGAGGTCAGCCATTTTGTTATGATGTGTTATTCCACCTTTGATTTTCTTACGAATAGTTAGGATTTTTTTTTCTCGAAAATATATAAGGAATATTATTAAACTTGGAATCATTCTTTGAGTATTATGAGTTGATAAATTGGTCGGGGCGTGATCAAATCCAATAAAGCCCGAAGGGCTTTATGATAGATTTGATCACGCCCCGACCGAAATTATCACCTCATAATATTAAAAGAATGATTCCTTATTACTTATATTTATATAGTTTTATGCCATCGTACGATTAAATATACATTGTATAAATATAAATAAGCAAACCCCGCTGGTGCTTCAATTTGGCGTCATTTGTATTATGGGTTATATAGTACAAAATCGGTACGTAGTGTTATCACAAGCAAAGACACTGGAAAATGTAAATATATACTGTGGTTTCATTAATATGCAAGGGTATCAATTTTCGTGGATATAGTAAAAATCACAGTTTCAAGGATACGTAAATTCGTGGCCAATGAACCTATCAATACAAAATGTTAATAGAAATTGCACTTCAATGAACATTTAATTTTGTGGAGCAACTTAACAACGAAATCCACGAAAATTGGTATTCAACGAATATTGATGAAACCACAGTAGGTCTGAAAATTGTAATTGTACAAATACAGGGTCTCTGAATGCATATACATATACAGATCAAATACAACCACAGGGTCCTCTGACTGCATGTATACAATTCAAGTACAAACACAGAGTCCTCGGACTGCATGTGTACAGATCAAGTACCCACACAGAGTCCTCGGACTGCATATGTACAAATCAAGTACAAACACTGGGTCCTCGGATTGCATGTGTACTGATCACCACAGATTAACTGTAGTATACGAAGTACACTGTGCACAAGTATTTTTTTAGTACATGTACATTCACAATTTTATTTTCCTGAGCCGTCTTCAAACCCCTGTCACACCAGAGCTGCGTTCTCACGGCGATCCCGCTGCGTCCTTAAATAATGTAAAACGCCAAGGTAAACGCAGTAGAGTTTTCTTCAGCGCTGTAACAACATAACTACATCTTCGTCCGTCGCGGTGGGATCGCCTTGATCATTTAAGAACGCCATGCGACGGCGCGCACTTTGAACATGCACAAAATACGCGCCGTGGCTCGGCGTTCTAAACATGCCGTAAAAGCGTAGTGAGGTCGCCGTGACAGCGCCGTAAGATCTCCAACAGCGCCACGAGAGCTCTTTCGGTGCGCTCAAGGAACGCAGCTAATCGCAGTGTAGACGCAGTGATAAGTTAATTGCTCTTGCACGGAGACCTCACGGAGTCCTTTGGGATCTCACTGCGTCTCTATCGCGCTCTCAATGCGCTCTCACTGCGCATCTACTGCGTTTGAACAAGTTGTTTTCCATTTGGCTGCGTTCACTCAGCGACCCCAAAGAGCTGTTGCTGGTTCATAGCGCTCTCGTGACGTTTTTTCTGCGTTTATACTGGGCTCCCACGGCGTTTCTAGTGCGTTGTCATCAGGACCACGAAAACTCGAAAAATGGTTGTTGTACAATAGCAAGCGATGTAATAATTATCAAACTGGATGTAGATGACTATGTAAAAAGCAGCATTTGCTAATATTCCAAGACCAATCGATGGACGTAGATGGAATTCACGCCATTTGGTTCTGATGTTTTCACATCTTTTCAATGTTTTCTAACAACTAATAACGGATCTTTTTTGTAGACCTGACTACTAAGAGTTTAATCCTAGTCCTTCAGAAATTGTTTAGAAGTAACTATGTTTCAATTACAATGTACCTTATCATAAAATCAAAACAATTTTTAAATCATTTATATACTAGTTGCAAATTCTTATTTGTTTCCCATACAATTGTACAAATTAATATTAACCTACCAGGAAGTAAAGAACGTCTTGTGAGCGCAGTCAGCGCACAGAGCACGCCGTGGACGCGCGGTAAAAACTCCTAGCACGTCATGAGCGCTCGGCGGAGACTCAGCGAGAGCACAGTTAATCGCCAAGTAGAACTCCGTGAAAACGCAGTTATACGCCGTGGGAGCTCCGTAGGACCTCCTAGGTCGCCGTCAGGACGCCGTGACTTCTCCAGTTGTAACATTTTCAAATAAAACTGTACATTTTTTCTCAATTTTCCTTGCGATCCTACGGCGATTCCATGAATTTTACAACGCCGTGGGGACGCAGCCTGGTGTGACAGGGTTTAGTTAAGTCCAACAATGAAACCATTCTAGTAAATACATTTATAAAGAGGTTAGCGACCAGTTTCTCCATTGACCATCAATGACGGCGTGGATACCGTACTCGCCCGAGGTTTGTCGATACATTTGATATTGGTACGCATGCATATTATCATAGTAAGCACATGTGCTTACTATGGATGTTCATTAATGTTTTATTGGGGCATTGGATTTTTTTTTGTGTTTACCAGTGTTGGCTACGTCTAATCATTATGTACTCTACATAATAGGTAATGCTCGCCACAATGTGTACATATGCACTTCCAGATTCCTGTCACTTATCAGCTGTCTGCTTACCTTAAATTAATACATTGGTTCAAACACAGTAGCATTGAATTTTAGTATACGCCATTCGAATTCCTTGTTCATGCACGGATTTTGATGGGGAAGACCCCATCCCTCCCCCAACACTCCTCTGGAAATTTCAATATTAATAATTTCACAAAGTAAAATAACCAAGAATATGCCTCGGACAACCCCCCCCCCCCCCCCTGCGGCAAATACAGTAATCATTCGGGACCCCCATTCCTCTCCTACAACAAAATGATCTGCAGGATAGAGAGCTCCACAAACTTAAAAGTGTGAAGGAGCGAAAGTAGTTCGCTTCTTCGCGTTTGCAAGCTCGCACTTTCGCCTTTGCATCTTCGCGCTTCGCCGTCGCATCTTCGTACCTTCACTCCTTCGCCTTTGCAACTTCCCACTTTCGCCCTCACAACTTCGCACTCTCGCATAGATCTACGCCCTGTAGGCGAAAATGCGAAGGTCAAAGTAGCCACATCGAATACCGTTTTTGGGGCTTTGAAAAAAGAACCTGATATGGAATTAACCAAATTATCATGATCACCAGAAAATCAGCATTTATATAAAATGAGATTTATTTAAATATTTTGGTGGTTGGTGGTAGTTGGTAGTGTTATTACTGCAATATGTATAAATTTGTACCAAAACGCGTTTTTATTGTTGTTTTTATCTTCTTGCCAATTTAAAATAAAATTAGATTAATTTTGAATACGCATCTAAATGGTATATACATTCAACATCGAGTTCTTTTCTGGTTGCATGTGAATACAGCTCAAGTACAAACACAGGGTCCTCTGACTGCATGTATACAATTTAAGTACAAACACAAACTGCATGTGTAAAGCTCAAGTACAAACACATGCATGGTCCTCGGACTGCATGTGTACAGCTAAAGTACAAACACAGGGTCCTCGGACTGCATGTGTACAGCTCAAGTACAAACACAGGGTCCTCTGACTGCATGTTTACAGATGTGTGCATTCTAGTAAATACATTTATAAAGAGGTTAGCGACCAGTTTCTCCATTGACCATCAATGACGGCGTGGATACCGTACTCGCCCGAGGTTTGTCGATACATTTGATATTGGTACGCATGCATATTATCATAGTAAGCACATGTGCTTACTATGGATGTTCATTAATATTTTATTGGGGCATTGGATTTTTTTTTGTGTTTACCAGTGTTGGCTACGTCTAATCATTATGTAATCTACATAATAGGTAATGCTCGCCACAATGTGTACATATGCACTTCCAGATTCCTGTCACTTATCAGCTGTCTGCTTACCTTAAATTAATACATTGGTTCAAACACAGTAGCATTGAATTTTAGTATACGCCATTCGAATTCCTTGTTCATGCACGGATTTTGATGGGGAAGACCCCATCCCTCCCCCAACACTCCTCTGGAAATTTCAATATTAATAATTTCACAAAGTAAAAAAACAAAGAATATGCCTCGGACAACCCCCCCCCCCCCCTTGCGGCAAATACAGTAATCATTCGGGACCCCCATTCCTCTCCTACAACAAAATGATCTGCAGGATAGAGAGCTCCACAAACTTAAAAGTGCGAAGGAGCGAAAGTAGTTCGCTTCTTCGCGTTTGCAAGCTCGCACTTTCGCCTTTGCATCTTCGCGCTTCGCCGTCGCATCTTCGTACCTTCACTCCTTCGCCTTTGCAACTTCCCACTTTCGCCCTCACAACTTCGCACTCTCGCATAGATCTACGCCCTGTAGGCGAAAATGCGAAGGTCAAAGTAGCCACATCGAATACCGTTTTTGGGGTTTTGAAAAAAGAACCTGATATGGAATTAACCAAATTATCATGATCACCAGAAAATCAGCATTTATATAAAATGAGATTTATTTAAATATTTTGGTGGTTGGTGGTAGTTGGTAGTGTTATTACTGCAATATGTATAAATTTGTACCAAAACGCGTTTTTATTGTTGTTTTTATCTTCTTGCCAATTTAAAATAAAATTAGATTAATTTTGAATACGCATCTAAATGGTATATACATTCAACATCGAGTTCTTTTCTGGTTGCATGTGAATACAGCTCAAGTACAAACACAGGGTCCTCTGACTGCATGTATACAATTTAAGTACAAACACAAACTGCATGTGTAAAGCTCAAGTACAAACACATGCATGGTCCTCGGACTGCATGTGTACAGCTAAAGTACAAACACAGGGTCCTCGGACTGCATGTGTACAGCTCAAGTACAAACACAGGGTCCTCTGACTGCATGTTTACAGATGTGTGCATTCTAGTAAATACATTTATAAAGAGGTTAGCGACCAGTTTCTCCATTGACCATCAATGACGGCGTGGATACCGTACTCGCCCGAGGTTTGCCGATACATTTGATATTGGTACGCATGCATATTATCATAGTAAGCACATGTGCTTACTATGGATGTTCATTAATATTTTATTTGGGCATTGGATTTTTTTTTGTGTTTACAAGTGTTGGCTACGTCTAATCATTATGTAATCTACATAATAGGTAATGCTCGCCATAATGTGTACATATGCACTTCCAGATTCCTGTCACTTATCAGCTGTCTGCTTACCTTAAATCAATACAGTGGTTCAAACACAGTAGCATTGAATTTTAGTATACGCCATTCGAATTCCTTGTTCATGCACGGATTTTGATGGGGAAGACCCCCCTCCCTCCCCCAACACTCCTCTGGAAATTTCAATATTAATAATTTCACAAAGTAAAATAACCAAGAATATGCCTCGGACAACCCCCCCCCCCCCCTGCGGCAAATACAGTAATCATTCGGGACCCCCCACCCTCTCCTACAACAAAATCTGGATCTGCAGGATAGAGAGCTCCACAAACTTGTAAGTGCGAAGGAGCGAAAGTAGTTCGCTTCTCTGCGTTTGCAAGCTCGCACTTTCGCCTTTGCATCTTCGAGCTTCGCCGTCGCATCTTCGTACCTTCACTCCTTCGCCTTTGCAACTTCCCACTTTCGCCTTCACAACTTCGCACTCTCGCATAGATCTACGCCCTGTAGGCGAAAATGCGAAGGTAAAAGTAGCCACATCGAATATACCGTTTTTGGGGCTTTGAAAAAAGAACCTGATATGGAATTAACCAAATTATCATGATCACCAGGAAATCAGCATTTATATAAAATGAGATTTATTTAAATATTTTGGTGGTTGGTGGTAGTTGGTAGTGTTATTACTGCAATATGTATAAATTTGTACCAAAATGCGTTTTTATTGTTGTTTTTATCTACTTGCCAATTTAGAATAAAATTAGATTAATTTTGAATACTCATCTAAATGGTATATACATTCAACATCGAGTTCTTTTCTGGTTGCATGTGAATATAGCTCAAGTACAAACACAGGGTCCTCTGACTGCATGTATACAATTTAATTACAAACACAAACTGCATGTGTAAAGCTCAAGTACAAACACATGCATGGTCCTCGGACTGCATGTGTACAGCTCAAGTACAAACACAGGGTCCTCGGACTGCATGTGTACAGCTCAAGTACAAACACAGGGTCCTCTGACTGCATGTGTACAGATCAAGTACAACCACAGGTTAACTGTAGTATACGAACTACAGTGTGCACACGTGTTTATATAGTATATGTACATTTACAATTAAATTTTCTTGAGCTGTCTTAAGTTAATCCCAAAAACGAACCATTCTAGTAAATATATTAATATAAAAAGGTTAACGACCAGTTTTTCTATTGACCATCAGTGATGGTATGGATACCGTACTCACCCGAGGCTTGCCGATGAATTTGTTATTGGTACGCATGCATATTATCATTATAAGCACACGTGCTTTCAATGGATGTTCATTAATATTTTACTGGGTAATGCGGGTTTTTTTTTTTTGTTTACCAGTGTTGGCTACGTCGATCTAATCATTATATTCTCCTGATAAAAGGTAGTGATTTCAAGATTTCTGTCACTTATCAGCTGTCTTCTTACCTTAAATCAATACCGTGGTTCAAACACAGTACCATTGAATTTCATTATACGACATTCGAATTCCTTGCTCATGCACGAATTTTTATGGATAAGAGGGATCCGGACCCCCCTCCCTCTCTCTGGAAATTTCAATATTATTAATTTCGCAAATTAAAATTACTAAGAATATGCCTCGGACCCCCCTCCCAACCGCGGCAAATACAATAATCATCCCCCCCCCCAAACACTCTTCTAGAAAAAAAATCTGGATCCGCACGATTGAGGGCTCCACAAACTTGAAAGGCGAAGGCGAAATTGCGAAGATGCGATCGAGCGATAATACGCTTATAATAGTTCGCTTATTCGCCTTCGCACCCTCGCATTTTCGCCTTCGCATCTCCAAAACGAAACCATTCTATTAAATACATTAATATAAAGAGGTTAGCGATCAGTTTCTCCATTGACCATCAATGACGACGTGAAGCTTTTAATTCTAAAAAATTCTAAACCGGTGAAAGTATTTCAATCATAATGTACTTTAATCCACATTACTATCGACAGATGTCCCATACCACCTTAGGTTTAGGAAGCCCTGTGATTTCCATACCACTGGTTATTGATCATCGTATGTACAATTGACGGTATTCGAGCAATCGTCCACAAGACATCATCCTTGTCTTTCTTTAATGTTTACGAGAGCTTCTTCGTAAAATAATTGTAAATATTCTCATACCTTATATTGAGTAAACGCCTAAGAGGACACACTCTTATATTGCCCCCACGATCGCAGAAAAAGAATTGCACACAAATTGCAAATGTAGTTGTCAATTGTAAAAAAGACCGTCAGGCAGGCTAAGATTATTCTTAAGAAAGTTTATACGCTTAGAAATATCTTAGGAAAAAGTTAAGTCCATCATGTCAAACTTTGCAAAACCAAAGCTATCATAAGAATAATCTATACTAAGATTTCTCCTCATCAAAAAAACCTTGACAAGGAAAAAAAAAAAGAAGCAAATTCTCGAATCTCAAAATCTTGATAATCTTAATTCGTTGGAGGGAGGGGGGGGGGGTTGCGTAGTTTTTTGGGGGGTTTTTTTTTTGGGGGGGGGGCGGTACTTTGTATTCCTTTACCTTCATTTTCACTCTTGATGTCCTTATATTCTCTTTTATTTCTATATGCTACCCCAAAAAGTGGGGGTGGGGGCACACCACTTTAATTCCATTACCAACGACAACGAGCAACGTGCTTTGCTCTTGTTGTTTTTATTATTGAAAATTAAACATTTTTTAT
Organism: Magallana angulata; assembly: GCF_025612915.1. Classification (NCBI taxonomy): domain Eukaryota; kingdom Metazoa; phylum Mollusca; class Bivalvia; order Ostreida; family Ostreidae; genus Magallana; species Magallana angulata. Next base: position 15,464,941 of record NC_069114.1, on the reverse strand, counting down.
TGTAACTAGTAGTTAGGGAGGAAAGTTATCATTTTAATATTCATCTATTATAAGCTATAATTCAATTAAGGACAAAAAACCATGAAAGATAAAAGATGAAACATTGGCCACTGTAGCTAAATATTGCATCGAAAGGTCTCCTCTCTCTCTCTCTCTCTCTCTCTCTCTCTCTCTCTCTCTTAAAAAGCGGGGGAAGGGGTGTCATACCACTCCTATCCCCATCTAAATATGCGGTCTAGTTAATACGTTTTATCACGTTCTCTTGTATTATTTTGATTTTCTGACCTTATATACGTATCATTTAAATATCTTGAATAAGATGCACCCATTTTTTGTGAATCAGAGATACATGCATGTATATTCATTTGTTGTCACTCATCATTTATTTCAGTTGTAGTAATTTATCTTGTACTTGTGAATTTATATTCATCAATCATTAATAAAAGCTAACAACATATCAATAGGTTGAATCAAGAAATAAGTTGGCAGTGGCAGTAACATTGTTGTGTCGCAGTGTAAGTCGACAATGTACGTGATGAATATATTGTATCTGGGCCGTCAGAGAAAAGATAACGGGGAAGAATTACGATTTCAAGTTGCTTTGCATGAAACCTTTTTGTCCGTCTGTCTCTTTATTCTCTTTCTCTAGCCAGACACTAGGTTGTCAGATCAATTTATACTTTGCTGGATTCAGTCTGAGTCATCTATTTCATATTTAAATATTTTACCAGATAAAGACGTTGATAATAACAACATAACAACAATTCTCTATGAGAAACATGATGCATCAATTATTCTATCGTTAACTTACCTTAGTTACGTAGCAATATACCTTTATCACCTGCATATGGAGTTTGCTTACTTGCTTTTTTGAAACATTTTATTGAAGCTGTTTTAAAATTTCACATATATATGGTATTGGTGCAAAAAATAAATATATGATAATTTGCAAAAGAGTTATATACGAGAGATAGAAAGAAAAAAGCATATGGAATTTTTGTCTCTCATTTGATTCAATACGCAAGGGCATGCTCTACTTATGAACAATTTCTAAAACGAGGCAAGCTACTTACAAACAATTTGATAAAATACTTCCGCTAGTTCGAATGCTGACTGAGGGTTTTTTAAAATACGTATTGTAAGACCATTATTAATCACCGAATTGTCTACGGGTTTTTCCGTTTTCCCGATTACCACAAAGAGCACACGGCGGGTGTGACCGGTCAGCAGAGGATGCTCACTCCTCCATGGCAACTGATCATATCTCTTAATTTCTTATAGAGGCCCGTTTTCGCTCTGCTCCTGTTTTGTAATTTTCCTTTGGACTTCTGAATTTGAACACTGTTCGTTATCAACACCTGATCCTCTCTTTAATTTTTGTAGAGATTTTTGTTTGCTTTGCTCCTGTTTTGTATTTTTTCCTTTGGACATTTGATTTTGAACACCGTTCGTTATTACCATATTTTACTTACCAATTTTACTTTCTTATTTTAACGTCATGCGTCTAAAAATGATGTACTAAAAGTATTGTGAAAATAGTAGCTATTTTATCGTTTAAGCAGAATATAAAGGATGTGATAAAACGTCTAAAGGTTACTGCTAATTGTCATCTCACGGCTAACACAACGAAGTTTTAAAGTGGCTCTATTGGAACACCATACTCCCATACTCTCGATTAATTTAGCAGTATTTTCTGCAACATCCTCTTTGTTCATAGGATATGAATATCTTTTGTCTTTTTTTTTTTTTTGGAAAGTTAAAAAAAAAAATTCATTTGTTTGGATTTACTTAAGGAAAATACAATTCTTGCGCAATTTATTCCCGGGATTACTTTTTTGGGGCCAGTTTTCAGAGAGAAATACTTCTCTATCGAGTTTTTTTAGGGGAATATCTATTTACTATCCACTATTATACATTGGCATGTAGTCATGAATACAACAAGTACTAGTAACATACAAAAAAACACCACTCCATTTAGCATATTGGTTTCTAGTATGTTGGAGGTTTTCCTTTTCTAAAATCAAATACACTGAATTGTTAAATCTCATGATGTAAGCTTTTTTTGCATATGACATTTAGCATATGACATGCATCCTAAATGCTAATTTTGATGTCATGAGCTCAGTTGCAAAATACACCAATTTCAGAGGAATTTCTTATCAAACAATATAGACTACATGCATTGCAAAGACTTTATTAAAAAATTGAAATTGACGACTGTTGTCGACACTGTTTCTTGATAGGAAAATAACCCCTAAAACAAGTAATTTTAAGAATATTTTCTGTTTAAAGTTTAGAAATTCATTAAGTTTATTTCCAGAACTGTTGTCCTTCATAGCTTATGTTTTCCATGATTGGTTAATTACATTCATATGTTTAGTTCATTTTAAGGTATATTCAATCTTTATAAAAAAAAAATTCTCAGGAAATAATAAAAGTGCCTTCTACTTCAGGATATTACCTACGCATTTTGATACCACCTCCCGATTGTGCATGAAAAATAATAAATCATTGCGAACACATGTTGCACGTTTTTACAGTACATAGTAAGATTGATCAAAAGTAAAAACTTTGATTGCTTTGTGGGAGATAAATACAACGTCCTCTCATGGTTAAAACACACACCGTCCTCTCATGGCTAACACATCGTCCTCTCATGGCTAACACACCGTCCTCCCAAGTTAACACAACGTCCTCTCAAGGCTAACACACCGTCCTCTCAAAGCTAACACATCGTCCTCTCAAGTTAACACAACGTCCTTTCAAGGTTAACACAGCGTCCTCTCAAGTTAACACAACGTACTCTCACGAAACCGGAACGTCCTCTAAAGCATAGTGAAAATACCATGCTTTAATTACCTAAATACTGCATACTGCAACCCCCCATCGTGTAACTAGAGCCATATCCTATTAAAGTACCGAATCTTGAAACAATAGCTCAATTAGAAAGTATGGTCCTCGGAGGAAGGTGGGATGTCATAGTCCTCGAATGGTCGGTAATGCATGTATGTGTGTGTGTGTGTGTGTGTGTGTGTGTGTGTGTGTGTGTGTGTGTGTGTGTGTGTGTGAGAGAGAGAGAGAGAGAGAGAGAGAGAGAGAGAGAAAAAGAGAGAGATGCCTAACCAATAGCTTAACTTTTAGCGACGATATTACAAAGGTAGTTTCCCTGCTTCTAGGGGCAATTTTCTTGTGCAATAAACATGCGATGAAAGTACGTTAAAAATACATTTTCCTCATTAATTTATTTTCTCAATTCACAAGATAAACAAATACGTTATAAATACATTTGTCCCCGATCAATTTATTTCCTCAATGGACAAGACATACATGTTACAAGTAATTTGGTTCTGCTAAATGTGTATATATATATATATATATATATATATATATATATATATATATATATATATATATATATATATATATATATATATATATATATATATATCAGTGTTATTAAACCGTTTGAATATAATATAACTATGATACTATTTACACTACTTTTTAAATATCATTCTTGTCACTCTTTCCACCTGACATGATACAAAAAGAGAAAAATATGAATCTGTGTCGTACAAATTATTTTGAATGTTGTCTCTCTGCATCAAAAATACCACTGTGCTATCTTGTTTATCAAAGCAATCAACCAGGGCGGGATTAACTTCCCATCCGCAAGCCAGACTAGTGTCTGCGCCATTGTTGAGTATAGTATTTACAATTTTGTAACGTCTAAAAACAAAAGCAATAAATAATATACTGACTCCATCATTCATACATAAATTAATGTCTGCTTCATTATTCAATAAAAGTTGTACAGTGCTCTCCTGTCCGTTATTACAAGCTGTATAGAGAGGACTGATTCCGTTCTCATTACATAAATTAATGTCTGCTCCATTATTCAATAAAAGTTGTACTGTGCTATCATGTCCGTTAAAACAAGCTATATAGAGAGGACTTGATCCGTTCTCCCTGCATAGCTGAATGTCTGCTCCATTACTCAGTAAAAGTTGTACAGTGCTATCATGTCCGTTAAAACAAGCTACATAGAGAGGACTGGCACCGTTTCCGTTGCATAAATTAATGTCTGCTCCATTACTCAGTAAAAGTTGCACTGTGCTATCATGTCCGTTAAAACAAGCTGCATAGAGAGGACTTAAGCCGTTCTCCCTGCATAGCTGAATGTCTGCTCCATTACTCAGTAAAAGTTGTACAGTGCTATCATGTCCGTATGCACAAGCTATATAGAGAGGACTGGTTCCGTCCTTTAGACATAAATTAATGTCTGCTCCATTACTCAGTAAAAGTTGTACAGTGCTATCATGTCCGTTTTCACAAGCTACATAGAGAGGACTGGCACCGTTTCCGTTGCATAAATTAATATCTGCTCCATTACTCAGTAAAAGATGCACTGTGCTATCATGTCCGTTAAAACAAGCTGCATAGAGAGGACTTAAGCCGTTCTCCCTGCATAGCTGAATGTCTGCTCCATTACTCAGTAAAAGTTGTACAGTGCTATCATGTCCGTTTTGACATGCTATATAGAGAGGACTGGTTCCGTCCTTTAGACATAAATTAATGTCTGCTCCATTACTCAGTAAAAGTTGTACAGTGCTATCATGTCCGTTTTGACATGCTATATAGAGAGGACTGGCACCGTTTCCGTTGCATAAATTAATGTCTGCTCCATTACTCAGTAAAAGTTGTACAGTGCTATCATGTCCGTTTTGACATGCTATATAGAGAGGACTGGTTCCGTCCTTTAGACATAAATTAATGTCTGCTCCATTACTCAGTAAAAGTTGTACAGTGCTATCATGTCCGTTTTGACATGCTATATAGAGAGGACTGGCACCGTTTCCGTTGCATAAATTAATGTCTGCTCCATTACTCAGTAAAAGTTGTACAGTGCTATCATGTCCGTTTTCACAAGCTATATAGAGAGGACCGGCTCCGTTTTTCTTGCATAAATTAATGTCTGCTCCATTACTCAGTAAAAGTTGTACAGTGCTATCATGTCCGGTTTGACAAGCTATATAGAGAGGACTGTATCCGTCCTCATTACATAAATTAATGTCTGCTCCATTACTCAGTAAAAGTTGTACAGTTTTATCTCTTCGTTCTGCACCTGATTCTCTATGGTTATAGTCCCCGTTTTCAGTATTGTAACCAGCTGCTAATAGAAGAGGCGTACAACCACCGTAACTGTCAGTCTTTTCATTGACTTTTACGCCTCTCTTAATCAACTCAACAAATAATTTATAATTATGGAACACCGATACAATGTGAATAGGATAAAGTGTTCCCCATGTTTTTTTCAAATATCCTTCTGCATTGTCTTTAAAACCAGATGAAAACAATTCTATTGAACCATTGCAACACAGTGCAGGAATGTATTCGATAAAATCAGTCTGCAATTCTTGTAGATTGTTTAAGCAATAATTTGATAGTTGTGTATGACAAAATGTAATGAGAGCAAAAAGTGGTGATATTTTGCTTTCTAAATTCAAAAAGGAAAGTTTAGTCAAAACTAAGTTCTCAGATGTCCGGTGAAGTTCTTTTTTATCAATTGTTACTTTCTTGGTTTCTAACAACGCTTGTAGATAATCGGGATGATCTGCCATCTTTTTGTTCAGTACTTTAATTACTTTTTCATTCCTGAGACAGGGGTTGAGTACGACATCTAACAGGCGTTCTCCAAACAGCTCAGTAAAAAGTCTTTCTCCAAGTTCTTCAATGTATCTGTCACTTAAATAGATAGTGAACGATTCGTCGTGTTCGTTATTATTTCCTAATTTTATCCTTCTTCTGAGAAAGCCGATGTCGGCGTATTTTATTGTTTCAGTGGGATAATATGTTCCAAATACATGAGTTGTTACTTCCATCACAAAATCATGATAAAAATGATACGTATCATCAACTTTTTTGACATAAAAGCCTTTTATGGAGTTAAGAATGTCTTCAATATCTAAAGGTGGTGTGTTCTCTGGTAATCCACAAAGTTTTAACGTATGTTTAAATTTGTTTTCCGTGTCTTTAGTTTTTAATAACTCACTTAAACAAAGATCATCGTTAAAAAGGACAAGAAGAGTCAAAGCACAATATTTACCCTTGTCTTTTTTTCTGAACCCTAGTAATTCCTCTTTCAGCACTGTTACAGGTTCTGTAAAAAATTCTATACCCTTATTTTTGTATTCCTCTTTGCTAGAATACAATTTACACAACAACGGGAAATACCTTTCAACTTCAACGATCTTATGACGATCTTTGGCGGAAATATTAATATCGGAGGTATATTTTTTCAAAATCTGCCGTTTTTCCTTAACAGATAATTTATTTTTGTTATCATCGATGTTTAAAATATCTGATGGGTTCACGAGATAACGTGTCACTCTCGTGTCAGAAATAATGTGATTTCTACTCGACATCACGAGTTTTGCTGTTTTTAAGTACAACTTTAATTCCTCTTCATTTGTTTGCCACGAATTATTCAAAATTTCATCAAAATATTCTTTTCCCAATGGATCATTAAAAACACAAATAGTTTTATCTTTTTGAAATCGACTTGAATTATATTCATTCACGATGTCTTCTACATTTTTTACTCGTCTTAAGGTCCAGCCCTTTTTTTTGTATTGGAGTGCAATATGTTGAATAATGGCCGACTTTCCGGATCCTGAATGACCAGCCACAATGACCAGGTTCCTGCTTTCAATAATTTTTTTTACTTCTTTACACGCATTTGTTGAAATAAAACAACAGTCGTCCTGCTTCCATTGGTCAAATATGGCCTTTTCAATTCGTGATTCTACAGTGAAAATTAAAAAAAAACGTTTATTTTTAAAATAGACTCAATTCTTTAGTTTAGACTTAAACGAAAATAGATCCATGATAAAAAACAAAAATCTATAATTTAACATATATACACGGTAAGGTTCTGGGGTCGTATGCATAAAAATTCTACAAATTTTCTTAAGTTTATGCTTAACTTTCTTAATAATATTATTATACTTAGTAATTCTTTGCTAAGCATACTACTTACTACTATCGTTGCAATGTCTAATAAGTCACATTCGCTTTAACCTATATGTAAATACTGATTGATCATAGTTTAAGAAAAAGAATATAATCTATTAACTGCATTCGATTAATATTTGTGTGATAAAAAATTAATGTTCTCACATTTTAATATAATTTATTTTCATAATTCTACTTAAAATTTATTGATAATTAGAAAAGATTCCTTATTTTACTTGAATACTTATCGTCCAATATTTATTATAGTTTCTTTTGATTTACATCTGTCCTTAAAAAGGGCGAGATTTTAAAATCTACGATACATGCTTGTCGCAACATTACGCACATCTATACAGTACATGTACAACAGTACAGTACCGCTCACCAGTATGAATATATACAGTACCAGCAGGTATTGTTGTTTAATCAAATGACATGTAGACCTGTAGACAAAATATACACAGAGAGAGAGAGAGAGAGAGAGAGAGAGAGAGAGAGAGAGAGAGAGAGAGAGAGAGAGAGAGAGCGTCTAAGCTATGCCTATGTATATGAATTATTTTTATAAAGCATGAAGAGTTTGTGAATGAGAAAAGCCTCTTTATTTAAAAAGATAACATCTCCCATGCATTAGAATATCATTTCACTTTTGGTAAGTTTTCTTTTGATTTATATATTATTTAATTAGGAATGTCAATTTTACTCGGTTGGCTTATTTGAATAATCGGGGACTTTAGTCAAGCGATAGTCGATTACTCGTTCATTTGTTTTTAATTTCTGTGTCCTATTGAAATTAAATAATGCTATTATTATAAATCGTATCTTAAACTAAAAATAAACATTTTAAAACTCATGATAATATGTACTAAATATATTTCATTTAAAATAAATTGAAAAGCGTTTTATCAAAATATCCGTTAGCAAATACCCTTGGTTTTCATTTTTTTTTTATTCTTGTAACCCTTACAGATAATTGAGCTTCATATCATCTAAGGCAAATCAATTGTATGACTTGTTCCATGTTAAGTCATTGTCTGTGGCTAATCAACAATTAAAGATAAATGATTATATAAACTAACGCCTTAATATAATTATCGAAATGATTAAATGATTATCATATTAAAAAAATCCATATCGTTGTAAGTAAACCAAGAGAGATTAATTATTAGCCGCTTAACCAGGGACACCGATGGAATAGATTGAACTTACGGATCAAACATGCTGAGATAAGATAACTGTTCATTCGTAGCCCAAAAACTGTAGAGTTAAGTAAAGTAATTGAAATGTTTTGATTTTCATTCATGTAATTACGATTAATCTTTCAGTCAATGAAAATTTCAGTCGATTATCGGTGTGACCGAGCAATAGACGAGTACTCGTTGACATCCTTAAATTTTATGCATTTTACTGAAGTTAAAAAACTGCCAGGACTATTAGTGTTAATCGATTTTGAAAAAGCCTTCGATTCAATGTCTTCGTCTTTTATTTACAAAGACTTGAAATGTTTTGGTTTTGGTGAACATTCACCAAATATTCCATTGGTTAAGATTCTTAACCCAAATTTCAAGGCTGCAATTTTACAGAGCGGGTTTTTTTTATCAGACCAATTTTCTATTGAGAGAGATAAAAATGTAGGCAAGGAGACCATTTAGTACCTTATTTCCTCTTTGTGCAGAGATTCTATCAACATTGATAAAGCAAAATAATGATATTAAGGGCAGTGTGATACATGGTAAGGAACATAAAATAAGTCAATCTGCTATGATACATGTACATCTTTATTTCTTTTGGCTCACCTAATTCACTATTTACAGCTTTTGATACTTTTTTCAATATTTTTTTCAAAACTTTCTGGAATGAAAGTAAATTGCTCTAAAACAAATATCATTTGAATAGGATCGAAAAAATGTCAAATCAGGATTTTTATCACTCTATATGGAAACTTGATTGGGTTATAACGACATTCAACTTATTGGGTATCTTTTTTTCTGTCGATTAAGAACAAATTAATGATCCATACTACTTTATGCATATTCCTTAAAAAAGTATGATTCAACACTGGAGTAGAAGAATTCTAACACCAATTGGTCGTGTGACTGTAGTTAAACCCTAAGTCATTCCAAAAATAAACCACTTATTCATATCATCGCCAACACCCAGAAAGGAGACAATTTTATCTCTCAATAAAGACATTTTTGAATTTGTTTACAATGCAAAGTGTGACAAAATAAAGCGTTCAGTTATAACTCAATATTATTAACAAGGAGGATTAAAAATGTTAGAAATGAACATATTTATTATGCCAGTGCTTATGGTTGAAAAGGTTGTTTAAAGGTAAAAAATTATTGGTAGATATTTTGAAGCTTATAATGGTGTACAAATTGATCAAAAATTACTTGATTTTGTTGATGCAATCATATCTGAATGTGTAATTCCAAAAAAATAATGTGTTTTTGGCAAGAAGTTTTTAATTCTTTTCTCCGTATTATAAAATCTTTTGATAGGAGTGTCTTCAAAGAAAAAACACTTCCTAGTATTCCTGATTGTAATAACACAAATATTAAAGCGGGCATGAAAACACTATTTATATACAGCTGGTATGAAAAAGGTGTCAAAATTATCAGTACTTTTCTCGACGTGGATGGAAATCTTTTACCCCATGATATTTTTCACCATAGATTTGATATGAATGTCTGTATTATGCAGTATAATAGTGTAGTAAGTGCCATATACAAATATCTTTAATCTTTTCTTACACAAAACTCATACCAAGGGTTTATTACTTCATATATTCCAATTTATTATAAATCTTTATTGTTGCATAATAAATGTACTAAAGTAGTGTAGAGACACTTAAACTGTTTTGTATGCAATTCCTACATCTATACCCAATTGGGAATCAGAGTTAGTTCAATATGGAGCAGAAATATGTGTTAATGATGCTTTTAATGTGTGCTTTAAAACAGCCAAAGACACTCAGCTACAATGGTTACAATTTAGATTACTTCATAGAATTCTACCTGTGAATCATTACTTGAAGAAAATTCATTTGGTGTCCTCCAACTGTTGCTCATTTTGTAAACATGAAGTTGAGACAATTTAGCATGTCTTCATAAACATAAACAAAGCAATATTTTAACTGCCATGCCTTTCTCGTCGTTTATCTTATTTATTCAACAAATACAAGGTTGAAAATTATATAGCTTGTACAAATTTTGAAATGCATAAATTTGTCAATACCTGGCAACCCTGGTTATATATTTTTGACACTGTGATTCAATCATAGTCATGTTATTTGTCTCAATTAACTTTTTGTTTATTAGTTACCTATTTATGTGCTTTAATCTGACTAAATATTCTCCCTCTTTTATATTTACCTTGGTGTGTTTATGGTTTTTTTTGTTTCTATGTTTTTTTTGTTTCCTTAGTTATTTTACAATTTAAGCAGCCTCTACCAGTAAAGTTGAAAGTGAGTGAACGATCATGCGTTAATGAAAGGATATTTTTAAAAATTGTATTGAATTCATTTAATATGTTTCTTGCGAGTAAAATAAAAAAAAGTTATCTTTTGTAAACACATCATAAATTGTCTTTAAAAAGAAAATAAGAAATTATCAGAAATATTACTGCCTTATTTGCTATTCCTATTTTACACCACCAGTTCAATAATAATAATAACTAATCTTTTTTTATTGGGGGGGGGGGGGGGGGGGCTATGAAAAATTATCAACTTGATACAATTGATACATTTGATACGAATGATTAACTAATTAGTAGCTTTGAAATAGGCAAGATATAATTTAAAAAATGAAGGTTATCGATAAACTCTTTGGTGATAGATTCAGTATCTTATCCGTTATGAACTGGAAATCTTGAAATACTATATATTAAATGATGCATTTAAAGAAGGATTTGGCGATTGACTTGATAAAAAAAAAGACGTTCGTGCATGCACTAACAAAATGCAGATGACATCATAAAAAAGGGGATATAATTTTATAACGTTAAAAATGACATTAAATTTATTCAATATTTGTTGCACAACCTTCATATCATACAATTAAGCAACATGCTTAAATGCTTCAGACAGGCAAGACCCATGCTTAGATTTAAGAATATGCTAAGAATATGCTTAAGAGTTGAGAAGTTTATGCAACATACTACGCAATAAGTGAAATTTCAATCTGCTAAGTACAAATTCTGTACTTAAGAATATGATTAAACACTTCAGAGTTTTTATGCATACGACCCCTAAGGTTTATCGATAAAGGTGAAGAGTTGATAAACAACGTCAATGAACTTATTACCGAAACCAAGCTTTTTGTACCACCCGTTATCTTCAAAAAACTTCTCTAATAGAAATTATAGTTTGAAAACAGAGCAAAAGAGCGCCGCTCTCTTTGGTTGAGTGATTTTCATTAAACATGATGTTATTTTTTAGGCGTTTTTAATTAATATTTCACTATTTTGCTGTAAATGAAAAAGGAAAAGATTCGTGTATTGACCCCGAGGTGCAAATCTAAAGTTTATGCGCGTTTATAAAGAAAACTACATTTGCCTTTAAACATCAAAATTCTTCTTTGTATCAATTTGAAACCATTCAGTGTGGTTCAGCTTTATTTACAAAATTCCATATAAAGCAAAAGCTCAGGTCTTGGCAATTATATGAAGTGGATCTCGAGCACTTTATACTAGTTTAACAACAAGCTTCATGAATGATAAAATTTATCATCGATGAACATGATAAACTTATTAGAACAACGATCACGTGTAGATTACTTCATACATATCAGACGCAGTCATGGAATATTGAGAATACATGTACGTGTATGTACATGTATCACTCATCTTGAAAGCCATGCCCATTCCACTAAAATGTAGATATTGAAAAAAAAATGTTAATACGTTGATTTTATTAGCTCATAATAATATTAACATATGCACCTCAACCCCGAATTTTGTAATTTAATAAAATTTATTGGCCACAGTATTGCATTTTCACTCTATATCTGATGAAAAGTGCTACCAGTATTAAAGTGTCATTTATCAATGAAATTGACATGAACTTCTTTATCAACAAAATGAATGCAATAAATATTCTAGCAATTAATACCAATCAAATAACCATCCAAACCTCAGGTTCTCCCTTTAGTTCAAAATTTTAACAGAGTCTTTCGTTCGAAACTATCTCTTACCAGCACAGATATGTCGTTCTTGTGTGAAAGCACGCGCATGACGAAGTTTGCGTCAAATGCGAGTAAACACATTTTATGTCTTTAGAGTCAGTCAGGCACCTTGATGTAAGTTTATTATGATTTACATTGTCAAGGTAATATTTTTCATACAAATGCTAAGTTGAGCTGTTTTTTGAAGGATCCAATTTCTTAATCATTTCGATTTTTTGCATGTTTTGGTATATTTTGTGTATTTTTATTAAATTGTACTTCGCAATTTTTAGTATGTTTGTTGATGAATGAGTGTCTGTTAGTGTTATTTGTTCATTTTAGCTTTTATGCGATCTACCGGCCATCTTATACTAATAAAGTCCGTTAATCGTCTGCATGTGTTTGACTGGTCAACACGGGAGAAAGAACACAGTGTTTTTATCAATCTCCATACACTATTGTCTAACTCACAATCAGGAGAAAACAACTAAAACACACGACTCTTTAGGTTGCGTACCACTACAGCTGTACATCATTGGAAACGGAAAACCTTATTGTTTTCGTTCTGTTTACTATTATTTTTTGTCCAAATTTTGTGCACGCGATTTCTCAAAAAATACTTAACCGATCTCAACATCTTTTTCACAGATGATGGGGCATTATCTGAGTTTTATATGTTTTTGAATTTTTTGTCGTCGTCACTTCCGGTCTGGATTTACGGTCGATTTTATAATTTTTACGACCTATTTTGTGCAGAGCTGATCTTAGAAACTATTAGAGATAAAAATGTGAAATTTTCAGAATACGTACCCCACAGTTTGAAGTTGTGCACTATATGGTTGTTTTGCACCAGTGGCGCCATTCCTTGGAGCTCGCTTAGGCACGCAAATGCGGTACAGATTTTGAATCAAAATGTTCATACGTTTTGACCTGGTTTTTTTTATCAGTTGATATTTTGTTAAGACATATAGAACAAAAGTAGTACAGAATTAAAAATTCTCTCCAACAAAATCAAGAAAAAGGGGGTGACCCCTTTAATTAGGGACCAAGAGTCTTGTACAGTCTTCAAATAACTTGAAAACGATAAATATTTTGTTATGCACTATAGAATCATAGTTGTTGATGGCTACAATATCTGTTTGAAAAAGTGATCGTCAGGCCCATGTCTGACATAACTAGGGATTTTTATTCATTATGTTAAAATTGGGGGGGGGGGTGTGTTAATTTTGAAATTGTATTGATATTTCATGGTATCATTTAAAATTTAAAATAAAATCCGACGGAAGATCTACTCGTTACTCGTAACGAGGTCGTATCTAGTTTATATTATTATTGTTATAATATTTGGAACATTTTCTCTTAAGTTTGAAAACAATACTTTTTAACCCCTTTTTCAAGATAATTTTTCTCTAAAAAGCTACGCGTTATTGGTTTTATTTTTCTCATTGCAAATACGTTTTAGCTTTTCCGGTATTTGTATGATCCTGGACGGCTTAAAACAACATGAAAACTGGGAGCTAAACATACAGTTAACGCGATGACAGTAAATAAGGCAAACAGAATGATTGAAGCATTGATCCAGTACTTTCTGAAAAATATGGTATCATAGCTGTAACGGTATGTGTGCATACACTTTGAATAACGTGCGCTATTGTTTTAAAACATTCCATTTCCACAATTGTGATTTTTTTTTATATCTATGTCTTATTCAACGAGTAATGTGCAATTATTATGGCACGCCAAATTAATAAAAATGAGCTATACATAGTTTCATAGATGATGAATTATGTTCATCGACTGTTAACTATTGTTTACGAACCGCAAACCATGGTTAACGAATCGTCAACTATAGTTTTTATCTGTAAAAATATATATTAACGGTTGTAATCTAACCAATGATAATCTAAGTTTATCGGTCTGCAAATAAGGTTGACAATTTATTTTGCTGATAAATATAGATTCACATCTGTAAACTATAATTTGCATTAGTTAACTATGGTTAAGAGCTGTGAATCATATTTTCACGCTCGTAAAACTATATTCAACAGATAAAATATGTTTTCCAATCGTAAATGGTTGTTTTCAGTGTTAAATATAGTTTTACACTTCTGAAAAATAGATGATCGCATTAACTATGTTTTACAGATGTAAAATATAGATTATCGTCAGAAACTATAGTTTTTTTGTCCGTAAGCAATAGTTTACAACCGTTAAACCTAATTTATTGACTGTGGAACTATGTATATCTTATTTTTGTGAATTTGGCGTGCCATAAACTATCGGAAGAGCCATTATAACAGCTGAACTATTCTGACAAAAATAGTACCAATCGTTTTATTTCAAATAACATACTTTTTTTTTCATTTTAAAAGTTTTGGTATACTGAGAAATTAATAAACAGAATAAATTTAACTGTTAAAAATATTTACATCATTGAAGTAATTATCAGCATAAGTATAATATCAGGTCGTGATCCGGGTTTGAAGTCGATAGGAGAGTCAGACTTGTTTTTCGAGAAATACTGAAGAAAAATTGAATGTATTCGTGCGCACCAGATTTAGTGATTGGCACTGTTAGGGAAGCACTGTACTCGAGCACTTGTGCCTCAACTTGTTAAAAGCGCCTATTTTGTTGTCCTAAGATCACACGTGTGTTTCTTCTAAAGTTTATTTACAAGCGCCTAATTAAAACGCTCCGATTGGATAAGCTTCTCGTAGCTGCAGCCAATCATAAAACGGAGCTTGTCACCGAGTTTTCGTAATGAGATCTGCCAATGGTTTATGGGGAGCAGATTAGACCGAAAACCCTTGGCTTGCAAAGATGATACTTAATATTAAAAGTATTACGGTATTCCATCCTTAATGTTGTGAATTTCTTGTGAAGTATATCACTGAAATCTGTAGACAAAGCTTTTTTTAAAAATACAAGAAAAATAGAGGTCAAATTCCACAGGCACGTAGCATTGATTCAGTTGCCTAGAAATGTATTCATTATTAATCTAACATAAGAAAACATGGCGGTCAGTGATGTCATATAATATTTACATTAAATTTACATTAAATTGTAAAACAAATGTATGAAATGACTGTATACCACATACTTGACATGAAACACTGTTTGCTTATAAAGCTGTTGAGAAACAATTAAATTTTGCGAATAGATCAATGCATTCTAAAAAAAAAACGTAATTATTTTGGATAAAACGTGTCACGTGATCATGATTGCCACCCTTTATTTAAGGCAACCGTATATCTAATACCTTTATAAGTAATTTTGTTGTCCACGTTTTACTGTATCACATGAAATTAACACACGGTACGATTTGAAATATTCGCTATGTTCCGCGAATTTGTAATTCAGCAAATGAATCTGAAATATAATGAAAATACTTTGAATTTTTATTTACCTTAGGGTCAAATGTTCTAATTATTTTTTTAAAAATAATATTTTATGGATGTATCAGCCTTAATTAAATAAAAGGAATATGGACTTTTCTTCATATACCGGTAAGTGTAACTTTTATAAGGATACATGTGTGTTTTAATCTTTTAAAAATATGTAAAATTTGTATATAGATAGAACGAGCAATACACATAATGAATATAATGTGTTATGTAATGAATAATGAATAATATATATACACATAATCTTTAAAAGAACTAGAGCTGTAGCATAAAATGAGAATCATATGAGACAAATGGACAGAATAGAGTCAGCCCAAAATCTATATCGTATTACATATTAGTACACACTAAACCTTTACGTGCTATCTTTATCCGTGCATTAAATAGTAAAGGGTAGCATCTTAATGGCAAACAAACAATGTTTGAAATATTTAATGAAAACCGATACCGTATGACAAACTTATAAATTCTACGTTTTACTACTATTCTGTTAAATCTTGGTCAACCAAACGCCCTGTTTGTGCAAGCCTTCAGGAATTTGCGTTTGCAAAGTGTCTTGTAGAATGAGAATATAGCACCCATGTAAATGCGTTCGGAATGTTTTCTTTAATGTGACAGTTGTTAAGTCTGTAATAGAACTACAGGTGCTAGAATGAAAGTTCACGATACTTTCCCTAGATTTATGCTGTTCCAGTGAAATTGCGAATGGAAGTATGAGCCAGTGTTCAGATAATATTTTCAAATTACGTAAGTATTGATCATTTTACATATCTTGTCTTACTCTCATATATATATATATATTAAAATATATAAAAATCCATAAAGTGAAAATTCTTATTTTAACATCAAACGATAATAAATAAAATGATATCCAGAACAAAGTTCTCGTTCTTGTTCAACGTGGCTAATAAGATTAACATTGGGTTGCGTCATATATTCATTATTATCCCTAATGTTTTTGGTGTTCTCACGGTCAGACCGTAGAGCACCTGATCAAAGGACCCGGGTTCAAATACGGGTCTGGTTCGTCATTATTTCTCCCATCCCGATACATTTGGTGCCGTGACCAACCCCTAATACTGATAGGTTAACCCTTGCCAGAGGTAGAGCCTGGGCCTGATCTTTAAGGACGAATGTCAATTTAACAAGAGGGGTGTGATGGTCAGACCGGTTTGAACGCCGCCAAATAGCCCAGTTGGTAGAGCACCTGGCTAGAGATTCTTGGGCCAGGTTTGAATTCTCGTCTGGTTCATTGTTATTTCTCCCATTCCATTACAGTGTGCAAAGCCATGATTTTTAAAAAAATAACTGAGCGTCTGTTTTGTTTAAAAACGTTCAGGGTATTGTATGATGTTAAAGGAACATTCTGCATGAAATAGTATAGTTTTATTATTTATGCTTTTACTAGGTAATGCACGGATCCGAAATTCATTATGAAAGAAATCTTTAAAAATAAAAATGTGGGTAATATATATATATATATATATATATATATATATATATATATATATATATATATATATATATATATATATATATATATATATATATATATTTATCTGTCTCTCTGTCTCTCTGTCTGTCTCTGTCTCTCTCTCTCTCTCTCTCTCTCTCTCTCATAAAAGCTTTTGAATTCTAATAAAACATAAAACAATGTCAAGAATCATCCGAAAAAATAGTTTATTTTTTGAGACTGAAACATGTTATTTTTTTATTCGTTATTTATGGGAGATTAAAAATGAGCTGATAGGGTCATCCCAATTAAATCTAATGAAATGGCTCATAACCTTTACTGTTTAAATAAACTTTACCCAAATATTGACACTTGATGAAATGTGCAAGTACAGTGTTTAACTTATTAAAGGATGGTATCAGCAGCTGTAATGTTGAATAATGATCCCCGTAGAATAATTACCGGGGATAATTTTTCGACGTAGAATAATGACCCCTGTCATTATTCTATGAAGAAAAATGACCCCTCGGTCATTTTTCTACGTAGAAAAATGACACTTCTGCCTGAAAAATAAGTGTCATTTTCATAAAAATGAGCACATTCTACATGAAGAAAAGTGACACCTGTAGAATAATGACCCCTTATGAATTCAAGATTGTCATTATATATTTTTTTTATATTTTTTGTGAAATAATCTTCAAATTGTTACTGCAATTTTAAAAATTTACAGAAATTAAAATTCATATTCAAATGAACTAAATGTGAAAGAATGGGTATATCTTAGACAATAATAATATAGCATCGAATGATTTATTTTTGACGTCGTCGTGTCAATAACTGCCGTCAGGTGAGCAGACAATTATTCAATTATTCAATCACCTGACGGCAGTTATTGACACGACGACGTCAAAAATTAATCATTTAAAGCTTATATTTACTTTCCCTTACTGAAGAAATCAATTGTTTACTTAAATAAATCGATATAAAGTGCAGATCACGGAGGGAGTGAATTAGTAACAGCAAGAACAGCTGTTTTGTAAAACCGGTTTAAACTGGTTTTCACATAAACTGTTGAGATGAGATCGACGAGCATGAAAATATAATCCATGAAAAACAACTCTTGAAGTGTTGCTTTTAACAATAAAGTCAACTTTTTTGTTGAATAATTATAAAACATGACGTTTTGACAACATTCATAAAATACATTTCTTAACCGATAACATAGAAATCACTGTTTGAGAACTACTTATGTAAATTACTCGTAAATGCTTATGCAGTGAATAGGTGTTGCATTTAGAGGCATTTAAACATCACGGAATTTAATGGAAAAACACAGTAGAATGTAAATATTCCGTTATAACAAGATACTGAGGTATTTAATCGGGGTATGGTTGTCATCTTAACGAGTTACATTTACATGTATATCTCATTATTGCGAGCAATAACACATTAAAAATACTTCGAGATACAAAACATTACAAAACAAAATTATGTTTATTGGCGATGAAAGAGTTGACTCGATATTGTTCATGAATTAAACTTGCAAAGACAAATTTCTCCTATTACAAACTACTGTGTATGCCAGTGCATCACCAGAATTATTGATGAAACCAAAATTTTGAAAAGTTCACTTCATTGTTAGACATTATAGCCATGCTTGAGTTAGCAGCCATTAACAGCAGCTATTAAGCCAGTAAAAGCTAACGGCCAATTAAAAAAAGTCATCGAAGTACTTAGAGCAGAAAATATATTTTACTTTATCATCGGCATACTTTAACTGATATCAGGTTGATTAATGCATCAGTACTCTGTAGGAGCATTTACAACTTTGGGGGCAGTAAAGATCGCCTGTATAAGAAAAAAGAGATGTGTTTTGTGATCAAAATCAAGAGAGATATTAACCCTTCGGAACCACCTGGTGGTACCCGTACAACCCAAATATAGGTCTCCTGCACGACCCTCGTTTGATGTACACTTTAAAGAAAAGGGAGGTAACGGCCCATCATTCACCACAATATCGTTGTGAAAAGTTTCAAAAAATGACAAAGTTCTAGCGGCTAAATGGACATATTTTGATATGATAGAAGCCATCAGACGTTTGTTATAACTATTTAGAAAGTTCCTTTATTTAACGCTTGTGTTTCTAAGTTCATGTGATCGAAATCAAGGGGGATATATACCATTAAAATGAGCCCGAACCCCATATTTAAGTTTTTAGAAATAATCTCTTTTTATTATATTCGATCAGTGTTTATTATCCATTTAAGATTTACTATAATCAGGTACTCTTCACATAATTGCTCTAAAAATAAAGTCTATTAATGATCATAAATATAACAGTACAACAGATATTTAAAATATCGATGTATATGTATTACGTAGAAGAAAACAAAACTAATGTAAATGATTTTTAAAAAATACTTTCCCCAGAAAATGTCTGTAAGAAGTATTAATATTCCTCCGTTACCTGCCTTTTATTCTTTTTCATTAAAATATACATGTATGTCATTCTTCGGTTGAGAATTCATTTACCGATGAATATTGCTTATATTATTACAACAATCATTGTGTCCTGATTATCGTTCGTTAATCATCACACAATCTCCTCTTAGAGATGTTAATTACGCATTGTGTATTAATTTGTTTTTCTTTCGTTTTCTTTTTTTTAATTATGGAATGACTTTACAACTGTAGCAACACCGGTACCTGTACAGATTTCTAAACACACACACGTTAAGACCTGGCAATTTGTTGCTAATGCAATTGTAAAATTGCGATAAAATAAAGTAAAGCAAGCTGTGTATCAATTTTGTAATCAAGTATCGTTTTTGTAAAATAAAGCTATATAAAATGCTGTTAAGAATTCTTCATGGTAAAGGATCAAGTACAGTTCAGTAGATTTCCACACAAGTGCAGCGTTATTTCCCGCCATATGTCGACGAGAGAAGAGACGTAACTGTTAACAATCAATTTGTGGCAATGTAAGTATTGTGTTTGTGTGTGTTTGCTATGGATATGAAAACTATATACAGCTATTTCTTTACAAGTTCGGTGCTTATAACCACAAAATCAGTTGAACAGAGTTAAACTTCAAGTAATTTCCAAGTAAGATATTTTGGATACGGGGTAACCTATTTCTATTCTTTTTTACAACGGGGGTCATATTTCTACAGGGGTCATTTCTCTCCATGTTAAACATGAAGAAATATAACCCCTGGGTCTTTTTTCTTCAGAAAAATCTAATTATTCATCAGCAAAGGGGGTCATTATTCTACGTCGAAAAATGACCCCTGTCGTTATTCTTCTTTACAGCCTTTGCTGAAAGCATATTTATTGGAAAACTTAGTATGCAAAAAAAAAGTTGGATATTTGTGCAATTGAACCACTTCAAACAAGTAAACCTGATTAAAAATGTGATCTACAGGAATTATCGTATACTTTAACATTAAACTGTTAAAAACTTGGTTTAACATGTGGTCTTCGTACTAAAAAACTAGACAAATATTTCAATAAGTGACTTTTATAAAACAATTATGTATACGTATAGCTTAATATATATTGAAAATACAGGCTATAAATGTGTGGTGTGCGTGGTCTTGTGGTATTGCATAGGAGGTATTGATTTTGCGGTAGCTGGATCGATTCCAATAAGTAGTAAATATTTTTTTTTCTTTTTCACTTAGAACATAATAGAAATAACAAGTTAAAATAACATGATTTTTTTTCAAATTCCTTTGTATAATTCTGAGTTTAAACATAACCAATATAAAAAGATCTCTTGTTTATCCTTTGGGAATTACTATTTTCCTATGGGATATTAATTTTTAAATGTTAATATCGCACCTGTCAATCATTAGGTTTATACGGATTTGAAAGAAATTTAATTGCATCTTAAGCGGGTGCAAAAATGCCACCTTGGCACCAGCATAATTATCCGGCACAGTGTTATTTTCATACAAATCGTATGTGATAGTCATTACCATTAATTATTATAAGTTTGTCTATAATATGTTTTACGATGCGACTGTTGGGGCGAGCGCAGCATGTAATCAAATAATGAATTATGATAAATCAATAAAAAAAAAGTACATGTAGCAACGTAACGTAAATGAATTTAAATTAAACATGAAATAAAACATATCTCCTTTTTTCAGTAAATTTTCAATATTGATAATTTGTAAGATTGTTTTATTTATTTATAAGTAGAATTTATCTCAGATACGATGTTGTTGAATACTAAATATTTTAACATAATGTTTATTGAAGTATATTTCCTCTTTTCTTGAAGCAGACATTTTTCGACTTTATTTACTTAACTTTTAATTTTAAACTTACATATATAATTGACTTTTCTACGCACTCCCAATTTTTCACCCTTTTTCCTGTTTATGAGAATTACTATTTTTTTCTTTTTGCTTGTGAAGATTTTTTGAATAAGGCTGCCACGCCCCTTTTGAAAAACGCTCCTGGAAATTACCGTCAATATAATGAATAAAAAAATTGTGAGCATTCATCCAAATGAGAGCAAGTTACAACTGTTTCCTATCTCTGAAGAAATGTCCCTATTCTTTAGCTCTGTAACTAGTTAGAGTAATTTTCCATTATTTGACGTCAAAGTTCACGTCGGTCAAGTGTCTCTTTAAAAACTACCCTGAAAAAAATCCTCAGCAAAATGTACTGTTTAATTTAAATAAAAAGCATGATGTTCTTGAGAATTAACGGCAGTTTTGGAATAAAAATAATTGCATGGAATTGCATTGTGGGTCGAAGTTTACTGACGCCGAAAAATTCTGTCGGATCAACGTGTAAGAAATCCATTGTGATATCACTCGAAAGGGCGATAACTCCTTTATCTTATGTAATGGAATTAAGTTTTCTCAGCAGTATATTTACAATGCATGTACATAGTCCTGAATTATTTTTATTTTGTTCTCGTGAAATACTGCTGGTCCGATGAAAACAGGGCATTACTGGTCTGACTAACAGGCACCAAAATTCCGTTGACATAAAGTGGACTAGTCCAAATTTTCTATTCACTTCCGCCTTGCCTGTAGAGCGAGCTGGCTTCGTGCGCAGGTGCTGCGCGCCGGGGAGCTGCGCTTGCTATTATCAATCAACTCTAGAGGTTATCATGGTCAAGAAAAGAGAAGGGACTTTTTCAATATTTTGAAGCAGAAACAAAAGTCGATCTACTGTAGTATAGTTATTTTTTTGACAAAATACTGTAGAATCATTTAATTTTGTGGGGGCCAGTTTTGTCGATTGTTGGTTTTTTGCTTATTCATGGAGATGTAATTACATGGTTGCGTCAGTATGCAGTTTAAGAAGGAAACTAAATCTACTTTAATTAGTTTTCGTCGAGGATAAGAATTCGTGGGTGAGGGGTATCCACGTGAAAATTGAGCCATTACAAATTCTAATGATTCCACAGTACTCATCACACTTTTAATCAATGTGGGAATTTGAAATCTGAATTGAAACAAAGGAGTGGCGATCTTACTTAATATGTCAGTACCATCAAACATTTTGTCCGTCAATTTTTTCCCCTTTTTGTCCTGTCCGTGTTTTGTTAATTGATATCTTGTTTTTTATAACTTTAGGCATATATTTTAGGCACACAATTACTAGCATTTGTATATCTTAAGGATGTATGTGGAGATCAACGTATCATTAAACAAATTTTCCCGTTACTGATATTGTGGAAAAATTACATCTCCTTTAATCTGCAAATTCATCAGTTTATAATTTATTAGTTTCTTGTTTATCATAAGTTGATTCTATTGTATATAATATTGACAGTTTAAAACTTTAGATTTTTACTTTGTGTTTTGGGTTTATACCTTTGACTGCCATATCCTCGTAACATTTACTAGATTGAATTGGTAATAAACCTTCCTGATGTTCCGAAATCCTCTTGTCTTTTTGATCAGCATTAGTTATTGCATTAATTTCCTCCTTTTCACGACTATCTGCTCCTTTACCATCATATTTTTCATCACCGATTAATGGTTTTATTTCTTCCTCTTCATGTTTTTCTAAAACATATAGGATTTACTGGTTAAGTACATGTACAAGAAAACTACAGGAATCTAGTTTTACAAAACGTAACGAGTATAATATGAAGTACATACCTTTTTTATTTTTTAAAAGATTTTCCTGTCCTGAGCTTTCTACATCACCATTAGTTCTGCATATTTGATGTTCTGGTGACAGAAAAAATAAACTTTCTTTGTAGAGTTAGTGTTTTACTTATTAAAAACTTGGCAATATGAAATTCGACAGGTGTTATGTTATTCAAAGTCACGCCAAAAAATAAACCAACTTTACTCTAAGATATCCTCAAATCACATTTTGCTTAATCATTCATTGTTTATAAATGCCAAGATTTACCCTTTCAAACGTTCATTCTTAAGCTGTCATACCTTTTAAATACAAAGCTAAAAAATTAATAAAAGGTTACGGAGATTTTGCAGAACAGCAGACATGAAATTACCCGGATGTTAACAATGACTAGTTGCGTGAGGTATTTGTTGTACTTCCATATGGAGAAAAGAAGTAAGCATTTCCTATGCCAAATCTACGTAAGGATTTTTTGTTCGTGTTAATCTCTCTGGATTACATTGTAAAAAAAGTAATGAGACAATAGAAATGTAGTAGTTTCCCCCATGTATTGGTTTTAATAGTAAAGGTACATGTATTCTATAGAGTTGACAGATTAATGTATTTTGTTAAAATTCGCTGAAAGTGACAAAACAGTAATATGAGACATAACAACTAAATATTGATGTTCTTAGCACACCTACAACATCAACTGTTACTATCATAGCAACACCATCTTTACTCATAGTTTAGAATTGATTTTCATCAACAAAGTATATCATATTGATGAAAAATTGATGCAATTTAACTTTAAAATTTAAACGTGTTTCTATATATTTATACAGAGCTCATTTGTTCAATAGGCCTAAAAGTTGACACGACGACATCAATCCCTTTTAAGATAGCCATGAAATTTAAGATAAAATTCTATGTACATTGTAAGAATCAAAATTCGGTGGCCACACATATTCACAGAGTTTCTTCATACTTAACAATTTGATAGATTTTCGTGAGTAAAAAAGCCTAACATCATTTATTTGTTGCTATGTGGTCCCGTTGCCATGATAACCGAGGGTAAAGATGTAAAAATGGCATTTTAGTGCTATTTGAGAACATATTGTGAGTGATGTTCACAATCTGGGGTTTCCAGGGTAGATATATTATTTGAAATACTTGCCATTTTTCAAAAGAAAGAAACAAATTCATTGAAAAACGCATATTTTTAGAGCGTTTCCATGGTTACAAGAAAGAAATTTATTAATATGATTACTTCATTTAATTTGAATTAAAAACGCAAATCTTGAACTTTGTGGTATACACTATTGTGGTTGTGCATTTATTAATAAAAACTGAGAACCTTTGCTATGGTAACAAGCTAAAAAATAAGATATATTCTAATATTTTGAGGAATATTTGAATGGGTATTATTCGTATAAAAAGTAAAGATAACTTTTATCCATGGGTGAGAAAATGTCAAGTATGTCCTGAACTTGAAAGCAGCTTGATAAAAATCTGACATTTGCTAAAAAAAATATTGCCGTTGCTATGGACTTTTCAAAAGGTAAGATTTCTGTGTGATTTTCTATGCAACTTTAATTTCCATATCAACAACACTTCTGTGTCGAATTACAAAAACTTTCGTGGTATACAGTGCAAACTTAAGCATATTTCTACAAGTTCCAACAAAAACAATTGCCGAACATTTCTAAAATCAGGAATTACAAAATATCAAAATCATCTTCAATTTTTCAGGTTTTTCTGTTTCTTGGACTTGTTCCCATAGCAACGGGTGTCAGTTTTAATAAATAAAATGTATATTGCATGGACATTGATAAAGATATTAAAAATAAATGATTTACTATTTCAGCTGATAAAAAATACAAAAGACGAATTTCAAAAATTTCAAACAGTTTTCATGGTAACATTTCTAAAGTATTGGTTTCTCCATCAGTTTTCTTCTATAAAATAACAAAGGACAATAGCACAAAGATTATAAAATGTCTTTGATCTTTTACATTAGTGGGCAAAACCTTCTAATATGGCTCTAAAGTAGATAAGTTTTGCTATTTTTCCATCTTTAGCCTTGGTTGCCATGGCAACGGACACCCCCAGCCCCCAACCATTAATGTTTTTTTGGGGTTTTACACCTAGGTGTGTCCATGTATGTTATATAAAGAAAATCGGTTTCTATGCGTTGCCAGACCCTTTTATAAATCATTGATTCTTACATAGAATTGATCTTAATAACAAATACTTTAGGGTTTAAATCATGGTAAATTGATTGCAGTGTGTTCCATATCAAAGCGAATTTTGCATTCGGATTTTCTGGCAATAAATGACCTAGCTTTTCCTTAATTCTAAGAGAAAACTTTTAAATTGCTTTAACAAGAGACCTATGGGCCACAGTGCTCACCTGACAAATTGTTCTTGTTACATTCTCTCAAATTTTTTTTTAAAATAAAGTCTTTTCAAATATTGTAAATCACTTAAAAATTATTACATATTCAAGTTTTGACAATATATAAAACGATTCTTAAAAATGTCGTTATTTTTTACATCATATCTTAAGATCTAATTATAAGATGCATTAACTGACCAATTTTATTATCCAAGGCTTATTATTACTGTTATTAATATTAACTATAAGTACTTAAAAAGTCAAAGAAGGTCACAGTGACCTTGATATGAGGATATGGAGGCGTTCAGATGCTTGTTCAATCTTAAATTAGTAATCCTAACATTAACCTCTTCAAAAAAGGTTTTTAAATATTCTTTTAATTATAATTCGATGTAGAAGTTAGCATCTCCCTTGCAGTCTCAGTATTATTTCGGAGGTTTGTACAATTTACTATCTACACTATTTTATGCTTGCATAGTAACGAAGGGGTGTTAAGGATGCATATGGGCAATTTAGCGTCTTATTTTGACTGTTATATAAAAAATCTTGAGATTAAATAACTTATTTGACTCTGTCCAATAACTTCCTAAAGAAATCCCCGTTACTTTTGCACAGTTTGCGCGGATAAAGGTATGTTGCATGAAAGCAACACAAAACAGGGAATTCTAACAGCACTTTTCAAGTTTTGTATTGACCACACTATTGAAATATATCAAAATGTAAGTTCAATATATACGCGGTAGATTTGTTTACTTTTTTTCTCAAAATGTACAATTTGTGAGATTACTATGCAAGCACCTAATATATTGTACATTCTAAATTTTTCAAACTGTGACCCCTGGACCAATAATGGTGCAAAAAGAGGGGTTCAAAGTTTCATGCAGAAATATATTGGGAAAATGTATTAAACAAATACTTCTCATAAACTACAAGGCTGCAATTTTAGAACTATTAAGCACCCCAGAAAGTGCAGATCTTATATTGTTACAACTGTGACTCGAGACTAATACTGGGCCCCGAGGGGGTTCAAAAATCAACATAGAAACATATAGGGAAAATGCATTTTGATAAAATTCTCAAGACTACAATATATTACAATATGCATGTATTACAATATTAATTCTTCAATTTATGAGATAACAAAATAATTATCAGGTATGGTGATTCAAAATTTTACAAATTATGACTGAGTACCACGTAATTCCGGGAAAAACAAATCTTAGTTATTATGTACATGTACCTACATGTATAGTATTATTTAAACAATGAAGCATAGACTAATAAACAAATAAAAAATACTCGAACGATTATTTTTGGACAAATTAGATTGTATTACGTAGATTTACACATTGGTGAAGTCATGCCTGAAAGTTGAATGTCGTGTAAATTTGATCGGATAGAATAGTTAACAGATTTAAAATATAAGTAATCTAAGAACTCCAAAAATGCATTTTGGTGTGATTTATTGAGAATTGTACAAAATAATATCGGTGTGGCATTTCAGTATGAGGAAACAAGTAAAACATTGTTAGAATGTATCCCTACTGCCCTAATCATTACGGCTTACACCTTGACTTCTTAAGGTTAAAATTAACAAGAGGCCAATTTGCCTTAACGTTCACCTGAGTAGCATATAACCCATACACAAACTTGTTGAGGAGTCTTATATATGCATTTAATTAATTAGGTTTAATTCTTGAGTAGAAAAATTATAAATTTGTAATGACGACCACCTCCCTGCCTGAAATCTTTAAGAAGATTTTTTCACATTATATGCATTAACACCTATATATCCATTTTGGCCCTACTCCAGAGTCAAAACCAATACTCCAGGGGGACATGAAAATTAAAATTTCAGTTGAGGACTTCCTGGTAAATATAATTATGGCCATATAAAATTAATTTGTAGATTCTTATCCTGATTTGGAAAAAATATGGGGCGGGTTGGCAGATTTTTATTTTTTCAAAAGCACCTTTTTCACCGTTTATGTTCTAGAAATAACAACATTTCTTTTGAGTTGTTAGTGCTAATGCAAGTACACAAACCCACTTGTAATCTTTTAATTCCATTTTATTTTATCTTAACTGTTAATGCAGGAAGACATTTGTATAAGAAACATGACATGAATCCGCATTTTTAGGCAGCCATTCAAGTGTTTTGAAATTTTTTTTATACCTAGCCCAATTTTTTTCCCGATTTCTTTTTCCACACAATTTTTTTTATCAAAATAAAATAAAATGCATCGGGGCAGCCCATTTTCAGAGGGCGGGCGTGGATGGGAATCTAATAAATAATTTTATGGGGCCTTAAAGTCAGTTTTGTATACAGATGTGTGAGAATAGAGAAGAACATTTTTAAACATTATATGCATTAACACTATATTGCCATATTGCCCCCTCAAGTTTGATCAAGCTGAACAATAAAAGCATATATGAAAATGCAAAAGCTCTTTTATAGGTATAGGAGAGGGTGATCCAAGTGATGATATAATTTACAAGGAAGGGGGAGGGGTGTTCAGGCGGTTTTAATGCTCGCTCCATTAAACACAGATTGTATCATCAACACCGCTCAGATGGACACAGATTGCCTCTATAAATTCTTTTATTAATTGTTTTTGTTTCAAAATTTTTGTAGGGGTGAGCGGAGTCTCTGTTTCTAAATCTGTGCATGAAATTATACTAAAATATGTTTGTTTCCTAATAAATTAATCGGTGAAATCTCTCTGTCTCTCTGTCTCTTACTCTCTGTGTCTGTGTCTCTGTGTCTGTGTCTCTCTCTCTCTCTCTCTCTCTCTCTCTCTCTCTCTCTCTCTCTCTCTCTTAGTTCATCCGGTTACTAAACAAAATAAAGATAATGAGCCAAAAATGCATAATTTAATTCAATAATTGGTTATAGGTATATATTTGTTTTTCAATTTTAATTATTTCTAGGTCTAATTCTAGATCTGCTAGATACATGTTAAAGATGAAAAGACTCTCAACTGCCTTGTTATATCGGGCAGGATATTTCTGCTTTGTTTGTCTAGACATAGTTTTGTTTGTTTGTGTATATCTAATTAGAGTCTATTGTTTGTCCAACTTAAGAAAACCCCTGAAACTAACACAGAATATACAAGATGTACACAACAGGTGTGTTATGTGCCTAGGTGCATGTTTGTGTATATCTAATTAGAGTCTATTGTTTGTCCAACATAAAAAAACCCCTGGAATTAACACAGAATATACAAGATATACACAACAGGTGTGGCGTGTGCCCAGGTGCACATCAGGGTTTCTAAAGGCGTTTAAATCTAAGTATGAGACAAGTTTTTTTTACATTTGTAATTCATTTTCAAAGTATTATTTCCTAACTCAATGACTCAATGACCTACTTTTTGAGTTAATGGCCATTGAATATTTTTTGAAAATTAAAGAAAAATCCGTAAAAATGTTACACTATGATTGAGATTTTCTTAATTGTGAAAAAATACAAATTGCTTAACTCTTTAACAAATGAAATACAATTTATGAATGGTAGTGACATTAAATAGATACAAAGCAATAAGTTTTTATTCACAATTTTTATAGATATTCTAGTTCGAATTTCCTCTATCAGATTTCAAATTACTACCCATTATTGATTTAATATAACAAACAAGAGGCCCATGGGCCACATCGCTCACCTGAGCAACAGTGGGCGTTCAAAAGATATTGTGCCATATGGCCCTCGGTAGAATTACAAAAAAAAAAAAATATTGTAACGTATTCGAATTTTACACTTTTTTTGCATACACGTAATCTTTGACATTGTACCTTCATGAAATACTGTTTTTAAACAGAATAAGAAAATTCTACGCAAGATATAGAACTAAATATTTCTTAGGGGTACACTGTTATATAACTTCTAATTCCCTGTATTTTCGTTCTGCCCCCTCCCCACTTAATAAAGCGATCAAACTATATGAGAGCATATAGGTACATTTTCTTCCTCAACTACTTACTAGTTAATTTTTTTTTTTTAAATATAATAGGTATTGTATTTTATAAAAAAAATCCTACATGTATATATGTGAAGAAAAAAATTGCACCCCAATGCGCTCAATTTCTCAAATTAAGAATATTCAACAATTTAATTTGTCTTCTCCATTATAATAAATGACTGTTGTTTACTTCGCGTAAACTCGTGACTTTTATAACTTTACTCACACTTGATTGATGAATACACTGGAATGAAAAATGTTGTCACGTGACATGTTAAAGAGCTATAAAAATCAATGCTATCGTATTGACAGTCACATCACTCTAATTTACTATGGCCCACCCATTATTTTCATTTTTATTCAAAAATAACAAATGGCTACAAACCAGGATAATTTTCCGCTGTAATATTTTCTTAGGAATAGCGATAATTCTTTTATCCCCGCAAAAGAAATGTGTCAGAACTATGGAAACTGTTTTAACGATGTCATTGACATTTCACAATATTCATTGTATAAAAAGGGGCACTAGAGAGTAGTAATATACACCATATCATTCTTTAATTTTTTTGTGTACAAATATTTAACATATTACTCTAATTCATATAGAATTTCTAATGATCAACCAAAATTTCAGCGTCAATAGTAGAATTATAAGCAAGATGAGCTCAAACACCCCTGCGAATATTATTGTCATTTAAATTTTAAATCACGTGGTTTTATATGACCCTTTCAGTTTCGCATTAACAATCGTGCCTCGTGTTTATAGTCTATTTTAGAAAATCTAGGTACTTGTAGTCAAATATTATAAATTCTAGAGGTTTATTGATTTTAAACTTTATCTTCATTAATTGGTGGGTAAAATGTGTCCTAGAAATAAATGTGACAATACAAAAATAGTTTTTTTCTGCTGTTGCGACAATTAACATGCGTTGTAAACATCCCCCCTAAGAATTAATTTTCGTTCCGTGCCTGACCTAGTAATAATACTAATAGTGAAACAGACTGTACTATTTTATGAAGAATGTTCCTTGAAAATGGCTCGATATACTAAATTTTTATGCAAAACTTTCACCCATTATTTTTCTAAAAACATGGTATTGCACACCACAAGCATCAAACATAGCTATAAATGAAAATCGACCAGTACTTACGTATTTGGAGAATATTATCCGAACACTTATACTTCCGCTCGAAATTTCACAGGAACTGAACAAATCTCGGTGAAGTCTCGTGAACTTTCATTCGAGCACATCTGGATTTATTACATACTTAGCTACGATAAAGAAAACATTCCGAACACATTCGCAGGGGTGTCAAAATTTAGCTAGGTTTGGGTCATATTTTGTTCACATGAGTTTATTACATTCATCTTAAGGATGACGTTTACTCAGAATGAAACAAATTCCACTGATGATAATGAAACCCCATCTATTGTATGTTATAGACCTTTGATTGTAGTGTTATTTTTCACTTTCAAAAAAGTAGGTCAATGACCTACTTTTTGAGTAAATGGCCATTGAATATTTTTTAAAAAATCAAGAAAAATCCCATAAAATTTTACACTACAATTGAAATTTTCTTAATTGTAAATATATTTCAAATAATAAAGCACTTTAAAAAGTGTAATACATTTTATGAATGGCAGTGGCACTAAATAGGTACAAAACATTTAGATTTCAGCTACAATTTGAAAAAATATTCCAGTCCGAGTTTCCTCTATCAGTTTTCAAATTCCTACCCATTTTTTGATCTAAGTTTACAAAAAATTGAATGATGATAATACAAAAACATTTATAGCATTGAACTACTTATATTGACCTTATTCTGTTGGCATAAAATTTATATGAGATCAATGATCAAAATTTTGAGATATGGTGTATCTTATCGTTTTTAAGCATTTTTTAATATTTTCGCAATTCGTGGCATACAATTATTTTAATGAATAAGTGAGGTAAAACCAGCAGAAAATATGAAAAATTTTATAGACTAAAATATAAAAATCTTAACTTTCAATACTGCCAAAAATGTTTTAGCGGAAAACAAAATCTGCAAAATTTAGTCCGAATTTCCTCTGTTTGGCTAAAAGTCTATTTTTGTTTGAGCCTAATTACGTAATAAAGTGAAAATGTTTTGTCAATAATAATTCATTTTATTAATACTTTTTTTACTCATTACATTGAACTTTATGACAATCCGAATTTGAGAACTCAAACCCTGAGTAAACAACACCCCTAAGTCACGATTTTGGACAAATTTTATTTTTCTGTTTTTATTATTTACAATGCTTTAGGAATGCATTTCTAATGATCAAATGAAATTTTGGGTGCCAGTCAATGAGTTTTAAGTAAGATACAGGGTTCACAATTCTGCGTCATGTAAACAAGGCTCGTGCCCTGTTTTTTAGTTCACCTGAGCTGAAAGCTCAAGTGAGCTATTCTGATCACATTTTGTCTGTCGTCCGTCTGTCTGTCTGTCTGTCCGTCCGTCCGTCTGTCCGTCTGTTTGTAAACTTTTCACATTTTCAACATCTTCTCAATAACCACTGGGCCAATTTCAACCAAACTTGGCACAAAGCATCCTTAGCCTAAGTTGATTTAAAGTTGTGAAAATTAAGGACCACGCCCTTTTGCAAAGGGAGATAATTAGGAATTTATGAAAATTTTCGAGAAATTTTCAAAAATCTTCTTCTCATGAACCATAAGACCAGGAAAGCTGAAACTTGTGTGGAAGCATCTTCAGGTAGTGTAGATTCTAATTTGTGAAATTAATGACCCCAAGAGGTAGGGTGGGGCCACAATGGGGGGGGGGGTCAAAGTTTTACATAGGAATATACAGAGTAAATCTTTAAAAATCTTCTCCTCATGAACCATAAGACCAGGAAAGCTGAAACTTGTGTGGAAGCATCCTCAGGTAGTGTAGATTCTAATTTGTGAAATTCATGACCCCCGGGGGTAGGGTGGGGCCACAATGGAAAGTCGAAATTTAACATAGGAATATACAGAGTAAATCTTTAAAAATCTCCTTCTCATGAACCATAAGACCAGGAAAGCTGAAACTTGTGTGGAAGCATCCTCAGGTAGTGTAGATTCTAATTTGTGAAATTCATGACCCCCGGGGGTAGGGTGAAGCCACAATGGAAAGTCGAAATTTAACATAGGAATATACAGAGTAAATCTTTAAAAATCTTCTTCTCATGAACCATAAGACCAGGAAAGTTGAAACTTGTGTGGAAGCATCCTCAGGTAGTGTAGATTCTAATTTGTGAAATTCATGACCCCCGGGGGTAGGGTGGGGCCACAATGGAAAGTCGAAATTTAACATAGGAATATACAGAGTAAATCTTTAAAAATCTCCTTCTCATGAACCATAAGACCAGGAAAGCTGAAACTTGTGTGGAAGCATACTCAGGTAGTGTAGATACAAAGTTGTGAAAATCATGACCCCCGGGGCTAGGGTGGGGCCACAATGGGGGTCGAAGTTTTACATAGGAATATATAGAGTAAATCTTTAAAAATCTTCTTCTCAAAAACTAATCAGCCAGGAAAGCTGAAACTTGTGTGAAAGCATCCTCAGGTAGTGTAGATACAAAGTTGTGAAAATCATGATCCCCGGGGTAGGGTGGGGCCACAATGGGGAATCGAAGTTTTACATAGGAATATATAGAGTAAATCTTTAAAAATCTTTTTCTCAGAAACTAATCAGCCAGGAAAGCTGCAACTTGTGTGAAAGCAATCTCTGGTAATGTAAATTTAAAGTTGTGAAAATCATGATCCCCGGGGGAAGGGTGGGGCCACAATGGGGGGGGGGTCGAAATTTAACATAGGAATATATAGAGTAAATCTTTAAAAATCTTCTTCTCATGAACCATAAGACCAGGAAAGCTGAAACTTGTGTGGAAGCATCCTCAGGTAGTGTATATTCTAATTTGTGAAATCCATGACCCCCGGGGTAGGGTGGGGCCACAATGGCAAGTCGAAATTTAACATAGGAATATACAGAGTAAATCTTTAAAAATCTCCTTCTCATGAACCATAAGACCAGGAAAGCTGAAACTTGTGTGGAAGCATACTCAGGTAGTGTAGATTCATTGTTGTGAAAATCATGACCCCCGGGGGTAGGGTGGGGCCACAATGGGGGGTCGAAGTTTTATATATGAATATATAGAGTAAATCTTTAAAAATCTTCTACTCAGAAACTAATCAGCCAGGAAAGCTGAAACTTGTGTGGAAGCATCCTCAGGTAGTGTAGATTTATAGTTGTGAAAATCATGATCCCGAGGAGTAGGGTGGGGCCACAATGGAAGGTCGAAGTTTTACGTAGGAATATATAGAGTAAATCTTTAAAAATCTTCTCAGAAACTAATCAGCCAGGTAAGCTGGAACTTATGTGGAAGCGTCCTCAGGTAGTGTAAATTCAAAGTTGTGAAAATCATGATCCCCGGGGGTAGGGTGGGGCCACAATGGGGGGTCAAAGTTTAACAAAGGAATATATATGGTAAATCTTTAAAAATCTTCTTCTCAGAAACTAATCAGCCAGATGATTCTTTATAATTGTTAAGACTTTGGCCCCAGGACAATTCTTTGGCCTCACAAGAAGGTTCAGAGTTTGATGTACGTTTATATCCCATATATAAACAATTGTTAAGGATCTTTTTGAGAACTGCAATACTCAACATATGATATGACTATAAAATCAGCCTGTTAGAAAAGGGACTAATGATTATAAACATAAGAATATCCAGGGGAAAAATGGATTTTATTTATACAGGATCTACATGTATTATTGTACATTGTCCAGATAGTTTGTAT
This sequence comes from Magallana angulata, assembly GCF_025612915.1. Taxonomy (NCBI): domain Eukaryota; kingdom Metazoa; phylum Mollusca; class Bivalvia; order Ostreida; family Ostreidae; genus Magallana; species Magallana angulata. The sequence continues at coordinate 15,430,644 of NC_069114.1, read as the reverse complement.
TATGACTCCATTAATCTGATTTTATCATACCTATTGTTCCTCAGGTGAGCGATGTGGCCCATGGGCCTCTTGTGTTTACATAGGTTCAATATACCAGTAAAAAATCTCTTTGAAGCTGATTTGTCTATCTTTTTATTCCTTTTAATCATAAATAAACAGTTACTAACGATTAACACATTTCAACAAATTTTCATATTTGGCATTTAAAATGGAAAAAAATGAATGGCCTCAGATCTGTGTACAAACATAGAATTGTGAGCAAATCTCTGTATCATGCTTATAATTCGAAGCTTAACACTTAAATATGGTAAGTAAATAGAAATTGTAAACAATTAAACACAAGAAACATGCACTATAACAAATAAAGAACACAATTTATTTTTCAAAATGAATCATAAACATGTATATACCTACATATTTCCGTCAGCAATATTAAACTCTATTTAAACTGAATAAACTCGAGAAAATGCCGAGCATCTCAATAAAACATATTGCATTATTCTACCATTACGCAAAAGATGATACTGAATTACCGATAGCCTGATTGAATTGCATTTTAGTTTTTTCTTAATACATCAGATGTTGCTTAATTTGCGCAGGTAAACAAAAAACTGTTTGATTTACCGAAGTCTCTGTTTGATTTGATACGTAAAAATCAGGAAATACAAGCGACAGTTCCCAGGTTAACGCAAAGCATAAATGAAAACAAAACGAAAATCACAACAAGCTAACACCACCGTCATATGTGAAAACTGTCAACGCATTGAAATATTTAGCCTCAATTTACTTCATCAAATCGGCACCAATGTATTTTGCATGTTTCAAAGACTCCCTTCGTACACGAACTGTTACACAACAAACAAATTAATCATTGTCAGATTGACCCGTTTATCATATAGTGTCATGGCTGCTTTAAACAAAGAACCTCGTTTTAGAATTATGGAACACGAGTCTTGGTAAAATGGGTAAGCAAACCCGGGCCGGGGCAAAATAAAAGCCGGGGCAGATCGGCAATCGTCAATTCCAATTGCGCATTATTTTGCAGCAATATTTACAGTGAATACAAATATACTGGTCAGTAAAAATCTCGAAATTTTAATGAGATTGGCAGATTAATAACTGTCAAATCTTTTGTTTTGCCCTGGCCTGGTCATGCCTACCCATTTTACTAAGACTCATGGATGCTATAAATTGCTTGAAACACGCCTTTTTTTCTTATTTTTTTCGTAAAAACTCAGATTTGAAACAGAATTAGCCCATAATTTTTTCAATTTTTTTTAAAATGCACCCCCCCCTTTTTTTTTTCCCATTTTTTTTTACAGTTTTGAGGTTTTCTCCGCTTTCAATGAATATTCTTCTTTCATTTCTGCAAATTATATTCATCGATCCATAAGAATGCTTTGAGCCAAATTTGATTGAATTTGGTTAAGTGGTTTAAGAGAAGAAATTCAAAATGTGAAAAATTTACAGACGGACAGACAGACGGACGACGGACAAAATGTGATCAGACTAGCTCACTTGAGCTTTCAGCTCAGGTGAGCTAAAAACTGAATGATGATAATGCTAAAACATTTATAGTATTAAATGAAGTATATTGACCTTTCTCTGCTGGCATAAAATTTATATGAGGTCAATGATCAAAATTTTGAGATATGGTGTCTTTTATCATTTTTAAGCATTGTTCAATATTTTTGTACTGTGTGCTATACGATTATTTAAACGAAAAAGCAAGGTAAAACCAACAAAAATATGCAAAATTATGTTGATTAACAAATAAAATCTTAACTTTAAATATTACAGTACTACCAAAAATATTTAAGTGGAAAACAAAATCTGAAATATAGAGTCCGAATTTCCTCTGATTTGCTAAAAGTCAAACTTTGTCAGAGCTTAATTCCAAAATTTAGTAAAAATATCGATTGTTATGTCAATAATAATTTATTTTACAAATACTTTTTGTTTTTAACAATCCGGATTTGAGAACTCAAAACCCGAGTAACAACGTCCTTAAGCAACACATATAGCTTAAAGGTGGCTTAAAGATCGTCTTTAAGGTACCTTTAAGCACCTTTAAGCTATCTTTAAGGATAACTTAAAGATGGCTATTCATCCTGTATTAACAAATATATAAAGGAGTAGAGAAGAATATTTTCTAAGATTTAATATAGTTTTACTATATGGCCATCTTGGCCCCACCCTAGAGCCAGAACCGCTGACCCATGGGCCATAAATTTCACAATTTTGGTAGAGGGCTTCAAGGACATCATAACTATGCAACCAGTTTTTTCCTCACATGTGTTGGAGTAGAGAAGAAGATTTTTGAAAATTTGGCTTTTTTGCATATTTGGCCCCACATGTTGCGCCTCGGAGGAGGGAGAGCCATAAATTTTACAATTTAGATTCCTGTTACCATAGAGATTACAAGGTAACACTCAGCCTTTTAGTTTTAAAGAATAAGTAAAAACTGTAAATGTTAACGCACGACGCACGACGACGGACGAAAACGGATAGCAATAGGTCACCTGAGTTTAACCAGGTGACCTAGAAATCAAATATAAAGACTTGTTGGCAGGTTTTTATTAACAAGTGTATGTTAATGAAATTTGCAATGAATCGACTATGTTGGGGAATATAGATGATAAAGATTAATTTATTTTATAGATTTTGCTTGGTATTTATAAACAACAATATTATTTTAAAAGCAATCTACTTGTAAGCTTAAATGTTGAATCTTATCAAAGTAACATAAAAAGAGTTGTTCATATATTTTCGACTAGTTGTGAATTCGTATTTTAAATTTTATTTGAATTTTCAGTCTGTTAAATAGGATAAATCTAGATATCTAACGAGATATTTTAAAAAAATACGTTTAATTTTAAAACAACATAGAAAATAGATGAGAAATACGATAAACTTATGTTAAAAATGTTACAATGTTTAATTAACATATAAATGAGGGTCAGCAATTACACTCAACAAATGAAGTATGTACTGACGCATGTTTTTCAAGTTACTTAATTTGTGAATTATTGAAAATTTAATGACCGTAACCAATCACTTATCAAAGATTTGTATTAAAATGCGTTAATAGAACACAACCGTAGAAACTAGTATCCAACAGTGTGTTATTGAGGTTTGAGCAAAATGCATGCATGAAAAATAGTTTAAATTCAGCAATTTTCCAATTCAAGGTTGAAGAAAAAAATTCCTGTAATATTTAAAACCCAATTGTTTGAATCAGGCTGCAATTATTAGCTACATCTGTGTTGATCTGAAACAAAATCAATGCTTAAATACTAATGAAAGCAATAACTCCTTTATTCTAACGTCTTGGTGTTCATTCACACCTGTAACATTCTAACAAAAAAAAAAAACTTAAGAGATTGTTAACAAGGAAACGGCTAAAAATTACAAAAAAATGAATAAATCAAATAAAAGTTGGTCATATAAATAAAATTATCTACTAGAACTATCAAATACAGAACTCGTGATTTGGTATAAGAAAGTGAATATAAAAGTCTGGAGGGTAGTGGCCAATTTTATTGTTTATCAATTTGTTATTCTTTTGATGAAAAAAGCTCTGTAGAAAATATGATTTTAAGCTACATATATGATATTTTTTTTCTTTACTAGACAACAGTTCATAAATACAAAATCACTAAAAGGTTCAGGTATCATGTTGACCACCAAGCCTACTTGAAAAACTGAGAAAGTATTTGAACATTTCTTTAACATTTTCAGTGTAAACTTTATTTTAAAAGTTCATATTTTAAAAGTAAGGTCAAGAACGAAACTTTTTAACTATGTCTTTATATTTTCATTTAAAAAAGCATTTTAAAACCAACCCCGGCAAAAACAGTAAGATATCAATGACTGTAATTATTATAGGATATAATTCATGGCTACGATAATATTTTTTAAAGTGAAGACTTGAGTATTCTTACTTCTTTTTATGTAGTAGCCGCACAGCAAAGAGAGAAAACAGAGAGGAATGAATATTCCTAAAAGGATTGGAACTAATAAAGCGTCGTCATTGTCGTTGATCGGTACATTGTCTAATTGAGGATGTTCTGACGATTGCTGAGGGTGTGTTGTTGTACTTCCATTCCATTTGTTGACACTCTCAAATTGCTGTGTGGTACTTTGAATATGAGGTGGCGTTATACTGTGTAATGGAAATGTTTCCAAGCAACACTTAAAAAGATTGTTTGATTTACAATTTGTACAAAAAAACGAATGGATTGCACTAAAGACATAACAAAAATATTTCCACACAATATATTATGTTAAAACGGGTTCCTCAAGTGTGAAAATAAAAATACTACATGTGTTTGATGTTGTGAACGAATTTTCAGGCCGGTTTTACCAACTGTAAAAATTACCTTTTACAAGATTTTTCAGCAAGAAAGCATCTATTTCCAATTGAAATGCAAGCCGGATCTGTCAAAATTAAGTTCTTCAATAAAGTTACATGTGCATGTATATAGCTCAATGAATGTCAAAACATTTGATACCTACACTAGAATGCTGTTGTTGTCTCAGTAGATAATGGAATTACTTGGCTCCAATTATATATTCAGTAGTTAGGCCTAAACATGTAATATTAATTACAGAATCTCATTTTTTAAAAAGTAGTTGTACTTACGTTTGAAAAATTCACTGCTGAAGAAAGAGTGATCAGGGCATCCTCGCGTAAAACGACTGCAGTTGTATGATTGAACCAGTGAAACGCTTTTTATTAGATATAAACAAATACCTGAAAATAAAAATAAAGCAAAACGTAATTTAGATATATAGACTGTTAATGACTCCCTTTTTTCTATACATAAAAAGTTGTCATCATTAATAATGATTTAATAAAGGTAGACTACTTCACCAAAATTCAAAACAACGGATCATTAGAGTATCATTTCCGAGGCAAGATGGTGTTGTTCTAGAATGATATACTATGTCCTACATTTTTAAGCAAATTTTTGTAGAGTTTAGATTTGAATAAAACCATGATATAAATATTTAATAAAACATATCTAGTAAAGTCTATAAGACGTTTTATTATTTTTTTAATAAAAAAAAACCTGATTAATAACCAAAAAAACTTTTTTCACATTTTCAAACCTATGGATAATTTTTTTTTTTATAGAGATTGAAGTGTCTTGAAGAGAGTAAGGCAATCATTTTAAAAACGGAAATTGAATAAAAATGGCAAAATTTTAGAGATTTGCAAATTTTCAAAATTGAACCACACCCGGTTGAAATTAAACTGATCCAGACTTGAGGGCATTTAAATATATAGCAATCTTGTAAAATACAATTGTCTTTTATTTCCTACCTAAAAAAACACGTCTCTTTAAAATATTTTATCCATAGGTTTGAAAAATATGAACAAAATAATTCTTTTTATTTTTATGAATAATTTAAAAAAGAAGTAAAACGTGTTATAGACATATAAAATATCGAATAAAAAATTAAGGACATGTATATTTTACCCTTCTTTGAACTACGCAATCCTGCTTCAGAAATGGTACACCAACGACCCGTAAATTAAGATTTTGTTGTACTATTCCACCTTCAGAGGTGAAATTATTAAAAATAGTAATACTAGCATTTTAATCTTATAAACTAAATCAGTTGTAGTTTCTTATTCATTGTTAGCTTGACTTGTTGATAATATATTCATAATGAATTAGCTTATTATAAAACACTGACGAAAAAAACTCATAAACTATAAAAAACTCAGAGCGAATACATGTTTTTAATATACAAGTATAGCAGAAATATAGTATCACAGTGAGGTATTCTGTAGCATTTGATTTGCATTAGAATCGGTAGTATAGACGTACAATATTGTGTTGTAACAATCGCAAGTGGTCAAGTGTCAAGTTGTTTGATCAAGTTTGTAAACCATCTGACAAAACCAGGGAGAATACCCAAGTAATTATATGACAAGTTGTCTTGCAAAGTTGCAACGCGAGCATGTTAATGCTTCCCGATGAATTTTACAGCGATGTATAGAAAGTCACTTGAGTGTACTTCATACGATATGACGTCATAATTAACTTCGACGTCACGATCTGCATTCCTGTCGATAGTTCTCAGGGAATGTATCTTAACGTTAAAAGAAAATTATATCAAACTGCATGTTTCCTTTACACAGATGCTGCCATTAATGCTAGACATACATAATTCATTCATAAAAAAACCCAGTATCATATAATAGGCAGTTTTAAAGCTTCGTTTTATGTTAAAGACTACTGTATTTATAGACTAGTGGTTTGGAGACTCTCTCTGCTATATGTAAACAACTGAATAAAGAAATTTTAATGCATGTAAAACCAGCTTGGCGCAGGTGAAAGATCAACACAATTTTAGAATATTTTACGTAAAATTGGTAGAGAATATAAGTACCAATGTGAATCGTGCTCGGGAAATCCACGGATTTACCCCAATTTTTTTGTAATTCGCTTTTGATTAGTAAAAATGTGCATTATTTTGATGATTTTGTGGAATGTTTCAACAATATCTTCCATTAACGAAATATCTATTTCTTTCCCAAGCAAGAACTTCAAAGAATATGACTTAAGGAAGGAGTCTTTTCTTGTTTTCGACTTGTCAAACGTAAATTTGATTAATTGTTCATTAAATCAAGATGAAAGGAAATTAAAATAGTATATTTTTCTTTCTTTTTTACTATCATACAACTTGGCATAGAAAAATGTAATCCATGTTTAGAATGGAAAAAGGACTATATTTTTGGCGTAATATTGGCGTAGGAAAATATCACATGTTGCGCAATTCAGAATTGCTGCAGATTATATATTTATAATGAGTCTGTTTTAGCATTTTAAAAACAATAACAATAATGTTGGATTTTTTTTTACTAATGTGAACTAATAATATGATACTTGGGTTTCAGAATATGTTTTTAAAATATGATTTGCCTATCAAATAACATTTTTATAAGCTTTTTAAAGCGCCCATTCTATACATTGATTTTTGTGAAAAAATCACTAAAATCAGTTTTTCTCTCTTATGAAACGGTCAATATATTAGCTTTTCTGTCAATTTATATCTTTATATAAAGTCTTCATAATACATAAAAATTAGAAATATTTTATTATTGGAAGAATAAAAAAATAATCAAAATTTCTTCAAAATTCAAGAAAATTAGAGGAAATGCGGGCTAAGCAATATCAATTTTATTATGAATATCTATTCCAATTTAGTAGTATAAGCTGATAGACACTCTCATGGTCTATGATTTCATTGAAGATTTGAATCTTCAAATCTTAAACAAATGTCTACAGAACTATAAAGAGCTACACTTATTTTTATCACTCTTTACTTGAGGAAAAAGGTAGTGACCTTGACCTGACCTTTATCCGAAAACAAAAAGGTCAAATTTAATTAAACTGATAGAATCATTAAGTAATATGATCCGTTTGACTGTGTCAAAATTTCATGCATTTCTTATTATAAGAAGTATGTTTGATAATAAAAAGACTCCTTCCTTAACAAAGGATTTTTCTTAATAATATGTATGATTTAATGTCATTAATCACCTGCGCCGATGCGATTTAAATATATCATTTGCAATATTAGGATTCGCCCGTCACATGATTACAAAGAACATATGACGTCACAAAAATGCATCAAATAGAATGTTTAACATCGGTGTCAATAAATGTAACATAGATTTTTAGAAATACTCCCGGTCAAAGTATTTTTGTGATGATTATAATAATATCGTTTTCCAGCCGTGTTTAGCATCGGGACGCCCTAACATTGCTGCGAAGGACAATTGACACTGAAACAACTACTAGCGAGATGAAATATCTGCTTTTTAAAATCAAAACTTTTTCTGATGTTGTCGTGGAACCTGCATTCTCTAACAAATTCGTGTGAATTGGGCGCGGTCCGAGACGCCTGTCCTAGGCCCGACTCATTAAAAATATATATGCTGTACCTAAATGTTTATACAGGAAAGTTTTCCAAAATTATTGCATACAATCAAAATTTTACCAAAAAATATGCTTTGCTCACACTTAAACAAAAACTTGACAAATGCAAATTCAGAAGTGTGTATGAACTGTGAATTTGAGAATGAAATGCTAACCTTTCTGAACTCTCTCAACAGGTTCTCTGTAACAGAACTCCAAGAGCTGATCGATGCTTTCGTTTGGTATACACATGTAGCCGTTACTTTTGTTACATTTTAGAGCTGACGACCTTTCAGTCCATTCTGTTTGAATTCTGGGACAAAAAGCCGTTGTGTACACTGGAAACTTGTATCCTTCAAGCTTTCTCTGAAAGTTTAGAACGTCTATATATGTTACAAAATGTAGAACATGAAGAAAAACCTTAAGGAGAAGAGAACCAATAAATGTGGTTACATTGCAAACTGATGAGCTTTGAGTTTAGTATGTTCTTTTATTATAAACATTTCTAGTCTAAAATTAGGTATATTTGATATTGAAAGTGTTAATATTTAAATGCAGTCTGATTAGTTTATTTATCAGAATTTACAAGCAACCACTTATGATTGAATTCATTTATCAAACGATTAAAAGATCAATAATGATTGATTAGAACATCCTTGCGTAAAACGACTTCAGTTATATGCACCCCTGCGAATGTGTTCGGAATGTTTTCTTTATCGTTCTTTATCGTTGCTCAGTATGTAATAAATCCAGAGGTGCTCGAATGAAAGTTCACGAGACTTCACCGAGATTTGTTCAGTTCCTGTGAAATTTCGAGCTGAAGTATAAGTGTTCGGATAATATTCTCAAAATACTTACTCAGTAAGTACTGGTCGGTTTTTTTAAATATCATATCCTACTTTGATTTATATTAAAACGTGAAAAACGTTTAAGATGTAGTCTTATTTCACCATCTAGCAGTTATTTATATTAAACGATAATATTCAGAACAGAGTTATCGTTCGTGTTCAACCACGTGTAAAGTGGTTGAAAATATAAACATTGGGTTGCTTAATAAAATCTAAGCCATGTTTGATGCTTGTGTTGTGCAATACCATGTTTAAAAAAAAATGGGTGTCTGTTTTGCATAAAAACTCAGTATATCGAGCCATTTTCAAGGAACATTCTGCATAAAATAGTATAATCTGTTTCACTATTGATGTTATTACTAGGTCAGGCGCGGATCGAAAATTAATCCTCAGGAGGAATCTCTTTTATGCATGTTAGTTGTTGCAACAGCAGACAAAAACTGATTTTTTATTGTCACATTTATTTCTAGAACACCTTTTATTCAACAATTAATGAAGAAAAAGTTTAAAATCAATAAACCTCTTGATTTCATATTTTACTACAAGTACATGTACCTAGATTCTATGAAATAAACTATAAACACGAGGCACGATTTTTACTGCGAAACTGAAAAGGTCAAATAAAACACGTGGTCTAAAATCTAAATGACAATAACAATCGCAGGGGTGTTATGGCTGAACAAGTGAAACGCTTTTTACTTAATATAAACAAATACCTGAAAATAAAAAATAAATCAAAGCGTTACTTGAATTCTCCTTAAATCTGAAACTATATATATATATATAGAGAGAGAGAGAGAGAGAGAGAGAGAGAGAGAGAGAGAGAGAGAGAGAGCGAGAGAGAGAGAGAGAGTTCTAAGTGTTACGTTTTACAAAATTTATACTTCAATAATGTTTTGGCTATAAATTGCAATGGTTTGGCACTTTCGGGTGAAAGTTTGATTTAGTGTTAAAAGAATATAATTATACTGAAATGATTATCAAAATAACAATAAAATGATTTTCATTAATGGTCTTGTTGAAAAAAAAAATGCAATGGTTAACGATTGGTATTTTTGTGTGACTTAATAATAAGATTCAAGACGTTTATAAAATGATGTTACTGACAAAGAAATTGTTGACAATAGAAGGTAAAACATACCATTTATACATATTCATAAAATATAACTCTTCTATTTCATGTAAATCCTAAATAATCAATTCCTTAAATTTTTAATAGTAAACCATTGGGGGGTTTATTTTACGAAAAAAGAAAATAGTATACTTACACATTCGTTTTGAACGAGAAGAAAGGCTATGAAGGTCCCCAATACCACAAGACACACTTTGGTATGCAGACTCATTTCGACGCCGTAAAAGTTAATACGAGGACTCTGAAATAAGTTTTTACAATCTTTCAAATTTTCTTCTAGTATGATCTAAATATGTTTTCGACCTGAAAAAAGCATCTCTCTCTCTCTCTCTCTCTCTCTCTCTCTCTCTCTCTCTCTCTCTCTCTCTCTCTCTCTCTCTCTCTCTCTCTCTCTTACCATTTTTAGTTTTTTTAGTATCGCCTGTCCGGGCACAAGAAGGGTTACTTAGATATTAAACGGGTTTAATGATTCAAAATCTCAAAATAGATACCAGATCCTTGTCCTATAAATTACATTTATGTAGCAACAAAAGAAGCACCAACATTATTGATTTAAACCATTTTTTTAATTGACGAAAAAATCTGTCTTGATACGACCCGGCGTCCAGACCTACTCCACCTCCCAAATGCACTGACACAGTGAAATTAAGATGTGATGAGGTACACTTACATGCTCCGTACAGGACGTATGGGTTGTCCTGCAGTTTAAAAAAAGATATAAATAAAAAATGGACCGCCGGTGTACCAAGTCTGGTGACAGTGGTACTATTTTTTCAGTGGCCGGAGGCATATAAGCGAGGTCATGTCAAAACTTAAAACTAAAATCATAATAAATCATGGTTAAAAAACGATGATGAGAATATAAATTTAGAGTTTTACTATAAATTAGATGATTTACTAAATTTGCTAAAACCTGTATACAACCTGGTATGGTTTAATTAAATAGGATTAATGATTTTATAATTATATGATTTTACAATTATATATAACATAAAAATTATATGAAATTGATTATGATTAATTTTAATTGTAATTATAAAGTTAATGAAATAAGACATATGATTTTATAGTTATATGATTTTATAATTATATAATTTCCAAATCATATATTTTTAATATTAATGATTACATAGATTATAATAATTATATAGCATTATACTTATATATGAAATAAGTTATGATAAAAGGACATATCGCATGTTTCTAATGTATGGGAATTTTTACATTTTGTGGTTTCCTTGTGCATCTAATAATTATTTCTAACAGTTTGTTAACAGTATAGAAGCGGTAATTAGCCATAATATCAATTTGAATTATAGCCTCAATCGTTTATAACCTCGTTAATTAGATAGCGTGTCACGTGGTACAGTGACGTCACATGCGACCTTCTTCGAACAGCTGATTGTAAACAAATTGCAGGATTGGCATTATCTTCTTTTAATTTGACACTATATTCACCATGTACGTTGTTTTTTTTTTACATGCTGACTAAATTAAAAAAATCTTTTCTATTATATTCAGTAGTACATGTTTGAACCACCAGTACGGATAAAAAACGATGATATTGCCAAAGAAGCGACGATGAAGTCGGCAATCACGATCAACTCAATCGGTAAAAGGTGTTTATAATATTAAAATCTACAACAGTCTCCTTTTTTGGCGTTCCTAACGACTCAGAATGTTCATTAATGTAAAACTGTGGTGCACAAGAAGTTTGTTTCCTGGTCACAACTTTCTAAGGTTGTTTACTCCATATTACACTATATACATATATATTATAAAAGTAGACAAAAACGTTTTCCTTAATTATTGGTTTTTTTCTGTTAGATCCCATCTCCGTATTTTTTTTTATCCATTTACGTATAAATGTAGATCCACAAACGTATATTTGTCTATTTCTCGCGTAAACATTCAATACCAACAACTCGCTCCTTTGACAAAAAATATAACTCACAGAAATCTCTTGTACTTAAATTATGATTTCTGCAGAGGTGAGCTATGAATGAAGAAATCAGTTATACAAAACCGACACATACATGAACAAATAGTTTAACAATAACAATAAGAAAACAGCTAATGAAGCGAGGCGGTATCCAAAATGGCGTCCCTCTTAGCTTGTTATTTTTCTCCGATGAATTTGCGTTTTATACACAGGCCTCTGTGCATAAACTTCTATTTTTTTCATTTGAAGAATAATTACGATTATTCATGAAATTATAATTACAAAAACATACCATATAATTATTAATATATGTATTGGATGTTTATTCATAAATCCTCCGTCGACAGATAGACCTCCAATTGTCGCAAGATTCCATCATTCTTTCGTAAGGGAAACTTAAAAACAACAGTCCAAATCTCCATTTTCGGCGACTATAGAACCCGCAGGAGGCACAAAACACCATCTTGTCTCGTTATCGACAAAGGTGATAATTAGTTTATTTGTCGTTTAAATCCAATCCAATTACAAAGATGGCTAACAGCACCTTCTCGCTCGAGGTCGCATATGACGTCACACATCATGGCAGGTAGATCGAGAGAGAAAATATGCATATCTCAACATTTGAATTTCATCGCTTTCAAACTTACGAATTAGGCAGATTATTTTATAAAAACGATAATAAACTTCATTTTTGATGAGTATAGAATGATTTTATTTTTAAAATTCTGAAGATTGAAAAACATGCGATACGTCATTTAATATTAATTGTAAATGTTAGGGAAAATGCAAAATATTTTATAGGTGTTTATGTATGGTTATGTTAAAAATGAAATGATAAAGATAAGGACCAAGGGAGAGCCGCCAAAGATGAATTTCGTAATAGAGTGCTACAATATTAAAGTTATATTACCAAATTTATATTTTGAGGTCGTCATCAGGTGCTTCACCTCAGGCCCTATACCATGTATCTGTAGTTAGTACTAGCCGTAGCACGAATGTTATTTGGTGTATTTTTATTCCTAAGTATCTCGTTTTATTGTTTTGTAAAAACAACAGTCTATCGAATAATATTTGAGTAATTTTAATGTAGTATGACCCCCTTCCGCACTGGTTTTATCCCGACTGTTAAATTGAGTGTTTGTAGTAGTTCGAACACCTTCCAAAACATCTTGGGCTTTATGAAGAGTAAAGTATCCTAAACTGGAAGTTTACAGGAAATCAAAAATCTGATTTCGTAAAAAACAATGATTAGTAAAATAATTAACAGTTGTTAAATCAGTTCTTTCAAATCATGAATAAAAATGTGACTTCCAAGTTAAACGAGAGAGAGAGAGAGAGAGAGAGAGAGAGAGAGAGAGAGAGAGAGAGAGAGAGAGAGAGAGAGAGAGAGAGAGAGAGTATACACACATTAAGAATGATACATGTAAACATACTATATGGCATACCAAATCTTACATAAAAATTGTAACAAAGGTGTAATAAAATTTACACAATTTACACAATTAGTTGTTAACATGTTACCAGCTTGTTTCAACTGAGTTTTTTAGACTCTTCATTTAATATATTCAGTAAGTTAAAAACTACAGCAAATAACACGCGTTATATGTAAATAACAATAATTAAAATGGATAAGTCCCTACTAATCTGAAAATTTTGATTATAACTCATACGAAAACAATCAAGACTAAAATACTTACAAACCATCTAGTAAATAAAGACCTACATGTATCTTCATCCCTCTAACATTAACAATTATTGAATTTAATCATTAATGTAAGTAGCAATTAAAAAAAAGTTTACAACGTTCATTGATGGCTTTGTCTATTGTGGCTATTTGGTGTTTTTTTGTTCATGTAAAATATTTCTAAATCAATCAAAACTAATAAGACTAAATTGGGCGAACGATCTTATGGATTTGCTCGAACTGATCTCCGGCTTTAAAATAGTTGTACAATGTAGCAACCGTTGTAACACGATGAAGATAACAAAATTGTCTTCTGCTTGAAATACAAATCGACGAAAATAGTAAAACACATATTTAATAAGAGGATGCAAACTAAATAATACTATAAAAATTGGCAAAATTATATTAGTTTTTTTTTTCTAAAATAATGCCCCAAAAATTTCAGTGTAAAATTTACATCATTATAATGTAGTCAGAATTACCTGTTTTCTAATCGGTATATTTACCTTATCCTTAAATAACTACTAAGATTAGTTGTTAAATCAATATTTTTTTTCATTTTATAGATATATAGTGTGATTAAAGTAAATTTTATAAATTTCAAATATATTGAACTTTTTAACAAACGAACAACTCAAACTCTTATTAAACAACACCCTCAACTCACCTATTGTCTGGTTTGATGGATTCTAAACGGTACGAACAATCTTCTGTCATATTATTTATGATATCATTAAAGGAATGTCGAACTATTTTTATCCGTAACATTCTACTTATGTTAATGGTTTCTTAATAACTGATAGCATATAAATCTTTCCTTTTTAAATCTTATGACTTTTCTTTTTTTCAACTTAATAGCCAGTTTTTTTATTATTTGATTGACTGTACAGGAAGATAACAAAAATATTATTATAATCTTTAAATCACAAAAAAGAATACTGAGTACGTCAAATGAATTAAAAAAATGATATTCCATAGTTTATTATACAGGTATATCATATATTTTACATTTCATGATATTATCGAAGTATATAAGTGACCCCCACCCTTTGTCATAATTAAAATGAAATTGAAAAAAAAAAATGTAAAACTGATGTCAATGAAATTTTAAAATATCGTATGAAAATTGACAAGTACTGCAGATAACGACATGGTATTATTGCGGTACATCGATTTACCCAAAAGGACCCAAAAGAACCCAAAAGACACCCAAAAGGACCCAAAAGGAACACAAAAGGACCCAAAAGGTTTTACTGGGAACGATTTTATAAAGATTTTATATTTATTTCAATAAAAATGTTAAAATTAAGAACTTTTTCGTTGTTTACATTCCAAAAGGAACACAAAATGACCCAAAAGGAATTACTGGGAACGATTTTATAAAGATTTTATATTTATTTCAATAAAAATGTTAAGTACCAACTTTAATTTCTTGTACTACCTATAAAATTAGTTTATATATGTATTTCACGACAAAATTAATTCTGTAATAAAATTATATATCAGAAATAAGCCCTTGGCTTACATCAATTTTTATCAATACTCCCAGATAGTTTTTTTTTCAACCACATATTTATTTTTCTAGAAAAATTTTACTAAGTTGATTTTATTGAAAAAGATAACTGTTATAAGATCGAATTTTTTTTTCTTATTTTAATTTTTTTTTTTGTCGCTTGGCATTTTCAGAAAAACGAGTGGCCAGTATTTACATGTACACTTAACAAACAAGTGATTATCAGTCCGTGGTAAATCGCATTGTTGTTGAAAATAATGCACTTTGTCAAGCAAGAAATATTAAATTTCATTTAATGCACCTCTTTTTTAAGTAAGCAATATTGATATCTGCATCATGCATAAAAAATGAAGAGTAATTACAGTAGTTAGAATAATATTAACGCCACCTGCATCTATCATAAAAAGCGACTAAAATGAGAACTAGACACGATCTCGTTGCGAGCAACGAGGAGGTCTTCCGTCCGCTGAAGACGGAAGACCCTAATAATAAAACACTGTTTTTGTCTAAATCTTAATTAAAGAGTGTTTTTCAACTTGTACTACAGTCAAACACCCTTTTATGTTGAATTTTTTAGTTAGAAAATAAGATAAAAAGGAGAAAAAGAAATAGAGAGAAAGAACAAATCTTGGCTCCGGCGAGATTAGAACACACAGCCTTTGCAGGTGTCTCAAAACATGGCTGACGCGAAATAATTCCCGAATTTGTCTTTGAATTTAGGGAGTTTCCGCCCGGGATAGGAGCTGAGTTTTTGTATGAGATGAAAAACAACGTGTAAGATGTCTGACTATTCAGGTTTGGTAACAGTGCGAGGTCATTTGAAATATTGATGCGTGTTTGTGTCTGGAGGGGGGGGGGGTAAAAAGACCCGAGCTTGATTTTCGTCTTAAATAAATCGAAAATAGAATTTTGAGGTGTGGATCTCGGATTCGGTTAACAACAATTAGGGGAAGTCCTAAAACAATGACTGATGCATTTTACCCATGTATTTCAGTGTTGAGAATGTTTTTTCTTGTCGTTTTCTATTATGTTTGACTGTTTTATTTCAGCAGGATTGATAAAATCTTTATAAATGTAGAAATAACGAAATCAGTAACACGTAAATTTATTCGGTAAAAATTTGATGACAGTAATTTCCACAGTTGTAACATTCATTAGTAGTTTACACGCTATCGTAGATACAGACTAAACGGAAAACAAAAATATACATGCAACAGAAATATTGAATAGTTACGTGTATAAACTTCGGAGAGAGAGATAGAGAGAGAGAGAGAGAGAGATTTTCTAGTTTTTATAGTGTTTAGGGAATGAGTATATCAGCAAATGTCAATAAACACATTATATACATGCATGCGTGTATCTATATATGTAAATAAATACTAATCAGTCTTCCTTTTAAGGCCATGTAGAATACTTACTTAAACGTGGGTGCATTGCTAAATATTGTGTGTGTCATTGAGATGGCGGCATTTCTTTGATGCCGACAAAGCAACCCAGCATACTGCAGGGGTACTTCGGCGGCACGTCTTTGATGCCTGCAATGCGACGAGCGTTTGAATTTAGCGAACTGCTGACAGAAACAAGCTATCTATTTGTAATGAAAAAAAAGCTGCTATTATTCTTTTTTACAATAAATATCAAACGGAAAACATTAAAATCCATCATTTTAAAGATAAAATCGTTAAACAAACCTCAATTAAGAAACAAAAAACGTTCGACACTCGGGAACTGAACCCGGGTCGCCTGGGCACAAGTCCACCACTTAAGCGACTGAGCTACGCGGACTCTCGCTTCAAGACTTTGAAGCCTGAAATCTCGGGAATGCGTGGATCGATTTTAAAACGGATTTCATATTCTGAAGTTATTTATGGGTCTCTATTGAATAGTAACCAAAAAAATTTTCAAAACAAAAAACTAAAAAAATTACTTTTTTTGTTTCCTTCCGGTGACGACCGGAAGTGACGGCGGACGTTCGGATATGCGTAGTACATTGCGGCTGGACATTTTCTACCATCCCTGAAAATTTCAAAGTTCTATCTTAAATACTTTTGGAGAAAACTTGTGAACAAGCAAAAACATAAAATTTTTAATATCTCGGGACCGGAAGTGACGACCAAAAAAATCCCACGTACTTTTCTTACAAATTTTGTCAAAAACAAGATCTGAAAGTTTTATCAAAATCGGCTGAAGCGTTTTTGAGAAAACGTGGGAGAAAAAAAAAAAGAATAATAATAATAGAGGAAAAGAAACAAAGCAAAAACAATAAGGTCTTCCGTTTCCAACGGAAGACCTTAAAAATATAAAAGTAGTTATTTAACCCGACGAAATATTGCAATATATATTTTTTTACTTTCTTTGTTTTCAAATAAAGATAATTTAGGGAAAAAAGAGAAAATTTTATGAAAAAATAAACTTAATACGATATTTTATGTTGTAACTATTTTGAAATAAAGGTAGAAAGATTGAGAGTAAATACATAAGTAACGAATTAGTTATAATTGTAATTCTGGAATATAATTACAGTCACTATCATTTTTACTTTTATATTTTGATACAAATTTTGATATACTTTAATCTAGACCAAATCAATGAATTTTTGAGAAACCGTTTTTTTTTACTTATCTGAATTTACCATTAATGTACGAGCCCGGCTATCAGTAATTTTCATTTAAATATTGCCAGGAAGAATCAGCAATAATATGTTGGGTTTTTTTTTTCAAATTTTATAAATTTGAATCGTAGTGCATATGACTTTACTCTTACTATTTTGTTTGTCTTCAGCATAATATTTTAGAGAGGGTGTGGGTGGAGGGTAGGTTAAATCGATATACGCGGTTAAGAGGGGGTGGGGGTTAAAATCCATATACGACGTAATTAGGGGTGGGGTTGAAATCCATATACTCCGTTTAGAGGGGGGAAGGGGGTTGAAATCCATATACGCCGTAATTAGGGGGTTGGGGTTGAAATCTATATAAGCCGTAATTAGACATAGGTGAGGTGGTTTGAAGTCCATATACGCCAAATTAGACTTAACGGATTGAACTAAATAGATGTTGATAAAAAAAACATATACATTAATCTTTAAAAAATATTACAATATACGATAACCACATTTCCCTTGCACTTTGATTCGATTACAAATAATGGGTTTTCAACTAAGGAGCTGATTGGTCGGCGCTTTGATTCTACAACGCATTTTATCGATTATTTTATTCAACTGGTATATAAGTTAAACCGGACCAGGCATATGTTTTCAAAGTCCGCTCTGATCTGCGTCAGCTGGAGTTTACCCGGGTCAGCTCTGGGTCCGCCCTAGAGGACCCGAAGCAGACTCTAACAGACAGAGAAAACAGACCAAGAGTTTTAATGGAGCTTCTGTAAGGTAGTGTCTAATCCGCACTCACTTTTTATGAAATACACAGCCATTAAGGATAATGAAATTATAATTACAAAAACATACCATATAATTATTAATATATGTATTGGATGTTTATTCATAAATCCTCCGTCGACAGATAGACCTCCAATTGTCGCAAGATTCCATCATTCTTTCGTAAGGGAAACTTAAAAAACAACAGTCCAAATCTCCATTTTCGGCGACTATAGAACCCGCAGGAGGCACAAAACACCATCTTGTCTCGTTATCGACAAAGGTGATAATTAGTTTATTTGTCGTTTAAATCCAATCCAATTACAAAGATGGCTAACAGCACCTTCTCGCTCGAGGTCGCATATGACGTCACACATCATGGCAGGTAGATCGAGAGAGAAAATATGCATATCTCAACATTTGAATTTCATCGCTTTCAAACTTACGAATTAGGCAGATTATTTTATAAAAACGATAATAAACTTCATTTTTGATGAGTATAGAATGATTTTATTTTTAAAATTCTGAAGATTGAAAAACATGCGATACGTCATTTAATATTAATTGTAAATGTTAGGGAAAATGCAAAATATTTTATAGGTGTTTATGTATGGTTAAGTTAAAAATGAAATGATAAAGATAAGGACCAAGGGAGAGCCGCCAAAGATGAATTTCGTAATAGAGTGCTACAATATTAATGTTATATTACCAAATTTATATTTTGAGGTCGTCATCAGGTGCTTCACCTCAGGCCCTATACCATGTATCTGTAGTTAGTACTAGCCGTAGCACGAATGTTATTTGGTGTATTTTTATTCCTAAGTATCTCGTTTTATTGTTTTGTAAAAACAACAGTCTATCGAATAATATTTGAGTAATTTTAATGTAGTATGACCCCCTTCCGCACTGTTTTTATCCCAACTGTTAAATTGAGTGTTTGTAGTAGTTCGAACACCTTCCAAAACATCTTGGGCTTTATGAAGAGTAAAGTATCCTAAACTGGAAGTTTACAGGAAATCAAAAATCTGATTTCGTAAAAAACAATGATTAGTAAAATAATTAACAGTTGTTAAATCAGTTCTTTCAAATCATGAATAAAAATGTGACTTTCAAGTTAAACGAGAGAGAGAGAGAGAGAGAGAGAGAGAGAGAGAGAGAGAGAGAGAGAGAGAGAGAGAGAGAGAGTATACACACATTAAGAATGATACATGTAAACATACTATATGGCATACCAAATCTTACATAAAAATTGTAACAAAGGTGTAATAAAATTTACACAATTTACACAATTAGTTGTTAACATGTTACCAGCTTGTTTCAACTGAGTTTTTTAGACTCTTCATTTAATATATTCAGTAAGTTAAAAACTACAGCAAATAACACGCGTTATATGTAAATAACAATAATTAAAATGGATAAGTCCCTACTAATCTGAAAATTTTGATTATAACTCATACGAAAACAATCAAGACTAAAATACTTACAAACCATCTAGTAAATAAAGACCTACATGTATCTTCATCCCTCTAACATTAACAATTATTGAATTTAATCATTAATGTAAGTAGCAATTAAAAAAAAGTTTACAACGTTCATTGATGGCTTTGTCTATTGTGGCTATTTGGTGTTTTTTTGTTCATGTAAAATATTTCTAAATCAATCAAAACTAATAAGACTAAATTGGGCGAACGATCTTATGGATTTGCTCGAACTGATCTCCGGCTTTAAAATAGTTGTACAATGTAGCAACCGTTGTAACACGATGAAGATAACAAAATTGTCTTCTGCTTGAAATACAAATCGACGAAAATAGTAAAACACATATTTAATAAGAGGATGCAAACTAAATAATACTATAAAAATTGGCAAAATTATATTAGTTTTTTTTTCTAAAATAATGCCCCAAAAATTTCAGTGTAAAATTTACATCATTATAATGTAGTCAGAATTACCTGTTTTCTAATCGGTATATTTACCTTATCCTTAAATAACTACTAAGATTAGTTGTTAAATCAATATTTTTTTTCATTTTATAGATATATAGTGTGATTAAAGTAAATTTTATAAATTTCAAATATATTGAACTTTTTAACAAACGAACAACTCAAACTCTTATTAAACAACACCCTCAACTCGCCTATTGTCTGGTTTGATGGATTCTAAACGGTACGAACAATCTTCTGTCATATTATTTATGATATCATTAAAGGAATGTCGAACTATTTTTATCCGTAACATTCTACTTATGTTAATGGTTTCTTAATAACTGATAGCATATAAATCTTTCCTTTTTAAATCTTATGACTTTTCTTTTTTTCAACTTAATAGCCAGTTTTTTTATTGTTTGATTGACTGTACAGGAAGATAACAAAAATATTATTATAATCTTTAAATCACAAAAAAGAATACTGAGTACGTCAAATGAATTAAAAAAATGATATTCCATAGTTTATTATACAGGTATATCATATATTTTACATTTCATGATATTATCGAAGTATATAAGTGACCCCCACCCTTTGTCATAATTAAAATGAAATTGAAAAAAAAAATGTAAAACTGATGTCAATGAAATTTTAAAATATCGTATGAAAATTGACAAGTACTGCAGATAACGACATGGTATTATTGCGGTACATCGATTTACCCAAAAGGACCCAAAAGAACCCAAAAGACACCCAAAAGGACCCAAAAGGAAAACAAAAGGACCCAAAAGGAACACAAAAGGACCCAAAAGGTTTTACTGGGAACGATTTTATAAAGATTTTATATTTATTTCAATAAAAATGTTAAAATTAAGAACTTTTTCGTTGTTTACATTCCAAAAGGAACACAAAATGACCCAAAAGGAATTACTGGGAACGATTTTATAAAGATTTTATATTTATTTCAATAAAAATGTTAAGTACCAACTTTAATTTCTTGTACTACTTATAAAATTAATTTATATATGTATTTCACGACAAAATTAATTCTGTAATAAAATTATATATCAGAAATAAGCCCTTGGCTTACATCAATTTTTATCAATACTCCCAGATAGTTTTTTTTTTCAACCACATATTTATTTTTCTAGAAAAATTTTACTAAGTTGATTTTATTGAAAAAGATAACTGTTATAAGATCGAATTTTTTTTTCTTATTTTAATTTTTTTTTGTCGCTTGGCATTTTCAGAAAAACGAGTGGCCAGTATTTACATGTACACTTAACAAACAAGTGATTATCAGTCCGTGGTAAATCGCATTGTTGTTGAAAATAATGCACTTTGTCAAGCAAGAAATATTAAATTTCATTTAACGCACCTCTTTTTTAAGTAAGCAATATTGATATCTGCATCATGCATAAAAAATGAAGAGTAATTACAGTAGTTAGAATAATATTAACGCCACTTGCATCTATCATAAAAAGCGACTAAAATGAGAAAAATATAAAAGTAGTTATTTAACCCGACGAAATATTGCAATATATATTTTTTTACTTTCTTTGTTTTCAAATAAAGATAATTTAGGGAAAAAAGAGAAAATTTTATGAAAAAATAAACTTAATACGATATTTTATGTTGTAACTATTTTGAAATAAAGGTAGAAAGATTGAGAGTAAATACATAAGTAACGAATTAGTTATAATTGTAATTCTGGAATATAATTACAGTCACTATCATTTTTACTTTTATATTTTGATACAAATTTTGATATACTTTAATCTAGACCAAATCAATGAATTTTTGAGAAACCGTTTTTTTTTACTTATCTGAATTTACCATTAATGTACGAGCCCGGCTATCAGTAATTTTCATTTAAATATTGTCAGGAAGAATCAGCAATAATATGTTGGGTTTTTTTTTTTCAAATTTTATAAATTTGAATCGTAGTGCATATGACTTTACTCTTACTATTTTGTTTGTCTTCAGCATAATATTTTAGAGAGGGTGTGGGTGGAGGGTAGGTTAAATCGATATACGCGGTTAAGAGGGGGTGGGGGTTAAAATCCATATACGACGTAATTAGGGGTGGGGTTGAAATCCATATACTCCGTTTAGAGGGGGGAAGGGGGTTGAAATCCATATACGCCGTAATTAGGGGGTTGGGGTTGAAATCTATATAAGCCGTAATTAGACATAGGTGAGGTGGTTTGAAGTCCATATACGCCAAATTAGACTTAACGGATTGAACTAAATAGATGTTGATAAAAAAAACATATACATTAATCTTTAAAAAATATTACAATATACGATAACCACATTTCCCTTGCACTTTGATTCGATTACAAATAATGGGTTTTCAACTAAGGAGCTGATTGGTCGGCGCTTTGATTCTACAACGCATTTTATCGATTATTTTATTCAACTGGTATATAAGTTAAACCGGACCAGGCATATATTTTCAAAGTCCGCTCTGATCTGCGTCAGCTGGAGTTTACCCGGGTCAGCTCTGGGTCCGCCCTAGAGGACCCGAAGCAGACTCTAACAGACAGAGAAAACAGACCAAGAGTTTTAATGGAGCTTCTGTAAGGTAGTGTCTAATCCGCACTCACTTTTTATGAAATACACAGCCATTAAGGATAACCGTTTACCATGAATATAAATAAAAATTGTACTTACACGTTCGCTTAGTACGAGAATGTAGGATAGTAGGATGAGTTTCAAAAATCGCACTTAATATACACTTTGAAGTGTTTGCGAAGACTCTGAAATAATGCTGTACAAGGCGTCAAGGCAACAAAACTGTTCTCGACCTAAAAATATAAACATCTTTTTATAATGTTTTCATGTTTCATGTTTATCATGTTTTAAAAGTTTTTCTGGTCTTTTCTATAGAGGGTACTCCTGTTGGGGCACCAGAAGGGTATCTAAAAATTAATGATTGAATTAATACACGCATGACGAGTTCAATATTCTCGATCCAATAAAGAGTGAATGTACGTATAGGAAAAAGAATAAATTCCACAATTCAAAATTGATTTCAAACTAATTATGAGAGTCTATGGAAAACCACACCTGTAATTCACTATCCCAAAAGACTCCTGCATCTAGGGTAAATAAGAAGATATATATCCAAATATGGTGACTGTTTTACAATACAATACCAAGAATCCTCTGGTATAGAACACAGGACGAAGATGGTATTTTTATGCTCGGTTTTGATTACAGAGTCGCATATTTTGAAGAAAAAAAAATGTCCTTTAAAAATGACATTGTTGATGCATATATAGTCCACGACCTGGGAAATTTCACTCTTACGTAATTTCGTAAATAGGATCGTGTGATTATATATCTGTTTATTGGAAATGAATTCAAAATACGGAGTACAATAGTTTACATTTATTTCAGAATCAATTTTGAATGGTTACAGCCGTAAACAAATATGATCAAATAAAAATTGCCCTGTTATTCAATTTGTTTGACTTGTCTCTTCTATAGAAAATCTGTGAACAGCCCCAAATATTTAACCGTATACAATATTAATTTGACCCAAGTGTTACATTTGAAAATTAAACTTTGCGATACACAAAGTATTGTGATGTTAACAGACACCACTTGATACGTGATTAACATACCAAGGTAGACGAGCTTTAACCTTATCGTCGCTTAATAGGCCCACCGTGCCAAATAAGTAATATTATATTTCATTTCACGCAAGACTGTTTCTTGAATAATACATACACCATTCAAGTATAAGATAACTCTTAAATTGCAGTTGTTTTAATGATAACTATATGAAACAACAACGTTAACACCTGGTAAATATTAATTTGTATCAATTGTGATTTACTATGACAGGTATTGTTTTATACGAATTATCTAAAACAATAAGGCTATAAGTTTCTTAATTGTCAACGACTTTATATCTGACAATTACATTGAAGTTTCATCTGAAAATTCATAGATTTTCATGTTACATAAAAGTTTGGTATAAGTTATTCTCAAATTGTTTAAATCCCATCTAATAGTATACTTACTGTACAGAAAAGCATAAACTTAAATGTAACGATTCATACTACAATGTATTTATGAATTCAACGTCATCACAAATTAGCAGGCAGCGGTCATATGATACCCCTATTCCTTGCGTAAAAGAAAAGCTAGTTATTTAAAAAAATAACTACAAATATGTGGATCTTTGACACGCTCCGATAGAGGGCGCCCTTGATATTTTGGTTCTAAAAGGTTGACAACAGAGTCGCATGATTAAGAAGGAGCATATTTCTGGTAAACAAAAAAACAAACCATATTTTTGTTTATAATATTTATTAAATTCGTGAAACAGATGTTGTGATTATTGTCAAGACACAACAGAGAACGTTGAACATCTTATTTTTGAATGTGACAATGTCAAAGAAATATGGTCAAAACTGTGTACGACTTTGCATTTAGATATTATGTGGAAACATGTAATCATAGGCTTCTATTATGAAAATAACCTCAAGGTACAATTTTTGAATAATATTATATCTTATGTTGCTTATAGAATTTACAAATTTAAGATGTTATGTAGATTTGAAGAAAAAAAATGAAACCTCTCAAAGTCTAAACGAATATGTAAAGAATTACTTAATTAGAGATATGAATTACATTACAATGTACTTAAAATCATCGAAATATTCATCAAAACTTAAAACATTAATAAATATATTGTGATTACTGTTGTATACCCTAGACACTTAGGGTCTGCCTATGTGTATATGTGCTACACCCGGGGACCATGTGATGGACTGTATGTAGATGTGTATGTCCTCCGGGTTAGCCAGGGTATTACATGTACATTTACTTAATATATTTCTACCTTTTACTATGATAGCTTACTATGTACCAGTTTTTTTTATATTTGTGTACACAATTGTTGTGTGTGTGTGCACATGTATATTAGACGCAAATATTGTGAGTCAAAGTTATGCATATCTATAGATTATCGACGTACATATATCTCTAAATACATATTACATAAACAATTATATACCAAAATTAAAAACATTATTTCTATGTATAAATATTTATATATATAAACATGTATTAATATACATGTTTTAAGACAAATAGTTAGATACTTTAAAATGTCTTCTCAATGAAAACTTGTACATTATTTGTAGCATTAATATGAAAAATTAAGGAATTATACAAAATGTCTGTACACTAATAATTGAAATTTTTGAAGTTTTTGTATATTTGTTTACTCTTGTGAATAATGTTGATAATAAAAAAAAAAAAAAAAATTCGTGAAACAACCATGAGTATAGACAACCCAAGAAACCCAAAGAGATCTCTAATAGACAATCCAAGAAACTCATAGAGATCTCTAATAGACAACCCAAAAAACTCATAGAGATCTCTAATAGACAACCCAAGAAACTCAAAGAGATCTCTAATAGACAACCCAAGAAACCCAAAGAGATCTCTAATAGACAACCCAAGAAACCCATAGAGATCTCTAATAGACAACCCAAGAAACTCAGAGAGATCTCTAATAGACAACCCAAGAAACTCAGAGAGATCTCTAATAGACAACCCAAGAAACTCAGAGAGATCTCTAATAGACAACCCAAGAAACTCATAGAGATCTCTAATAGACAACCCAAGAAACCCATAGAGATCTCTAATAGACAACCCAAGAAACTCAAAGAGATCTCTAATAGACAACCCAAGAAACCCATAGAGATCTCTAATAGACAACCCAAGAAACCCAAAGAGATCTCTAAAAAAAACAATGAAAGAAACCCAAAGATATCTCTAATAAACACTACCCAAGAAACCCAAAGAGATCTCTAATTCCCCTGCAACCCTAATATATCACTACCAGGTGGATGATTACGATAATCTATGTAAATTGACGACAATGGCTCCATCACTTTTACACTATATCACCATCAACTAATTTGTTTTTCGTGCACAAAACTTACATATAATTAGAAGGAGTGGTTTATAATTAACGAATCGGTTATTATAAGTTTGATTTACTTAATTTAATTACAGTAATCGTACCAATCATTTCTTACGTTTATATCAAGGAAAAACATTTTGATATAATTGAATTAAAATCTGGTTAATGAACGCTTAAAAAATATCTGAATTTTCAAGAACTTTACGAACCCGGTTTTCAGTAATGAAAGACTCATCAATTATTTAGGTTTTTTTTTATTTCATTAATTAATGAAGTAAGTCTAACATACTTTGTTCTGCTATTTCATTTTGTTTTCAGCATAATATTTGGGGGTTGGAAATGTCTGACAGTATGATATCATAGGAACTTTATAAGATTTGAGATTTGTTTCAAATGAAATACTTGAAATAGCAATCCTTTCGTTTCTAAAATATTGTCTTTGTAAAACAAATTATGATTTTTTTTATCTGAAACAGAAAAGGTTTGGGTTTTTTTTTCCTTTTGGAGAAAAAAAATTTGATTGTGTATACATGTAAGTATTGTATATTACTTCACAGAGAGGAAAAAAACTTGTCATCAGCATATACTGCTTAGAAATATTATTCGTACGAACGTGTTATATATTTCAAGTTCATTAATAACTAATTTTCCTAAATTAAAATCTGAAAACTGAAAGATAGTTAGGCAATTGATAGTTAAAAATGAAGTAAGCATTTTTCTAATACAGACGTTTACGAATATCATGATCAAAGGTAGATAAATCTTGGATTTAATTTAGAAAATGTCGTAATCAATGCAGTTATATAGTTTTTTCTTTTATCCAATAATTTAATAAAAATTAATGATATTGTATTTAGCTCACAAAGTAAACCAATATTATTAATTTTTAACAAATTATAACCAAGAGAATTTTGCAGGTAACAACAAAAGATGAAACAAAACAAAAGCAAACTTCATCGAATTTATTCAAAAGATCTAGATCTGGTGGTAAAACATTACGAAATTAAAGAAAGAAACGGGTTTTCATTAATATTCTAGATTGACAGCGCCCGTTGCGGTGAGTTAACAATCAAACATTATTGAACTTGCCTTTGAAAACTATCTATCTATCTATCTATCTATCTATCTATCTATCAATCTATCATCTATCTATATATACATATAAAGCACAGAGAAATTAAACTTATTGGAGCTCCACCTCCGCCCCGGCCGGGGCTTGAACTCACGACTTCTGGAACCCATACTCCTATCAGTGAGCGGCCACCGCGCTAACCAATAGGCCATCTAGGCAGGACAAAAGTCTTGCTTTCAATGACGAAGGGAAACTAGCACGCTGGTCGCTCACTAAACGGGGGTTTGAGATACAGGTAAAATGCAGTTAAACGCCAATTGGAGAGGATTGGGACGATACACATTGCATTGATATATCCATTTAATAAGCACAAACATTGCAATAACTCTCAAATTGACATATACCTGCCCATAGTGAATGATAAAGATATACATTAAGCACAGAGAAATTTACCTTCTTGGAGTTTTACCTCCGCCCTGGCCGGGGCTTGAACTCACGACATCTGGAACCCATTCTCCTAGCAGTGACGAAACACTTATGTATATATCTAAGCAATCTGTATCCTCCCGATCCTCTCAAATTGTCGTTTAACTGCATTCCACCTGTACCTCAAACGACCATGTAGTGAGCGACCAGCCCGCTAGTTTCCCTTCGTCATCGAAAGCAAGACTTTGCCTTGCCTAGATAGCCCAGTGGTTAGCGCGGTTGCAGCTCACTGCTAGGATAATAGGTTCCAGAGGTTGTGAGTTCAAGCCCCGGCCGGGGCGGAGGTGTAGCTCCAAAAAGGTGAATTTCTCTATGCTTTATATATATTCTAATTCTATTCGTTCCAGACTCTGCAGATAAATAATAAACCTGTCTAAGCATAAGATGATATTTCATACCTTCCTTAGAATGGAATCATAAATAATAGAATAATCAATAAATTCCAATCTTTATTTTTAGAGGTATACTTTCAATTTTACGTTCAGAGGTGTTTTAAGGATTACATTTCCTACACCACCACCTCCCATACCCCCACCCCCGCCATGCCTCGTAACTTAAAAAGAATTAAAGATACGCAAAAAAGATAGTTTTACTTAGGAATCAATTTTGAATTGTTACAGCCGTTAACATATATGATTAAAGGAGATGTGTTCTGTTACTCAATCTGTTTTACTTGTTTATTATATTTATAAATCTGCAAGACTGACAATAATCTAATTTTTAAAACTATCTTATACCAATGGCCAAGTAATGCCAAATAATGGGATCTAACCCTAATTATTGTATTTGCATCTGATCAATTCAATGCATGTATTACGTGTACGTATAAACACTACACATTTTCGATTCAAAAGTAATGGGATATTTACAGACACCACTTGAAAATTTTTTTCCAGACCAATTTAGATGGGCCTTGCCGCTAAATAAGCACACCGTGCAAAATAAGAACATTAAATCCCAAGTTACGCAACATCGTTCTTTGTATGATACATACACCATTCTAATACCAGTATTGGATGACTGAACTTAAAACTTTTTTATTATGAGTATGTAAAGCAGCAACAATAATTGATTTTTTTAAAAATACTTTTACTGTTGTTTTTCAAAAGTATTTCAAAGCCAACTATCATTTCAATCATCGTTAAAAGATTACCCTTTTGTTAGAATATTTGTATTGACTTTTTTTTTTACAAAATTCTTGTTGTATGTAATCTTATGAAATTTTGGTATTTGTGTATATAATTTGATATGTAGCATCATTTCAGTTAGGCAAAATGTAAGCGAAAACCTGTATACGGTGACAAATCATTTCGTTTTTAAAAGTTATGCTGCAACCAAACACCAAAAGAATGTTGGTATGCTTAGTGGGTTTGATGATCCGTCTCAGCTACGACGGATTTTAATATACAAGACGTCATACCTGTTGCAGCTGATTGTGTTTTAAACTCTTCTTTTAATAAAATCAGATAGAATTACGTACAGCAAACTATACTTGTTTTCTGTTTATATGACTAATAATATATCTTTGCGTTCTCAGTGGTATAACAGTTTTAAAAAGACATGTTACCAGCTTGTTTTAACTGAGTTTTTCAGACTCTTCATTTGATATATTCGGTAAGTTAAAACTACAGCAAATAACACGCGTTTTGTGTAAATAACAATAAAATAGACTAGTCCCTACTATTCTAAAAAATTCGATTATAACTCATACGAAAACAAACAAGACTAAAATGCTTACAAACGATCTAGTAAATAACGACCTGTTTGCATCCCTTTAACAATAACAATGTAATGTTTATTTTTTGAATTTCCTTGTTAATATAAGTAACAATAATAAAAATGTTTACAACACTCATAGATGGCAGTGTCTATTGTGATTTTTTTGGTGTTGAATTTACGTAAAATATTTCTAAATCGATCAAAACTAAGACTAAATTGAGCGCACAATCCTATGGATTTGCTCAAATTGGTCTCTGGCTTTAAAATATTTGTACAATATAGTAACCGTTGTAACATTCAATGAATATGTAAGAAATTGACTGCGTCTTCCGTTTGAAATACAGATCGACAAAACTAGTAAAATACTTATTTAATAAGAGGGTGCAAACTAGATAAAACCATAAAAATTGGCAACATTAGATTCCCTTACATACAAAAAGTGATGTTTAGTTTAAATAATACCCTAAAAATTCCAGTGTAAAATTTAAATCATAATTATGTAGTCAGAATTCCCTGTTTTCTAATATGTCTATTTACCTTATCCTTTAGTAACTTCTAGATTAGTTTTTAAATCAATATTTTTTTTTATTTTATAGATATTCAGTGTTATTAAACTAAACTTTATGAATTTCAAAGAGATATTATCTTGAACTTTTCAACAAACAAGCAACTCAAACTCATACTTCACAACACCCCCAACTCGCCTATTGTCTGGTTTGATGGATTCCAAAAGCTAGGAAACAATCTTCTGTCATAGTATTTATGATATCATAAAAGGAGTATCGAACTATTTTTATCCATAACATTCTACTTATGTTAATGATTTTCATTTAGAAATTTTCGCAGGCCTAAAGTTGATTATTATGACAAATTAAATAATACATTCCTTTCATTTTTATATCTTTGTATTTGCTACACTTTTATGAAATTTCTTTTTTTCTACTAAATAGCCAGGTTTGTTTTGATTGTTTTCTGAACTGTGCAGGTAGATAACAAAAATATCATTATCATCCTTAAATCATCAAAAAGAATACTGGGTACGTCAGATGAATACAAAAAACAATATTCAATAATGATTGTTTATTATAAAGGTATATCATATATTTTACATTTCATGATATTATCAAAGTATCTTAAGTGCCTGTATGGTGTCTATAAATATCACATTACTTTGTCAATCAAATTTTAAAATATCGTATAAAAATTGACAAGTACTGCAGATAACGACATATTAACATTGTAAGTCTTGTCGAAAATTTTCATTTATGTGTCACGTAAAACGTTTGCAATTTGCAAAGAAGTATACACAGGTACACATAACAAGTGTTTATCAGACCGTGGTAGTTCGCTTTGTTATAAAATAATGCACATTGTCAAGCAAGAAATATTAAATTTCATTTCACGCACCTCTTTTTAGTAAGCAATATTGATATTTGCATCATGCATATAAAATAAAAGAGTAATTACAGTAATTATAATAATACAAACGCCCTTTGCATCTGTCTTAAAAAGCGACTAAAATAAAGAAAAATAACATAGTAGTTAACCCGACGAAATATTACAATCTTTTTTTTACTTCCTTTGTTTCCAAATAAAGATAATTTAAGGGAAAAAAGAGAAAACTTTATAACAAAATAAACTTAATACAATATTATATGTTGTAACTTGTTTTCTAAATGTGAGTTAACTTTTATTTGGGATAACTTTATTTCGGAATTAAACAGCAATAAACTGTATCATAACAACTAATTTTTGTAACAATTTCAATGTGTATTTTAAGTACATTTTCATGAAACCAATAACAACATAGCAAGAACAAAGTTGGCCAACAGTAAGTTTCCGGGGATAAGCTTCCTCATGAGGCCCCATATTTTAATGATTAACAAAAAATGCTAAATTACGATGTCACAAAACTATAATGTTAGCGGCATGAAGAATTAAATTTCTATCTACAAATATGCTTACATAAAATGATATTTTTGTGCCATACATTTGAAACCAGACTCTACCCATATTTGACTTCGGGTTCCTTCAACATCTGATTTTTAAAGATTTGCGCCTGCTATTTCTTAATCGAAGAAATGCCTCTTTTAATAAACACAAAAATGGATTTTAAAAAGTAGTTCAATTCGTGAAATTGTCCATATGCATGCAGCCGCTATTCCTCCCCGGACCCCAAAAATCAAAAAGATTTCTAGTACCCCATTCAAGATAGATATGTTACCAACAGATAGATGATTTTCGGTAATCAATGGAAATTGTAAAAAACAGCTTCTTTCATTTTTACAATGTAAAATCTTTGACAAATATTTAAAAGTGTTTACTTGCAAGACAGTTAAATAAAGGTAAAAGGAAAGGTTAAAAGAAAGATTTAGAGCAAATATATAATTAACGAATCGGTTATAATTGTGAGCCTGAAAATTATTGATAGTCACTATCATTTTTACTTAAATTTATATTTTGATACAAATTTTAATCAAGACCAAATCAATAAATGTTTTAAGAAACCGCTTTTATTAGACTTATCTGAATTTACAATTAATGTACAAGCCCGACTATCAATAATATTCATCAAAAGATTGTCCGTAAGAATCAATAATAATATGTTGTTGTATTTCTTATTTTAATTTTATAACTTTAAATCGTAGTGCATATAACTTTATTTTTACTTTTTTGTTTGTCTTCCGCACAATTCTTTGTGAGGGTTTCGGGGGTTGAAATCCAAATACGCCGTTAAAGGGGGGGGGGGTGTAATCCATATACGCCGTAATTAGGGGGTTGGGTTGAAATCCATAGACACCGTAATTAGACATAGGAAGGGTGGTTTGAGGTCCATATACGCCTTAATACTTAACAGAATGAAAAAGCCAACTAAATAGATGTTAATAAAAAACATACATTAATCTTTAACAAATATTAAACGATAACCACATTAATATTTCCCTTGCACTTTGATTAGTTTACAAATAATGGGTTTTCAAATAGAGATCTGATTGGTTGGCGCTCTGATTCTACAACGCATTTCATCGATTATTTTATTTGACAGGTATATAAGTTAAACCGGACCCGGTATTTGTTTTCAAAGTCCGCTCTGGTCTGCGTCAGCCTGGAGCTTACCCGCGTCAGCTCTGGGTCCGCCCTAGAGGACCCGACGCAGACCCTAACGGACACAGAAAGCAGATCCAGGGTTTCTGTAAGGAAGTGTCTAATCCGCACTGACTTTTTGTGAAATACACAACTATTTAGGTGAACCGTTTACCATGAATAGAAATAAAAATTGTACTTACACGTTCGCTTAGTACGAGAATGAAGGATAGTAGGATGAGTTTCAAAAATCGCACTTAAAATACTCTTTGAAGTTTGTGCTGTACAAGGCGTCAAGGCAACAAAACTGTTCTCGACCTTAAAAAAAATATCTCAGTTTTAAACGCTTGTCTGGTCTATTCTATAGAGGGAAAGGGCACGCCTGTTGGGGCACCAAAAGGGTATCTAAAAATTAAAGATTAAATTAATACACCCATGACGAGGTCAATATTCTCGATCCAATAAAGAATACATGTACGTATGAGAAAGAATAAATTCCGCATATCAAAATTGATTCCAAACTAATTATGAGAGTCTATGGATAACCACACCTGTAATCCACTATCCCAAAAGATCCCTGCATCTAGCGTAAATAAGAAGAAATACATCCAAATATGGAGACTGTTTTACAATACAATACCAAGAATCCTCTAGTGTAGAACACAGGAAGAAGATGGTATTTTTATGCTCCGTTTTGATTACAGAGTCGCATATTTGAAAAAAAAATGTCCTTTGAAAAAATGACGTTGTAGAGGCATATATTGTCCACGACCTCGGAAATTTGACTCTTACGTGATTTTGTAAATAGGATCGTGTTATTATATAATTATCTGTTTACTAGAAATGCATTCAAAATACGCAGAACAATAGTTTACATTTATTTAAGAATCAATTTTGAATGGTTACAGCCGTAAACAAATATGATCAAAAAGAGAAATTCACCTGTTATTCAATTTGTTTGACTTGTCTCTTCTTTATAAAAATCTGTGAACGGCCCTTAATATTAAATCGTATAACAGATTAATTTGACTCATGTGTTACGTTTAAAAACTAAACTTTGCGATACACAAAGTATTGTGATATTAACAGACACCACTTGATAAGTGATTAACAGACCATGGTAGATGAGCTTTAACCTTATTGTAGCTTAATAGGCCCACCGTGCCAAATAAGAAATATTATATTTCATTTCACGCAAGATTGTTTCTTGTATAATACATACACCATTCTAGTATAAGATAACTCTTAAATTGAATTTTTTAATGATATCTATGTGAAACAACAACGTTTACACCAGGTGAATATTAATTTGTATCAACTGTGATTTACTATGACAGGTGTTTTTTTATACAAACTATCTAAAACCAATTATCAGTTTCTTAATTGTCAAAGACTTTATTTCTGACAATTACATTGAAATTTCATCTGTAAATTCATAGATTATCATGGTATATAATAGTTTGGTATCAATTATTCTCAAATTGTTTAAATCCCATGTATATACCTACAGTATAGAAAAACCAACAAATTTAATGTAACGACTCAAACTACAATGTATTTGTAAATTTAACGTCTTAACAAATCAGCAGCCAGCGGTCATATGATACCCCTATACCTAGCGTAAAAGAAAAACAGGTTATCATTAAAAAATAACATACAAATAAGTGGATCTTCTACACGCTTCCTCCGATGGAGGGCGCCCTTGATATTTTGGTACTAAAGGGTTGACAACAGAGTCGCATGATTAAGAAAGAGTATATTTTTAAAAAGAAGTACCATTCGTCTTTTATCTTTTTCATATGTTCACATGTACATGTAATGGCAAACAAAGGAAAAAACCATATTCTTGTTTAATTTTGTTGATAAAAAACGAGGTTGTCCAATATGTATCACTTTCAAATCAGATGACTAAGTGTATATGCATGTTTTAAAATAAAACATCTGGTTACTTATAATCTTGCAGTGTTTAAGGGATCTGATGTTTGATTTGATACGTAGCATTATTTTAGTTAGGCAGAATATGAGCGAGTACTTGTGTACAGTGAAGCATCATTTCGTTTTAAAAGTCATTTCTGCAACCTAACACCAATAAATGTTGCATGGCCAAAGGTGTAGGCAATCCGTCTCAGCTCACGGTTTTAAATCGACAAAACTGCACACGTGCTGCATCTGAATGTGTTCTGAGCTCTTCTATTAATAAAAGCAGATAGGATTAGAGCAAACAATATACGTCCTATATAAATACACGTAAAAATAATTTATTCCTCTGATTTGCAAACGATTGTTATTCAGTTGGAAACTAACATGACTGAAATCTAAGCGTTCTGGTTAATCGATTTACATACGTCTGCAACCTTTTAATGTGGAATGCTACACAAAATCTTATTTTATATTGAAAAATATGAACAAAAGATGGGTTTTTTTTACATAAATAATTTTTATTTAAAAAATGTAAAACATCTTTTTTGACATTATTGGTCATGGTTTATTAGATATTAATATCATGAATTTACTCACATCAAATTCTAAACACTACAGTGCCTTACTTGCGACCAAAACAGATTTTCTACTTTTTCGTAACAACTTTTGAAAAAATCGTATAAAAAATAAGGGCATATATCTTCTTTAAACAAAGAAATCTTTCTTCAGAAATGATACTCTAACGATCCATAAAATAAAATTTAGGTGTAGCATTCGACCTTAACTTTAACTTTGTAGAGGTCATTAAAGTTTAATTAATTGAAGTACAATATGTAGCTATGACAAACAATGTTTACAAAGTTCATTTCTGATTCTGTCCATGATGAACACTCAGTCTTGTGTTAACGAAAAAATATTTTTAAATCGATTAAAATTGAAACTATCTTGAATGCACGATCTCTATTATGAACTAACATGGACTGGCCGACACCAAATTTAAATATTGTATCACATATCGGATCAATATCATCCATATGATACGTATGAAAAGAAGTTGAAGTGAATAATTATGAAACCAAGAAAACAAAGATTCTAGATTGGCCGTGGTTTGGGACTGTCCGTGAGTTTCCGAGGCTAAGCTTCAATGTGTTACTGATCAAGAATGGCAAAAAGATTTATGAGTTACGGAAATTCTGCAATCAGCAATATGAATGCATAAACTTTATATTTACATATTTTTTATTTAAAAATGATAATACATGTATTTGCATCATAATAGGATTGTTTAAACGCACTATGTGTTAAAATGGTTCGGATTAACAAAATGACATAATGTTCGGAGTATTCTTTTGGGACCCGCTTTTTGTACTGAATTGTGATGTGGACCCATCTTTTTTTATAACTGCCTGTAATCCTTGCTCCTGGGTTATCAAATATACACATGTACGGAATACTGTGCTGTTCAAATATGCCTGGCCCAGGTGACAGTTTTGCACACGTCTAAGCTGTATGTATCAAAAATTTAAATATGCATATAATAGACAATCGCTTAAAGAGTTTCGAACCATCTTTGTAATTGATGTATCTTACCTATCAGGTTAGATAATTACCTTAAAAAAATAATTTCTAGTGAAAAATAATTTTTCCCACAAAAACAAACAATTTCCTTTTAAGATATTCGAAATGTCTTACCGGAATACTTGAAAGATGAGACACACTTAAAACAAAACTGCTTATATACCCTTTACACAATGAACTATCATTTGGTATACATAGATTTTTACAAAACTGAATCTGAAGAGAATGCAAAATTGCTACCCTTGCACTGGTATAATTATCTGGCAGTGTTGCACACAGTTTAGTTGTTCTGAAAAGCAATTGCATATGCATTCCTTAAATTTTTTACTACAAAATATAGGATGTAAATCGAAGAAATGCCACTTCGTAAGAACCTTCCCAAAAGAACATTAAATATTTTAAATTAGTTTGACGAGATATTTGCGCTTCTGATTGGTCGAAAAATTCCTTTGATACCTGCATCAATATTTTTTTTCCAGATCTACTTTTCTCTACTGTTCTGATTTAACACTATTTATAGAATGGGAATTTTAAAAAAAACACTGTCGACAAAATAAAAAGTTGTGTTTGTTTAATTGTAAAGTAGAAATAAACTTTTTAAATATATATTTACATCTCCCAAGTATTATTCCCTCTATTTCTTACGGAAACTTATAGTTAATTCATAGCTCTATAAAAACAGCCAGACTGAAAAATATACGCCTTATTTATCGATTGGTCGAAATCTACAGCGGCTGAAACTGACAAACTGACAAACAAGCATTCCTTTGGCAATTATGATATATAAATAGCTAGAAGCAATCAACATGATCAGTTTGATGTAAACTAATTAAAAAATACTGTATTTTTACAAAAAATAGAATATTTTGAATCTATACACCATAATTTCATCATTATAAACCGTCAACAATTTTAATTTTGAAATAAATTTGGGGAAAGCCGTTCGTAAACTCCTTGTCTAGTTTTACATTTTTAACATAATTATTAAATGTTGATGTATCTTCTTCTTCAAAATACTAGGTAGGGCTCTTCAAAGAGCATTAACACGTATACAAAGAAAGAGTTGTATTAAAATAATTTAATGCGATTGAAAAACATTGAATGCCATCATAACTTGCTATTGAAGTCGCATTATAACGTAACCTTGTTCATAAATCAAGCCGTCTTCCTAGCTACTATTATGCAACCTCAATAGATCATGGAGCATCTTCTTATGATCGAGGTCAGTTCATCGAGGTCAGCTGCATTACGGAATGAATCCTTACGCGTGAGACAAAATGTGCATTCTTGAATTAACAGGTCGAACTGTATTTAATGTATGTTTGCATCTATTTAGGTAAATTAATTCAAATAAAAATGAGTAAAATGTTTTATAAATACTAAACCAAAGCTTCAAGTTTTTATAAAAAAAAACTACTTATGCAAGCGGAATGTGTGCGCACGTCGAAGCATTTGCCGGATGCCTCATATGGACACAACAGTGATCGGCCAAAGCCGATCACAAAAATGACAGAACAGATATCGACACGCCCAGTTTATCGATTGGTTCAAACCTATAGCGACCTAGGAAAAA
Organism: Magallana angulata; assembly: GCF_025612915.1. Taxonomy (NCBI): domain Eukaryota; kingdom Metazoa; phylum Mollusca; class Bivalvia; order Ostreida; family Ostreidae; genus Magallana; species Magallana angulata. The sequence continues at coordinate 15,392,911 of NC_069114.1, read as the reverse complement.
TCACTGACTGGACGAAATAATCATGACAATATCAGACTCAAAGTCTCACAGGACACAATTAAACTGTTTCTTTTAGCTAACTAACTTACGTACATCAACAGCTATTTAGTGAATTTTACTTTATTTTCCTAATCAATATATCGATTAGGTTGAAAAAGATGTTAATATAAACAATAAAATGCTTTCTTTGGTAATTCATTCCGGTTATGAAGGTGGTGATCATTGCAAAAAAAAATTACATAAGAAGCTAACGCGGGTTATGTATTTTTTTCTGCAAAGTCACTTCATTCATATCCCGAATGAATCACCAAAGAAAGCATTTTATTGTTTAAATTATTAAAATCAAAAGTTTAACTTTGAAAATGAACAATACACATTACTTAGTAAGTAATAGTGGTTAGCGCGGTGGCCGCTCACTGCTAGTAGAATGGGTTCCAGAGGTCGTCAATCCAAGCCCCGGCCGGGGCGGAGGTGGAGCTCCAAAAAGGTGAATTTCTCTGTGCTTTATGTATATCTTTATCATTCACTATGGACAGGTATATGTCAGTTATTGCAATGTTTGTGCTTATTATATGTATATATCTATGCAATGTGTATCGTCCCGATCCTCTCAATTTGTCGTTTAACTGCATTCCACCTGTGTCTCAAACGGCCGTGTAGTGAGCGACCAGCGTGCTAGTTTCCCTTAGTCATCGAAAGCAAGATTTTGTCTTGCCCAGATGGCCCAGGGGTTAGCGAGGTGGCTGCTCACTGCTAGGAGATTGGGTTCCAGAGGTTGTGAGCTCAAGCCCCGGCCGGGGCGGAGGCGGAGCTCCAAAAAGGTGGATATCTCTGTGCTTACATAAAATTATACTAATTCTATTCGTTCATGACTCTACAGATAAATAATAATTCTGCCTTAGCATAAGATGACATTTCATACCTTCCTTCGAATGAAATAATAAAGAATAGAATAATCAATTAATTCCAATCTTTATTTTAGAAGTATACTTTCAAGTTGACATTCAGATGTTTTTAACGATAACATATCTTACTCCACCACCACCCCCACCCCCCACCATGCCTCGTAAACTAAAAAAAGAATTAAAAATACGCAAAAAAGAGAGTTTTACTAAGGAATCAATTTTGAATGGTTACAGCCGTTAACATATATGATGAAAGGAGATGTGTTCTGTTACTCAATCTGTTTTACTTGTCTATTCTATTTATAAATCCGCAAGACTGATATTAATCTAATTTTTAAAACTATCTTATACCAATGGCCAAGTAATGCCAAATAATGGGATCTAACCCTAATTATTGTATTGTAAGGCATCTGATCAATTCAATGCATGTATTACATGTACGTATAAAAATTACACATTTTCGATTCAAAAGTAATGGGATATTTACAGACACCACTTGATAATTTGTTACCAGACCGTAGCAGACGGGCCTTGTCGCTAAATAGGCACCCCGTGCAAAATAAGAAACGTTAAATTCCATGTTACGCAACATCGTTTCTCGTACGATACACACAACATTCTATGACCGGTATTAGATGACTGAACTTTAAACTTTTTTATTATGAGTATGTAAAGCAGCAACGATAACTGATTTTTTTAAACATACTTTTTGTTGTTTTTTTTTTAAAGTATTTCAAAGCCAATTATCAGTTTCATAATCGTTAAAAGATAACTCTTTGGCTGGAGGATTTGTGTTGACTTTATTTTTACAAAAAAACTTGTTGTATGTACTCTTATGAAATTTTGGTATTAGTGTATGAAATTTGATATGTAACATCATTTCAGTATGGCAAAATGTAAGCGAAAACCTGTATACGGTGAAATATCATTTCGTTAATAAAAGGCATTGCTGCAACCTAGCACCAAACAAATGTTGGTATGTTTAGTGGGTTTGATGATTCGTCTCAGCTACAACGGATTTTTATAGACAAGACATCATATTTGTTGCAGCTGAGTGGGGTTTAAACTCTTCTTTTAATAAAATAAGATAGAATTACGTACAACAAACTATATTTGTTCTGTTTTTATGACAACCAATAGATCTATACTTACTCAGTGGTATGGATAATAACCGTTTTAAATAGACATGCTATCAGCTTGTTTCAACTGAGATTTTAGACTCTTCGTTTAATATATTCAGTTAGTCAAAACTACAGAAAAAAACAAGCGTTATGTGTAATTAACAATAAAAATGGATAAGTCCCTACTATTCTGAAAATTTCGATCATAACTCATATGAAAACAACAAGACTAAAATGCTTACAAACGATCTAGTAAATAACGACCTGTCTGCATCCCTCTAACATAAACAATGTATTGTTTATCTTTTTGAATGTCCTCGTTTATATAAGTAGCAATAATAAAAACGTTTACAACACTCATAGATGGCAGTGTCTATTGTGATTTTTTGGTGTTGACTTTACGTAAAATATTCCAGACTATATTGAGCGCACAATCCTATGGATTTGCTCGAATTGGTCTCTGGCTTTAAAATAGTTGTACAATATAGCAACCGTTGTAACATTCAATGAATATGTAAGAAATGCGTCTTCCGTTTGAAATACAGATCGACACAATTAGTAAAATACTTATTTAATAAGAAGGTGCCAACTAGATAATACCATAAAAATTGGCAAAATTAGATTCCCTTACATACAAAAAGTGATGTTTTGTTTAAATAATACCCCACAAATTCCAGTGTAAAATTTAAATCATAATTATGTAGTCAGAATTCCCTGTTTTGTAATAGATCTATTTACCTTTTCCTTAAGTAACCACTAGATTAGTTGTTAAATCAATATTTTTTTTCATTTTGTAGATATTTAGTGTGATTAAACTAAACTTTATGAATTTCAAATATCTTGAACTTTTTAACAAACAAGCAACTCAAACTCTTACTAACAAATTCCCTCAACTCGCCTATTGTCTGGTTTAATGGATTCCAAACGATAGGAAACAATCTTCTGTCATATTATTTATGATATCATAAAAGGAATATCGAACTATTTTTATCCATAACATTCTACTTATGTTAATGGTTTTCATTTAGAAATTTTCCCAGACCTAAAGTTGATTATTATGAAACATTAAATAATAACTGATACCATACACTCCTATCCTTTTTATATTTTTGTATTTGCTACACTTTCATGACTTTTCTTTTTTTTCTACTTAATAACCAGGTTTGTTTTGATTGTTTGATTAACAGGTAGATAACAAAAATATCATTATCATCCTTAAATCATCCTTAAATCACCAAAAAGAATACCGGGTACGTCAAATGAATAAGAAAAATAATATCCCATAGTTTATTATTAAGGTATATCATATATTTTTCATGATATTAACAAAGTATTTAAGCCCCCCCCCCCCCCTCCACACACCTGTCATAATTAAAATAAAATTGAAAACAATTAAATAGTAGAACTGATGTCAATCAAATTTTGAAATATCGTATAAAAATGACAACCACTGCAGATAACGACATGTTAACACTGTAAATCTTGTCGAAAATTTTCATTTATGTGTCACGTAAAACGTTTGCGATTTGCAAAGAAGTATACACATGTACACATAACAAGTGATTATCAGACCGTGGTAGTACGCCTTGTTGTTGTAAAATAATGCACCATGTAAAGCAAGAAATATTAAATTTCATTTCACGCACCTCCTTTTTTAGTAAACAATATTGATATTTGCATCATGCATATAAAATAAAAGAGTAATTACAGTAATTATAATAATACAAACGCCCCTTGCATCTGTCTTAAAAAGCGACTAAAATAAATCAGAAAAATAACATAGTAGTTAACCCGACGAAATATTGCAATCTTTTTTTTACTTCCTTTGTTTCCAAATTAAGATAATTTAAGGGAAAAAAGAGAAAACTTTATAACAAAATAAACTTAATACAATATTATATGTTGTAACTTGTTTTTTAAATGTGAGTTAACTTTTATTTGGGATAACTTTATTTCGGAATTAAACAGCAATAAACTGTATCATAACAACTAATTTTTGTAACCATTTCAATGTGTATTTTAAGTACATTTTCATGAAACCAATAACAATATAGCAAGAACAAAGTTGGCCAACAGTAAGTTTCCGGGGATAAGCTTCATCATGAGGCCCCATATTTTAATGATTAACAAAAAATGCTAAATGACGATGTTACAAAACTATAATGTTAGCGGCATGAAGAATTAAATTTCTATCTACAAATATGCTTACATAAAATGATATTTTTGTGCCATACATTTGAAACCAGACTCTAACCATATTTGACTTCGGGTTCCTTCAACATCTGATTTTTAAAGATTTGCGCCTGCTATTTGTTAATCGAAGAAATGCCTCGTTTAATAAACACAAAACTGGATTTTAAAAAGTAGTTCAATTCGTGAAATTTTCCATATGCATGCAGCCTCTATTCATCCCCGGACCCCAAAAATCAAAAAGATTCAAGATAGATATATTACCAACAGATGGATGATTATCGGTAATCAATTAAAATTGACAACAATAGCTTCTTTCATTTTTACTATGTATAATCTTTGACAAATATTTAATAGTGTTTACTTGCAAGACAATTGAATAAAGGTAAAAGGAAAGGTTAAAAGAAAGATTTAGAGCAAATATATAATTAACGAATCGGTAATAATTGTGAGCCTGAAAATTATTGATAGTCACTATCATTTTTACTTAAATTTATATTTTGATACAAATTTTAATCAAGACCAAATCAATAAATGTTTTAAGAAACCGCTTTTATTAGACTTATCTGAATTTACAATTAATGTACAAGCCCGACTATCAATAATATTCATCAAAAGATTGTCCGTAAGAATCAATAATAATATGTTGTTGTTTTGGTTTTTTTTTAATTTTATAACTTTAAATCGTAGTGCATATAACTTTATTTTTACTTTTTTGTTTGTTTTCAGCATTATTCTTTGTGAGGGTTTCGGGGGTTGAAATCCATATACGCCGTTAAGGGGGGGGGGGGGGGAAATCCATATACGCCGTAATTAGGGGGTTGGGTTGAAATCCATATACACCGTAATTAGACATAGGAAGGGTGGTTTGAAGTCCATATACGCCTTAATTAGACTTAACAGAATGAAAAAAGCCAACTTAATAGATGTTAATAAAAAACATATACATTAATCTTTAACAAGTATTAAATGATAACCACATTAATATTACCTTGCACTTTGATTCGATTACAATTAATGGGTTTTCAAATAGAGATCTGATTGGTTGGCGCTCTGATTCTACAACTTATTTCATCGATTATTTTATTTGACAGGTATATAAGTTATACCGGACCCGGTATATGTTTTCAAAGTCCGCTCTGGTCTGCGTCAGCCTGGAGTTTACCCGCGTCAGCTGTGGGTCCGCCCTAGAGGACCCGAAGCAGACCTAAACGGACACAGAAAGCAGATCCAGGGTTTCTGTAAGGTAGTGTCTAATCCGCACTGACTTTTTGTGAAATACACAACTATTCAGGTGAACCGTTTACCATGAATAGAAATAAAAATTGTACTTACACGTTCGCTTAGTACAAGAAAGTAGGATGAGTTTCAAAAATCGCACTTAAAATACTCTTTGAAGTTTGTGTTGTACAAGGCGTCAAGGCAACAAAACTGTTCTCGACCTTAAAAAAAAATAATCTCAGTTTTAAACGCTTTTCTGGTCGATTCTATAGAGGGAAAGGGCACGCCTGTTGGGGCACCAAAAGGGTATCTAAAAATTAAAGATTAAATTAATACACGCATGACGAGTTCAATATTCTCGATCCAATAAAGAATACATGTACGTATGGGAAAGAATAAATTCCGCATATCAAAATTGATTTCAAACTAATTATGAGAGTCTATGGATAACCACACCTGTAATCCACTATCCCAAAAGATCCCTGCATGTAGCGTAAATAAGAAGAAATACATCCAAATATGGAGACTGTTTTACAATACAATACCAAGAATCCTCTGGTATAGAACACAGGAAGAAGATGGTATTTTTATGCTCGGTTTTGATTACAGAGTCGCATATTTGAAAAAAAATGCTCTTTGAAAAAATGACGTTGTAGAGGCATATATTGTCCACGACCTCGGAAATTTGACTCTTACGTGATTTTGTAAATAGGATCGTGTGATTATATTATTATCTGTTTACTAGAAATGCATTCAAAATACGCAAAACAATAGTTTACATTTATTTAAGAATCAATTTTGAATGGTTACAGCCGTAAACAAATATGATCAAAGAGAAAATTGACCTGTTATTCAATTTTTTTGATTTGTCTTTTCTTTATAAAAATCTGTGAACGGCCCTAAATATTAAACCGTATAACAGTTTAATTTGACCCATGTGTTAAGTTTGAAAATTAAACTTTGCAATACACAAAGTATTGTGACATTAACAGACACCACTTGATAAGTGATTAACAGACCATGGTAGACGATCTTGAACTTTATTGTCGCTTAAAAGGCCCACCGTGCAAAATGAGAAACATTGTTTCTTGAATAATACATAAAACATTCTTGTATAACATAACTTAAATTGCAGGTTTTTTTAATGATAACTATGTGAAACAACAACGTTAACACCAGGTGAATATTGATTTGTATCAATTGTGATTTATTATGAAAGGTGTTTTTTTATTCAAACTTTCTAAAAACAATTATAAGTTTCTCATTTGTTAACGGCTTTATTTCTGACAATTACATTGAAATTTCATTTGAGAATTAATAGATTTTCATGGTATATAAAAGTTTGGTATAAATTATTCCCAAATTGTTTAAAACCCATTTATATACTTCTATACCTAGCGTAAAAGAAAAGCTAGTTATTTAAAAAAAAAACAACAACATACAAATATGTGGATCTATTACACGCTCCGATAGAGGGTGCATTTGATATTTTGTTTCTAAAGGGTTGACAACAGAATCGCATGATTAAGAAAGAACATATTTCTGGTAAACAAAAAACCCCATATTTTTGTTTATATTATTTAAAGTGTATAAAAAATACATTTGCGATAATTTATGCTGTTATAAATAAAGCTGTACCTTTAGACACCCAGTGTATTAACAAGGTTTGTCCAATATGTATCACCTTCAAGTCAGATGATTATATGCATGCTTTAAAATAAAAATACTGGTTGCTTATTATCTTGTAGTGTTTAAGGGATCGGTTGTGTAATTTAATACGTAGCATTATTTCAGTTAGGCAAAATATGAACGAGTACTTGGGTACAGTGATGCATCATTTCGTTTTAAAAGTCATTTCTGCAACCTAACACAAATAAATGTTTCATGGCCAAAAGTGTAGACAATCCGTCTCAGCTCACGGTTTTAAATAGATTAAACTCCATATCTGCTGCATCTAAATGTGTTCTGAACTCTTCTATTCATAAAAGCAGATAGAATGAGAGCAAACAATATACATTTCTCCCTCTAATTCTTTAACGATTGTAATTCATATGGAAACGAACATGACTGAAATCTAAGATTTCTGGTAAATCGATTTACATAAGTCTGCAACCCTTTAACTTTAACTTTGTATTAAAGGTTTAAGTAATTGAAGTATAATATGTACTGTATGACAAACAATGCTTATAACGTTCATATCTGATTTTGTTCATGATGAACACTCAGTCTTGTGCTAACAAACAAATATTTTTGATCGATAGAAATTGTAACTATATTGATTGCACAATCTCTATTATGAACTAACATGGACTGGCCTAAGATTGTACAGTAGTTTTAGAAACCATTGTAACTTTCCCATAAATGAAAGAATTGGATGTTGCTCCAAGTTAATATACAAATCGACAAAATTTATTAATTATTATAATACCCAATTTAATATGAATGTATCAGTTTTATATTTACAGATTTTTTATTTTAAAATTATAATATTTGCATCAAAATAGGATTGTCAAAATGCACTATGCGCTGAAATGTTTCGGATTAACATGATGACATGATGTTCGGAGTAATCGTTTGGGACCCGCGTTTTGCACTGGACTGGGATGTAGACCCATTTATTTTATTACAGACTGTAAGCCTTGCTCCTGGGTTATCAGATATACACATGTACGGAATACTCTGCCGTATTTATACCTGGCCCAGGTGACAGTTTTGCACACGTCTAAGCTGTATGTATCCAACAATTTAATTATGCATATAATAAAGAGTTTTGAACCACCTTTGTTATTGATGTATCTTGCCTGTCATGTGAGATATTTACCGTAAAAAATTAATTTCTAGTGAAAAAAAATTTCCCACAGAATTCCTTTTAAGATATTCGAAATGTCTTACCGGAATATTTGAACTTCTTATGGGGATTAAAATTAACTGTCAGATGAGACACACTTAAAACAAAAGTGCTTAAATATCCTTTACACAATGTTCTATCATTTGGTATACAAAGATTTTTACAAATTTGCATCTGAAGAGGATAAAAAATTGCCACATTTGCACTGGCATAATTATCTTGCAATGTTACACACATTTTAATCATTCTGAATACCAATTGCATATGCATTCTTTAATATTTTTACTACAAAATGTAGGATGTAAATCGAAAAAATGCTGCTTTGTATGAATCTTCCCAAAAAACATTAAATATATAGTTTGACGAGATATTGGCGCTTCTGATTGGTCGTCAAATTCCTTGATACATGCATCAATATTTTTTTCCGGATCTACTTTTCTCTACTGTTCTGATTTCGGGGTTTCGGGGGTTGAAATCCATATACGCCGTTAAAGGGGGAGGGGGTTGAAATCCATATACCCGTAATTAGGGGGTGGGGTTGAAATTTGAAATGCATATACGCCGTAATTAGACATAGGTGGGGTTGTTTGAAGTCCATATACGCCATAATTAGACTTAACGGAATAAAAAAATCCAACTAAATAGATGTTAATAAAACACATATCTATATATGAAGTATACATTATTCTTTGAAAAATATTAAACGATAACCACATTTCCCTTGCACTTACAAATAATGGGTTTTCAACTAGCTATAGAGAGCTGATTGGTCGTCGCCTTGATTCTACAACGCATTTTATCGATTATTTTCTTCGACAGGTATATAAGTTATACCGGACCCGATATATGTTTTCAAAGTCCGCTCTGGTCTGCGTCAGCCTGGAGTTGTCCTGGGTCAGATCTGGGTCCGCCCTAGAGGACCCGAAGCAGACCCTAACGGACACAGAAAGCAGACCCAGGGTTCTGTAAGGTAGTATCTAATCCGCACTGACTTTTTATGAAATACACAGCTATTAAGGAGAACTGTTTAATGTGAATAGAAATAAAAATTGTACTTACACGTTTGCTTAATAGGAGAATGTAGGATAGTAGGATGAGTTTCAAAAATCTCACTTAAAATACTCTTTGAAGTGTGTGCAAAGACTCTGAATAACTGCTGTACAAGGCATCAAGGCAACAAAACTGTTCTCGACCTAAAATTAAAACATCTCAGTTTTAAAAGTTTTTTCTGGTCTATTTTATAGAGGTTACACCTTTTGGGGCACCAGAAGGGTATCTAAAAATTAAAAATTAACTTAATACACGCATGACGAGTTCAATATTCTCGATCCAATAAAGAGTAGATGTACGTTTAGGAAAGTGAATAAATTCCACATATCAAAATTGATTTCAAACTAATTATGAGAGTCTATGGAAGACCACACCTGTAATCCACTGTCCCAAAAGACCCCTTCATCTAGCGTAAATAAGAAAAAATGCATCCAAATATGGAGACTGTTTTACAATACAATACCAAGAATTCACTGGAATAGAACACAGGACGAAGATGGTATTTTTATGCTAGGTTTTGATTACAGAGTCCCATATTTGAAAAAAAAAATGTCCTTTAAAAATGACATTGTAGAGGCATATATAGTCGACGACCTGGGAAATTTGACTCTTACGTAATTTCGTAAATAGGATCGTATGATTATATATCTATTTATTAGAAATGAATTCAAAATACGCAAAACAATAGTTTACATTTATTTCAGAATCAATTTTGAATGGTTACAGCCGTAAACAAATATGATCAAAAAGATCATTGACCTATTATTCAATTTGTTTGATTTGTCTTTTCTTTATAAAAATATGAGAACGGCCCCAAATATTAAACCTTATAACAAATTAATTTGACCCATGTGTTACATTTGAAAATTAACCTTTGCGATGCACAAAGTATTGTGATATTAACAGACACCACTTGATAAGTGATTAACAGACCATGGTAGACGAGCTTTAACCTTATTGTCAATTAATAGGGCCACCGTGCAAAATGAGAAATATCATATTTCATTAAATTTCACGCAAGATTGTTTCTTGAATAATACATTATCCATTCTTGTATAACATTACACTTAAATTGCAGGGTTTTTAATGATAACTATGTGAAACAGCAACGTTAACACCAGGTGAATATTAATTTGTATCAATTGTGATATACAATGACAGGTGTTTTTATACAAACTATATAAAAACAATCATAAGTTTCTTAATTGTCAACGGCTTTATTTCTGACAACTACATTGAAATAAAATTATTTCATCTGAAAATTCATAGATTTTCATGGTATATAAAAGTTTGGTAAAAATTATTTAAATCTCAGATATATATATATATATATATATATATATATATATATATATATATATATATATATATATATATATATATATATATATATATATATATATATATATATATATATATATATATATATATATATATATACTTACGGTACAGAAAAGCCAAACAATTAAATGTAACGATTCAAACTACAATGTATTTATAAATTTAACGTCATAGCAAATTAGCAGGCAGCGGTCATATGATACCCCTATACCTAGCGTAAAAGAAAAGCTAGTCATTTAAAAAAAAATAACATACAAATATGTGGATCTTTTACACGCTCCAATAGAGGGCGCTCTTGATATTTTGGTTCTAAGGGTTGACAACAGAGTCGCATGATTAAGAAAGAGCATATTTCTAGTAAACAAAGAAAAACCCATAATTTTGTTTATACAGGTGACACTCGATGGCTCGAACTTCGATCTCTCGAAGTTCTTGATCTCTCGAAGTGAACTCACGGTCCCGATTTTTTTTCTCTATATAACTAAGCAAATTTACTCTTGATCTCTCGAACTCCGATCTCTCGAAGTTCTTGATATCTCGAATAAAAAACCTGGGTCCCGTTATACATATTTCATTGTTTTTCACTCTTGATAACTCGAAGTGACTGCTGTGTACACACGCGGCCGATCAAGCGTATAATTATAGCTCCGCGTGGACCTTACCTGGATGGTTGAGTGAACTCCTGGGGGCTAGCGTGGTAGTGTTAATTGGTTGATTACGTAAGTGACACTACCCATTGCTTCCTTCAAAGGGTAGATAAGTAATTTGTAATTGATCTATTAATGTCAACAACTTGTGAATGTTACGGTAAATGCTCTTTATTTAAAATATTCTAACGTAATGATTAAGAAAACATATTATGCTTTAAAGTTTTTTAACGTGAAAAAATACACTTAATAACCACACAAGTAAGTTCTGTATTGTTTAAATTGAAGTAATGTAGCAGAAAATACGACTGAAATCATGTCAGACTATCCTTCCATGTTGTAAATATAAATTTCCGGCTACTATAATTTTAGAACCAAAATGACCGGAACAAAAATTTCCGGATTTTTTTAAACTATCGATCTCTCGAACTCTTGATCTCTCGAAGTTTAATCATGGTCCCCCGAAGTTCGAGTTATCGAGATTCACCTGTATTATTTAAAGTATAAAAGAAATACATTTGTGATAATTCATGCTGTTATAAATAAAGCTGTACCTTTAGACACCTAATGTATTGACAAGGTTTGTCCAACATGTATCACATTCAAATCAGATGATTATATGCATTGTTGCAACCACTATTGAAATAAAACCACTATTGAAATAAATTATTTCAATAGTGGTTAGGAATGTATTTCATTAAAAAAATCACCTCGAACCACTATTGAAATAAAACCACTATTGAAATAAATTAACGGGTATTTCAAAAGTGGTTGGGGACGTATTTCATTAGAAAAATCACTTTGCAACCACTATTGAAATACAACCACTATTGAAGTAATGATTTAATAGAGGTTGGGGATGTATTTCATGATAAGAACTACTTTACAGACACCATTAAAGTTCAACTACTAATTTTTTTTTAATTGTAGATGGGAATGAATTACTTATAATCATAACTATGTAATCATTATTATATAACACATTTGGAAAGAAAGAAGTTGTATATCATATTTGCAAACTACATGTATTTTGAAATGCAAGAAATCTAACGAATAATATTAAATACACAATTATGGTACAATTTTCACTGCTGTGTAGAAGTAAATAACCAATTCTCGCAGATAAACATGCATATACATTTGTTTTTACTTAACAAACAATTCAAATACACAATTAAGGTACTAAAGACTTGCATATTTTATGGTAATAGTAATCAAGACTATGATGTAAATGTACTTATTTTAGGATTTTCAATGTTGTGCAGAAATAACCAATCCTCGCAGATTAACATACATTGTATAAAATTGTTTTCATATTTTTCTTTACCTTTCTCTTTCTATAGATATATCATGTTTTATGGAAATTGTAAATTATTTGTACTAGAAGACAACGTTGTAAATTGCCAGAACTTCTATTCAAAACCCCTGCATAATAAAAAATAATTTATAGCTTATATATCATTATAGATTAATGTAATAATGAATATCACTATGAAGATAAATAATTTCAATGATGGTTGGGGACGTTCTTCATTAAGGCCAATATTGAATGAAATGAATTATTTCAATAGTGGTTAGGTATGCGTTTCATTATAACCACTATTGAAATAAATTATTTCAATATTGGTTAGGTATGCATTTCATTACAACCACTATTGAAATAATTTATTTCAACTGTGGTTAAGGATGCGGTTCATTACAACCATTATTGAAATAAAATATTTTAATAGTGGTAGGATGTTATTCTAATGCCTATTATTTCGACTGTGCATAACACTTTCGGTTCCAGATGACAGGTGGTATGGGAAATATGACCATATAGAGGTAAATCAAAGAATATCATAATCAAAAAGGAATTCATCATCTCATAAGGCATACTTCTTTTCTTAAGAAACTCCCCTAGCAGAAAGTAAAGTGTTACAAACAGACATAATAATAGACATAAAACTGAAATGCATCATCAACCACTATTGAAATACTTTCTTTCAATAGTGGTTGAAATGAAAGGTTTCCCCAACCACTATTGAAATAATTATTTAATAATAATATATTTCAACAGTGGTCGTAGTGAAGTAACTCCCAACCCCTATTGAAATACTTTATATTAATAGTGATATTTATAATAATATTTATCAATAAATAATTATTCAATATACAGCGGGTTTAAATAGAAGTTCTGGCAATTTACAAGATGTTCACAATTGTGCAAATAATATACAATATCATAGGACATGATATGTTTGTAGAAAGAGAAATGTAAAGAAATAAATGTAAATTTTCAAAGAAAAATTCATGAAGAAATTCATTCTAAGCTACGATTGAAAAAATTATTTTAATTGTACTTTAACAGTGTCTGTAAATTGATTTTCAAAATGGAACACACCCCGGAATGCTATTTAAATATTTTATTTAAGTAGTGGTTGTATTTCAATAATGGTTGTAAAGTGATTCTACAGATGAGTTACATTCCCAACCAGTATTGAAATAATTTATTTCAATAGTGGTTTTATTTCAATAGTGGTTGCAAAGTGATTTTTCTAATGAAATGCATTCCAGACAACTATTGAAATAATTTATTTCAATAGTAGTTTTATTTCAATAGTGGTTGCAACAATGCATGTTTGAAAATAAAACTATTGGTTGCTTATTATCCTGTAGTGTTTAAGGGATCTGTTGTTTAATTTGATACGTAGCATTATATCAGTTAGGCAAAATGTGTACAGTGAAGCATCATTTCGTTTTTAAAGTCATTTCTGCAACCTAACACCAATACATGTTTGCATGCCCAGAGGTGTAAATAATCCGTCTTAGCTCACGGTTTATAACAGACAAAACCACACACGTGTTGCATCTGAATGTGTTCTGAACTCTTCTATTAATAAAAGCAAATAAGATTAGAGCAAACAATATACATTTCTCCATCTAATTCTTAAACGATTGTAAATCAAATGGAAACGAACATGACTGAAATCTAAGCGTTCTGGTAAATCGATTTACATATGTCTGAAACTCTTTAACTTTAACTTTGTATAACTCATTAAAGGTTTAAGTAATTGAAGTATAATATGTACTGTATGACAAACAATGCTTACAACGTTCATATCTGATTTTGTCAATGATGAACACTCAGTCTCGAAATTGAATTTATATTGATTGCACGATCTCTATTATAAACTAACATGGACTGGCCTAAGATTGTACAGTAGTTTTAGATACCATTGTAACTTTCCCATAAATAAAAGAAATTGGATGTTGCTCCAAGTTAATGTACAAATCGACAAAATTTATTAATTATTATAATACCCACTCAAATATGAATGTATCGGTTTTATATTTACATATTTTTATTTAAAGATGATAATATTTGCATCATAATAGGATTGTCAAAATGCACTATGTGCTAAAATGTTTCAGATTAACATGAAGACATGATGTTTGGAGTATTTTTTATAACTGTCTGTAAGCATTGCTCCTGGGTTATCACATATACACATGTACGGAATACTGTTCCCTACAATTATGCATGGCCCAGGTGACAGTTTTGCACACGTCTAAGCTGTATGTATCGAAAAATTTAATTATGCATATTATAGACAATCGCTTAATAAGTTTCAAACCACCTTTGTTATTGATGTATATTACCTGTCAGGTGAGATATTTACCTTGAAAAATTAATTTCTAGTGAAAAGTAATTTTTCCCACAGAAAAAAACAACAATTTTTCCTTAAGATATTCGAAATGTCTTACCGGAATACTTGAACTTCTTATGGGGATTAAAATTAACTGTCAGATGAGACACACTTAAAACAAAAGTGCTTATCTATCCTTTACACAATGTTCTATCATTTGGTATACATAGATTTTTACAAATTTGCGTCTGAAGAGGATGCAAAATTGCCATATTTGCACTGGCATAATTATCCGGCAGTGTTACACAGGTTAATCATTCTGAATACCAATTGCACATGCATTCTTTAATATTTTTACTACAAAATGGAGGATGTAAATCGAAGAAATGCTGCTTTTCATGAATAATCCCCCAAAAAACTTAAAATATAGTTTGACGAGATATTGGCGCTTCTGGTTGGTCGAAAATTCCGTTGATTCCTGCATCAATAATTTTTTTTGGGGTCTACTTTCTCTACTGTTCTGATTTAACACTATTTATAGAACGGGAATTTCCAAAATAAACACTGTCAACAAAATGTCAAGTTGTGTTTGTTTAATTGTAAGTAGAAATAAACTTTATAAATATATAAAATTAAAAATAAACAATGCAAATTACTAGTAAATAATTGACAAAATAGAAAATTTGGTGTCTTCTCGCGATTTCGTCTGCTTGGAGCAACGATCAGCATTTACGGCGAGGATGGTGTCCCACGAATAATCATAATGAACATATAGGCGTATACACTTTCACTTTACGCTACTGTTTAAATTTGCTTACTTTAGTTTTAAATTAACACAAGAACATGATCGGCCATCAGGATATATTTACATCTACCAAGTATTATTCCCTATGTTTCTTACGGAAAGTCGTAATTAAAGAGCAATAAACTGTCTCATAACCAACTAATTTCCGTGACCAAATGTGTATTTTAAGTACAAAATAGTCACAAAATAGCAAGAGCAAAGTTGACCAACGGTAAGCTTCCGAAAATAGGCTTCCTCATGAGGCCCCATAATTTAGTGATCAACAAAAAATGCGAAGACAAGCAAGAAGAAAACCTTCAATTAACAATTCCTCGCAGTAAACACTCCAATAAATCTGTTACCTTACAAATACCAAAGAATCAGAATCTACTGCTTTGCCCTTATGTAGCGTGCAAAGAATTTTTATCTCTGCGATCTTACAAGTTGCCCGAAGAACCCTTATTCTCTTTTATGGATGGAACACCAGTGTCAAGGAAATTTTTCACGGAACATCTTCAAAGGGCGATATCTGCTTGCGGTCTCCCAATGCAGCGTTATCAAGCACATAGCTTTCGCATCGGGGCTGCAACTTCCGCAGCGGAATCTGGTGCCTCAGACATTCAGATCCAAAGTAAGGGCCATTGGAAGTCAGCAGCTTTCAAGAAATACATACGCATTCCAATTCTCAATCTTCAGTTGTAAAGTGTCCTAAATATTCCGCCCTACAATTTTATTAGAACGGTAGAGTCAGGAGCTCTCAGTTCCTTCCGTCCTGCCTTGATGGATCATAAAGTCAGGAGCTTTTGATCCTAAATTTAGTGTAATACATGTATTTTTTTGTTTAATGACCAATAGACTCAGGATCTCTTTATCATTATTTGTATAACATTTATTGGTTTTATGTTTTAACATGTTTCATTTTATTTTCTTGTTTCTATTGAATCCTTCAGGTTGATGATTGGGCTGATCAAAAACAGTAAACTGTTTACGATATCGTTGGCAGATGTGCCCCATCTTTTTACACAATTTTGTGTTACTTATATATACTTTGATATTGTATGTAATTTGCTAGTCAAAAAAGTTGTATATAATTGTTCTTTTTACGTAACACAGGATCTCGTTTTGCATAATTGTTTATAAATTGTGCAATATTTTGCAGTAGTTATTCCATGCATTTTGGATTGTTTTATATTTGTCATTTATTTATATGAATAAATGACCTTTTCTATTCCTCAGATTGGTGTTACGTTGCTTATTTAGGAGGTGTATCTATCAGGTATCCATAAATGCTAATTGACAATATGTCACCAAACTATAATTTCAGTGGCATGAAGAATTAAAAACAATCAACAAATATGTCTATATGAAATGATATTTTCTGTCTCATACAGTGAAAACCAGACACTACCCAAATAGTTGACCTCTGGTTCCTTCAACGTCTGATCGGGATCTGGTAGGGGTCTGGTTTTTAAACATTTGCGTCTGCGTCTCGAAGAAATGCCTCTTTGAATGAACACAAAAAGGGATTTTTAAAAGTAGCTAAATCCGAGAAATTTTCCATATGCATGCAGCCTTTATTCATTCCCGGACCCCAAAAATCAAAAAGATTTCTATTACCCCATTCAATATAGATAGGTTACCAACAGGTGGATGATTTTCGGTAATCAATGAAAATTGACAACAATAGCTTTTGTCATTTTTAGACGGTGGCTATAAATAGCCACGGTCTATTGCTACGGTCCTGACCGGAAGAGTATTTCTCACGGGGACCCTAGCGGATAAGGAACGATAACTCTGTTAGGTATGCAGTCAATCGCAACTTTTCGGGCCTTTTCGGCAGGCTCGGAAAAACACCTCGAATAACATCACCGGATGTTAGTAATTTTATACAAAATGGAGTCGCTTCCCATTAAAATAAGTATCGGCTAGACAGTCTTATTTGTCGCTTCTGTGTTATATTTTAGGGTATATCGTTTACATTAATGAAGTATAGCTCACATCTCAACAGATCGTAAAATGTGTTGTATTTATATCAAGTTTTATAAAAAGGGGGGTTGTCATGGACGCTTAGGTATTACATCCGAGGTGTTTTTCCGAGCCTGCCGGGAAGGCCCGAGAAGTTGCGATTGGGTATGCAGTGTTACACGCAATGTTTTAATTATGCGTCGATATCAGTATGATAACTAATTTTAATCTTATCAGATATTTAAGCATTATAGCTGCTAATCATTTTTTACATATATTTAAATAATTTATGAAATTGTGTGGTATTTTAAATGAGCTGTTACCCTGTCTGCTTACGCGGTATCGATAATTTATGCACTATTTAACACACTATTTAAACAGGTTTGCCATTTCATATTTCAGCAAGTATGCTTCATCAATAAATTCATTCATTTTCAACGCATTATTTTAATTGAGGTAGAATATTTATTTTGTTGTAGCTTATTCTAAAGAATTCACAACAGATACTGACGGTGAATATTAGATAAATTACATTTTATTGAACTTCAACCGATCAATGGCACACTTTCCTCTACAAGTGTGCATGTGTTTTTTTAACATACAAAAATCTTAAAATTTACGGTACAGACTATCCTGTGTTTTACCTAATTTTGTAACCCAGTCAGTCTGTAGGAACATTAACTTTTTTACAGGAACCTCAATATTCATCAGACAATATTTACTACTAATGTTGACGCTTTACTTGCTGCTGACTAAAATTCTATCAAACACGCTAATCGATCGACCTCGAATTGTAAAATTCACGTGCAATTCAGGTCGCCATTTTACATGTACATGTATACATATATAAACAAACAACATTTTACGATGTTTCAAGGATTTTCAGTTCAGATTTTTCGTAAGCAAATAAGGGATTAAAGACATGCTGTAAATCGTCTTATGGATTTCACGGCGTGTCAGCTCGTGTATCTCTAATTTGCAGCAAACGCTAGCTTTTTTTGTGAGAAAAAACAATCGGTTCAACTCATGCAATTTTCCAGATACATGTATGGTACTGTCTTCCCACAAATGTTTATTTAAAAATAAAATTTGGTGTTATGACTATTTTAAAATAGTCATAACACCAAATTTTATTTTTAAATAAACATTTGTGGGAAGACAGTACATTGTGAACGGTAATGTAAGATATAATAATTTTGTTCACTTAACAGTTTCTGACGAATTTTTAACACTAAATTGAAATAACGCAATTTGATGAGCAAAGTACAATCTGTGACTTTTATCCGTCTCTGCTACTAGAGAACCTTTTCTTTGGTTTTGGGGGATTTTTTTGCAAACAGATAACATTATTTACACATGTACTTAAATATCGCCCCTTTTGTTCCCAAATAATGTTTAACTCGCGAGTACAACTCTATTATGTGCTTTCTTCGATATTTGTTTCCATTTACAAATAGGCGGGCCTATATAAATGCGCCAGTTTGTTACGACTCGCAATCGAAATGCACACCGGTTAGAAAGTGTCATCACTCAACGAAATGCTACATCGGCCGTAGCGTATACATCCATGCTATATTTGCGATAAATAATGAAACATGAAGGTAAAAGGTACATGTAACTAGAGCAGAGCTCGTGGCAAAGCCACGAGTAGGTCTTCCGTTGTTGCTGTGAGTTGAAAATATATGTGATATGGTGTCAAACGATTATAATTACTTAATTTTCAGTTCTGCTTTTTTTATAAAAACGTGTTGTGATTGAAAGCCTGCATATATAACGTGTTTTGAAAAAGAAAATGTTTTAGGAAAACTATTTGTCGCACACAGTTTATGTAATCGTAACAAACATTATTTAAAAAATGAGATATTTAATGGCGAGTTACATTTTCAGAGAATAGCAAGCATTGTTATAAACAGTATGTACTCATGTGTCATGTCAGGAATTGTGGGTTTTTTTTAAACCGAGCCCGTTTACAAAACACGTAACCTTTACTCTAAGATAACTTCTTTATTTAAATATTTCTAAATTTATGAAGACAATGTGCAATTTAGAATTGTTGCGTGCTGACAAAATTTACAGACCCTGAAACGTACTACTACACCAAAAAAGCGTGCGACTTACGTGCGAGAAACGTTTCGTGTTAACCGTTTAGCGTTTCGTGTGAATCGTGAAGCGTTTCGTGTAAACCGTTTAGCGTTTCGGACAAAGCGTGCAGAGTTTCGGTCAAAGCGTGTAAATCGTTTCGAGCAAAGCGTGCGAGAACCATGTGAAACGTTCATCAGATTTTATTCGGAACTCTCTGACAATTTGTTTCAAAATGGCGCCCGTGTTTTACATTACACGTACTTTAAACTGTTTGTGATTAACAAAACTCTTTTGTAGGTGTTTTCATGAAAAAAAATCTAGAAGAAATGATATACTTATCATTTTACAAAATTTAATTTATTTTTAACAAACAAAAGAAAGGTATATGTATTTAAAGACGACTAGTTACAGAGTACATGTATATATAACGTTTTTATACGATGTTTCAGTACTGGTACATGTACAGTCGTTTTACCGGTAACGAATATTTGCCAATATCGAATAATTTTTAGAAAAATTATTGGTTGAAGACGAAGTTGAGGTTTTAAAAAATCCTAGCTAGGTAATTATAAAACAGAAATAAATATTCTATCAGTGCGTGAAGTTGTTTGCCATTTGTACGATTATTTACCGAATTGTTTACAAATTAAAAATGTGACCCACATATGAGCAGAAAAAACGAAAGTGTGAAAACAATTAAGCCTTACTATGAAAATAAGTTTGTTATTGATCCCTATTTAGTGGATAATTAGTAAATATAATTCATTTAAAAAGATAATGCATCATATCAAATTATAATGGAGCTTTGAATGAAATTACGACTTCAAATAGAACCACGTGTAGTTTTCCTATATAGTTTCGGTTCTTTGCGACAGAAGTATTATTTGGCTGCATATATTGATAGATATACGGGAAAAACAAAGGAAAATTGCAACTACTTATCATCAATTACTATTATAAAGCGTTTTTATGAAAATTCAATATTATAAAGTAACGCAAATGAAAACTGTTCAAGTCCGGTTTCAATTTGACGGGAAAACGGTATGATGAAAATAACGATCATGTTATTTGTTTAAATGACATATTCCCACAATTGTTTTCCTTCTTCATTTATAAGTCCATTAACATGTACCTCTAGTATATTTTGGAAATTAATTCGCCTCAAAATATTCGGCCAGAAGTGATAAAGGGCGCTTAATTCGATACTGGGAAACGAATTCGAAACTAGGAAAATGGAGGGGGTGTTGAAATTACTGTCTCCGTAATTCATCCTTTATATTTTCGGAAGTTTTATACTACAATTTAGAAGGACAAAGAAAGGCGATTTAAACCAAAAATAAAAATATTTGTAATTCCGATAATAATAGTTGCATGCACGACGAAACCGCATGCTGATTCGTTACCGGTAAAATGACTGTACAATATTAAAATTCGCTATATTAAAAAATATTAAATACGGTTAGCAAAACATGATTTCTGTTGGAACAAGCCGTAATCAACTTTAACTTACACGAGCATGGTTTGATAAGCATGTATTTTTTTTTTTTATTTATTGACATCGATAACTCTTACTGAGACCATTCGGCTTTGCGCAAGCGGCACACATAACCTCGGACATCGGGTGAGACCTGCACCCTGGCTGAACCTGTCAATCAAACTCTGTGTATTTGTTTTCATTGGATGGTCAAGCGTCTCTTTTTTTGTCAATAGCCAATGGAAAATTTATGACTTCAAGGTATTCGGAATCAGCATTTGATGAAGCACACAATTTAAATGATAGTAAATTTATTAATTATTTGAACAAAATTAAATGTAAACATAGAATTAACATACTGATCATTTCTATGAATTGCGGGAAGTAAGTTCTTTGGAATCCCGATTATAGATATTTTTACAAGTAATCATTTTAATTATTTAAACCACTGTTGACGGAAAACAAGAGGTCTTAAATGTAATTAACGCACAGGGATTTGCCTACAATGTACACAGTCATGCAATTAATTATTATGGGAATCTTTACGTATGGTACTTAATTCAAATAGATCATGATAATCTATACACTGTACGCCGTTATACATGTAAGGAGCGCCGGTAATATATACGAAGATTGAGTCAAATATTTAAATCATTTTTATTTTTTGTTCTTTTCAATACAATGTTAAATTACTTTGAAAAAAAATCCGAAATAGTAATTACAACTTTCTTTTTTGTTTAATCATTTGAATTTTTTCTGAGGTACATGAGTATGTAAAGGACATATTTATTTACGCGAATGATACGACATAGAAAAAAATTTATCGGATGTTTGTATAACATTGTTTCCTAACGAATGTGACTAATTTAATTTTAAATATTTTTCAACATTATGAATGTTAATAATATCAGATTTATTTACTGTTTGTATTTTTACATCGTTACCTCTAAAACCAATAAAAATACTAATGTTAGAAGAAAAATCAAATCCCGCCGAATACTGAAAAACCGATTTCAGTTTGTAATCATACGGATTTTATTTTTGGTATTGACTATTGAGTTACGGTAACATTTTTTGTGGATGATTTTTTTTATTTATTATTTTATGTAGTAAAAGCACCATTCCAACTGTTACTCAATTACATAAGAATTGATGACCCGGGGCTATATATGTTCTGAGCTGTAGCGACACATCGGTCGCACGTGGCGATTCAATTTTAAACACAGACTGACCGAATGAACAAACGGGTGGGAAAGTGAAACAAAATGTTACACATAAGAAGAAGCCACTAAAAATGATTTTCGACAGATCTTGATATCGTTTCGCCAATCAAAAAAAAAAATACCAGCGCGAGCTCCTGTCAGCGGGCCGGGAGGAGGGGGGGGGGGGCAGCAATGAGTTCGCTTCCACAATGAAACGTATACATGTAGAAAAACTACAGAAGTGATTAATATGTGACCGATAGAATATAATCCAAAGTTGTTTAAAACTCATGTGAATATTCTTTTAAATATTCATCGAATGCCTCAACTCTGGACATTCTTTTATCGTGCTAGCACATACCGCAAACATGTAACATGGAACTTTGATTATAATTTGATTTGCTAGAGCCACGAAGCATCAAAATGTGCCTTAAAATTTTCACAAAACTCAAGTTTGAAACAATACAAATTGTAATTACTTATAATGTAGGGCACAATATTCTGCATCTATGCATATGAATTTTTTTCACTTCGGCCCCACCGTTTAGCACATGCGCATCATCAAACATACAATGATCGTTAAAAATAGCTGAAAATTGTAGATTTTACTGCAGTATTTCCCAATTTTGAATGTGGCCACACTTGAGTACCTCTTTGAAACTTTTAAAACTGAGAGATATTGCATAAATGCTTCTGCCTGCAAAATTTCGTAGAGGTACTCAGGTGTGGCCAATGTGTATTTTAAATTTTGAAAATTTTAGTAACAGATAATAAAAAACAGACCACTCTATTTTAGGGTGATTATTTGCTTCCTTTTTATTGAAATAGCAGAATTTAATTAATAATGATAAAGAATTATTTGTGATTATTTACAAAATCCTTATTTTATTAAATATTTGAGGAAGAATTGCATATAAACTGAACTTTACCATGTTTTATCTAGTAATTTTATACTGTGGATTCATGCTTACAACGTGCATCATCAATGACGTCATAGTTTGACGTTTGCGACGTCAGTTGAATCTGTACATGGAATCTTGAGTTCTTTCAGTATTTTGCCAATAGAATTTACCAGTAAAGTCTGCATTTTTAAAAAGCATTATTTCTATGTACCACGGTAATATTCAATTTCAGTAGAGTATGAGATACATGAACATTGCTAACAAACAGAAAAAATTAAATTGGCAAAGTTAACATTGTACGTACGTAAGTAAATATATATTCCTATACCTTTATAATTTTAGAATAAGCGATAGCATGTATAAGTAGCTAGTTGTGGGTTTTTTGTCAAACTTTGATTATAATTTGATTTGATTTTTAAACCACCTTGTACGCTCTCGTATACATCAATGCTTAATCAACTGTACAAGTAAATAATAGATTACTTGCAGGTATCACAACACTATTTTTTCGAAGGTTCACGTCAAAACATGGCTGAGTGAAAATAATTCCCGAATTCCCCTTCGTTTTTAGGAGTTTTCCGCCAGCGACAGGGACTGTATTTTTTTATGAGATAAAAAACAACATGTAAAATGCCTGATTTTCCCACCGTTGTAAAAATACGAGGTCACTTGAATTTTTGATGCCAGTTGTTTAGGCAGGGGTGTGAAAGGGTTCGGACATGATTTTCAAGCACATGTGTAACTTTGATGTAAACAAACTCTCGTGCCTTTGTGGATGGCTGTGTGTTTTCTGCTACTAAATTGGTTAGGAACAATTGTTTTAAAAGTTGTAAAGAGGAATTTACCCAGAAGTTTGTTTTAAACTTGCTACCCGTATCTAAAGTTGCGTAATTTTGGTAAGAATATATAGTAAAAATTAATAGTGTTGTGCAACCAGAATTCTGAAGGAAAATTGTTATGATGTGTTTTAAGTCATAAAGTGGAGTTTTTTGGCGTTCTATCGATGTGTGTAGATTAGAAATCACCAACAATGAGCCTTTGTGGCCGGCACCTCTCTTATTTTGCTGTCAATGGCGCATACAAAATTAGCCCAGATTTCCTCTGAAATTTCGTAGAACATCAAACAGCGACCCGATTATAGTGTATCGGACCGTCCAAACTGCCCCAAAATTATACAGCAGCTTATCCAGAGTGTTGGTTTTATCGTCGTAAACCAAAAAAGCTTTTATGTAATACAAATTTTGTGTAAAATGAGTTATTTAGACGCTTGTACGGTATACAGAATCTATAAAATTATGCCCATAAAACGCCAATACTAAAGTAAAATATGAATTTAGCTATGATTCAACACCCGTATTAGTTTTATTAGAACCTGACAATGCTAATTTATATGAAAATGCACGCCAGTTCTTTAAAATTGAATAATATAACGGCAGTTTTTTAACCCCTCCCCCCAAAGGCAGGGTTCGCTAAACTTGTACATGTATATATTCTCGGGTCGTCATGATATAAACAAGTTTGCATTGTCTTGTGAATAGACATGCATATTTGCACAAATTAGAACCAAGAAAATCATTCAAAATTAACACGCCGTGAAATTACATACAGTATAACTTTTACCATATTTTCATAAATCAGAGGCCACCGCGAGCACCATGGTTTTAATAATCGCTCATAACTTTTTGATATAGCTACAGAATTCAGTAAAACTTTCCACATGTGTTCCACAATAAATGTTTTTGTGTTTTCAGATTTTATTTTTGCGAGCGTAAAATAATAGATTACTTGCAGGTATCACAACACTATTTTTTCGAAGGTTCACGTCAAAACATGGCTGAGTGAAAATAATTCCCGAATTCCCCTTCGTTTTTAGGAGTTTTCCGCCAGCGACAGGGACTGTATTTTTTTATGAGATAAAAAACAACATGTAAAATGCCTGATTTTCCCACCGTTGTAAAAATACGAGGTCACTTGAATTTTTGATGCCAGTTGTTTAGGCAGGGGTGTGAAAGGGTTCGGACATGATTTTCAAGCACATGTGTAACTTTGATGTAAACAAACTCTCGTGCCTTTGTGGATGGCTGTGTGTTTTCTGCTACTAAATTGGTTAGGAACAATTGTTTTAAAAGTTGTAAAGAGGAATTTACCCAGAAGTTTGTTTTAAACTTGCTACCCGTATCTAAAGTTGCGTAATTTTGGTAAGAATATATAGTAAAAATTAATAGTGTTGTGCAACCAGAATTCTGAAGGAAAATTGTTATGATGTGTTTTAAGTCATAAAGTGGAGTTTTTTGGCGTTCTATCGATGTGTGTAGATTAGAAATCACCAACAATGAGCCTTTGTGGCCGGCACCTCTCTTATTTTGCTGTCAATGGCGCATACAAAATTAGCCCAGATTTCCTCTGAAATTTCGTAGAACATCAAACAGCGACCCGATTATAGTGTATCGGACCGTCCAAACTGCCCCAAAATTATACAGCAGCTTATCCAGAGTGTTGGTTTTATCGTCGTAAACCAAAAAAGCTTTTATGTAATACAAATTTTGTGTAAAATGAGTTATTTAGACGCTTGTACGGTATACAGAATCTATAAAATTATGCCCATAAAACGCCAATACTAAAGTAAAATATGAATTTAGCTATGATTCAACACCCGTATTAGTTTTATTAGAACCTGACAATGCTAATTTATATGAAAATGCACGCCAGTTCTTTAAAATTGAATAATATAACGGCAGTTTTTTAACCCCTCCCCCCAAAGGCAGGGTTCGCTAAACTTGTACATGTATATATTCTCGGGTCGTCATGATATAAACAAGTTTGCATTGTCTTGTGAATAGACATGCATATTTGCACAAATTAGAACCAAGAAAATCATTCAAAATTAACACGCCGTGAAATTACATACAGTATAACTTTTACCATATTTTCATAAATCAGAGGCCACCGCGAGCACCATGGTTTTAATAATCGCTCATAACTTTTTGATATAGCTACAGAATTCAGTAAAACTTTCCACATGTGTTCCACAATAAATGTTTTTGTGTTTTCAGATTTTATTTTTGCGAGCGTAAAATAATAGATTACTTGCAGGTATCACAACACTATTTTTTCGAAGGTTCACGTCAAAACATGGCTGAGTGAAAATAATTCCCGAATTCCCCTTCGTTTTTAGGAGTTTTCCGCCAGCGACAGGGACTGTATTTTTTTATGAGATAAAAAACAACATGTAAAATGCCTGATTTTCCCACCGTTGTAAAAATACGAGGTCACTTGAATTTTTGATGCCAGTTGTTTAGGCAGGGGTGTGAAAGGGTTCGGACATGATTTTCAAGCACATGTGTAACTTTGATGTAAACAAACTCTCGTGCCTTTGTGGATGGCTGTGTGTTTTCTGCTACTAAATTGGTTAGGAACAATTGTTTTAAAAGTTGTAAAGAGGAATTTACCCAGAAGTTTGTTTTAAACTTGCTACCCGTATCTAAAGTTGCGTAATTTTGGTAAGAATATATAGTAAAAATTAATAGTGTTGTGCAACCAGAATTCTGAAGGAAAATTGTTATGATGTGTTTTAAGTCATAAAGTGGAGTTTTTTGGCGTTCTATCGATGTGTGTAGATTAGAAATCACCAACAATGAGCCTTTGTGGCCGGCACCTCTCTTATTTTGCTGTCAATGGCGCATACAAAATTAGCCCAGATTTCCTCTGAAATTTCGTAGAACATCAAACAGCGACCCGATTATAGTGTATCGGACCGTCCAAACTGCCCCAAAATTATACAGCAGCTTATCCAGAGTGTTGGTTTTATCGTCGTAAACCAAAAAAGCTTTTATGTAATACAAATTTTGTGTAAAATGAGTTATTTAGACGCTTGTACGGTATACAGAATCTATAAAATTATGCCCATAAAACGCCAATACTAAAGTAAAATATGAATTTAGCTATGATTCAACACCCGTATTAGTTTTATTAGAACCTGACAATGCTAATTTATATGAAAATGCACGCCAGTTCTTTAAAATTGAATAATATAACGGCAGTTTTTTAACCCCTCCCCCCAAAGGCAGGGTTCGCTAAACTTGTACATGTATATATTCTCGGGTCGTCATGATATAAACAAGTTTGCATTGTCTTGTGAATAGACATGCATATTTGCACAAATTAGAACCAAGAAAATCATTCAAAATTAACACGCCGTGAAATTACATACAGTATAACTTTTACCATATTTTCATAAATCAGAGGCCACCGCGAGCACCATGGTTTTAATAATCGCTCATAACTTTTTGATATAGCTACAGAATTCAGTAAAACTTTCCACATGTGTTCCACAATAAATGTTTTTGTGTTTTCAGATTTTATTTTTGCGAGCGTAAAATAATAGATTACTTGCAGGTATCACAACACTATTTTTTCGAAGGTTCACGTCAAAACATGGCTGAGTGAAAATAATTCCCGAATTCCCCTTCGTTTTTAGGAGTTTTCCGCCAGCGACAGGGACTGTATTTTTTTATGAGATAAAAAACAACATGTAAAATGCCTGATTTTCCCACCGTTGTAAAAATACGAGGTCACTTGAATTTTTGATGCCAGTTGTTTAGGCAGGGGTGTGAAAGGGTTCGGACATGATTTTCAAGCACATGTGTAACTTTGATGTAAACAAACTCTCGTGCCTTTGTGGATGGCTGTGTGTTTTCTGCTACTAAATTGGTTAGGAACAATTGTTTTAAAAGTTGTAAAGAGGAATTTACCCAGAAGTTTGTTTTAAACTTGCTACCCGTATCTAAAGTTGCGTAATTTTGGTAAGAATATATAGTAAAAATTAATAGTGTTGTGCAACCAGAATTCTGAAGGAAAATTGTTATGATGTGTTTTAAGTCATAAAGTGGAGTTTTTTGGCGTTCTATCGATGTGTGTAGATTAGAAATCACCAACAATGAGCCTTTGTGGCCGGCACCTCTCTTATTTTGCTGTCAATGGCGCATACAAAATTAGCCCAGATTTCCTCTGAAATTTCGTAGAACATCAAACAGCGACCCGATTATAGTGTATCGGACCGTCCAAACTGCCCCAAAATTATACAGCAGCTTATCCAGAGTGTTGGTTTTATCGTCGTAAACCAAAAAAGCTTTTATGTAATACAAATTTTGTGTAAAATGAGTTATTTAGACGCTTGTACGGTATACAGAATCTATAAAATTATGCCCATAAAACGCCAATACTAAAGTAAAATATGAATTTAGCTATGATTCAACACCCGTATTAGTTTTATTAGAACCTGACAATGCTAATTTATATGAAAATGCACGCCAGTTCTTTAAAATTGAATAATATAACGGCAGTTTTTTAACCCCTCCCCCCAAAGGCAGGGTTCGCTAAACTTGTACATGTATATATTCTCGGGTCGTCATGATATAAACAAGTTTGCATTGTCTTGTGAATAGACATGCATATTTGCACAAATTAGAACCAAGAAAATCATTCAAAATTAACACGCCGTGAAATTACATACAGTATAACTTTTACCATATTTTCATAAATCAGAGGCCACCGCGAGCACCATGGTTTTAATAATCGCTCATAACTTTTTGATATAGCTACAGAATTCAGTAAAACTTTCCACATGTGTTCCACAATAAATGTTTTTGTGTTTTCAGATTTTATTTTTGCGAGCGTAAAATAATAGATTACTTGCAGGTATCACAACACTATTTTTTCGAAGGTTCACGTCAAAACATGGCTGAGTGAAAATAATTCCCGAATTCCCCTTCGTTTTTAGGAGTTTTCCGCCAGCGACAGGGACTGTATTTTTTTATGAGATAAAAAACAACATGTAAAATGCCTGATTTTCCCACCGTTGTAAAAATACGAGGTCACTTGAATTTTTGATGCCAGTTGTTTAGGCAGGGGTGTGAAAGGGTTCGGACATGATTTTCAAGCACATGTGTAACTTTGATGTAAACAAACTCTCGTGCCTTTGTGGATGGCTGTGTGTTTTCTGCTACTAAATTGGTTAGGAACAATTGTTTTAAAAGTTGTAAAGAGGAATTTACCCAGAAGTTTGTTTTAAACTTGCTACCCGTATCTAAAGTTGCGTAATTTTGGTAAGAATATATAGTAAAAATTAATAGTGTTGTGCAACCAGAATTCTGAAGGAAAATTGTTATGATGTGTTTTAAGTCATAAAGTGGAGTTTTTTGGCGTTCTATCGATGTGTGTAGATTAGAAATCACCAACAATGAGCCTTTGTGGCCGGCACCTCTCTTATTTTGCTGTCAATGGCGCATACAAAATTAGCCCAGATTTCCTCTGAAATTTCGTAGAACATCAAACAGCGACCCGATTATAGTGTATCGGACCGTCCAAACTGCCCCAAAATTATACAGCAGCTTATCCAGAGTGTTGGTTTTATCGTCGTAAACCAAAAAAGCTTTTATGTAATACAAATTTTGTGTAAAATGAGTTATTTAGACGCTTGTACGGTATACAGAATCTATAAAATTATGCCCATAAAACGACAATACTAAAGTAAAATATGAATTTAGCTATGATTCAACACCCGTATTAGTTTTATTAGAACCTGACAATGCTAATTTATATGAAAATGCACGCCAGTTCTTTAAAATTGAATAATATAACGGCAGTTTTTTAACCCCTCCCCCCAAAGGCAGGGTTCGCTAAACTTGTACATGTATATATTCTCGGGTCGTCATGATATAAACAAGTTTGCATTGTCTTGTGAATAGACATGCATATTTGCACAAATTAGAACCAAGAAAATCATTCAAAATTAACACGCCGTGAAATTACATACAGTATAACTTTTACCATATTTTCATAAATCAGAGGCCACCGCGAGCACCATGGTTTTAATAATCGCTCATAACTTTTTGATATAGCTACAGAATTCAGTAAAACTTTCCACATGTGTTCCACAATAAATGTTTTTGTGTTTTCAGATTTTATTTTTGCGAGCGTAAAATAATAGATTACTTGCAAGAATTCTGAAGGAAAATTGTTATGATGTGTTTTAAGTCATAAAGTGGAGTTTTTTGGCGTTCTATCGATGTGTGTAGATTAGAAATCACCAACAATGAGCCTTTGTGGCCGGCACCTCTCTTATTTTGCTGTCAATGGCGCATACAAAATTAGCCCAGATTTCCTCTGAAATTTCGTAGAACATCAAACAGCGACCCGATTATAGTGTATCGGACCGTCCAAACTGCCCCAAAATTATACAGCAGCTTATCCAGAGTGTTGGTTTTATCGTCGTAAACCAAAAAAGCTTTTATGTAATACAAATTTTGTGTAAAATGAGTTATTTAGACGCTTGTACGGTATACAGAATCTATAAAATTATGCCCATAAAACGCCAATACTAAAGTAAAATATGAATTTAGCTATGATTCAACACCCGTATTAGTTTTATTAGAACCTGACAATGCTAATTTATATGAAAATGCACGCCAGTTCTTTAAAATTGAATAATATAACGGCAGTTTTTTAACCCCTCCCCCCAAAGGCAGGGTTCGCTAAACTTGTACATGTATATATTCTCGGGTCGTCATGATATAAACAAGTTTGCATTGTCTTGTGAATAGACATGCATATTTGCACAAATTAGAACCAAGAAAATCATTCAAAATTAACACGCCGTGAAATTACATACAGTATAACTTTTACCATATTTTCATAAATCAGAGGCCACCGCGAGCACCATGGTTTTAATAATCGCTTATAACTTTTTGATATAGCTACAGAATTCAGTAAAACTTTCCACATGTGTTCCACAATAAATGTTTTTGTGTTTTCAGATTTTATTTTTGCGAGCGTAAAATAATAGATTACTTGCAGGTATCACAACACTATTTTTTCGAAGGTTCACGTCAAAACATGGCTGAGTGAAAATAATTCCCGAATTCCCCTTCGTTTTTAGGAGTTTTCCGCCAGCGACAGGGACTGTATTTTTTTATGAGATAAAAAACAACATGTAAAATGCCTGATTTTCCCACCGTTGTAAAAATACGAGGTCACTTGAATTTTTGATGCCAGTTGTTTAGGCAGGGGTGTGAAAGGGTTCGGACATGATTTTCAAGCACATGTGTAACTTTGATGTAAACAAACTCTCGTGCCTTTGTGGATGGCTGTGTGTTTTCTGCTACTAAATTGGTTAGGAACAATTGTTTTAAAAGTTGTAAAGAGGAATTTACCCAGAAGTTTGTTTTAAACTTGCTACCCGTATCTAAAGTTGCGTAATTTTGGTAAGAATATATAGTAAAAATTAATAGTGTTGTGCAACCAGAATTCTGAAGGAAAATTGTTATGATGTGTTTTAAGTCATAAAGTGGAGTTTTTTGGCGTTCTATCGATGTGTGTAGATTAGAAATCACCAACAATGAGCCTTTGTGGCCGGCACCTCTCTTATTTTGCTGTCAATGGCGCATACAAAATTAGCCCAGATTTCCTCTGAAATTTCGTAGAACATCAAACAGCGACCCGATTATAGTGTATCGGACCGTCCAAACTGCCCCAAAATTATACAGCAGCTTATCCAGAGTGTTGGTTTTATCGTCGTAAACCAAAAAAGCTTTTATGTAATACAAATTTTGTGTAAAATGAGTTATTTAGACGCTTGTACGGTATACAGAATCTATAAAATTATGCCCATAAAACGCCAATACTAAAGTAAAATATGAATTTAGCTATGATTCAACACCCGTATTAGTTTTATTAGAACCTGACAATGCTAATTTATATGAAAATGCACGCCAGTTCTTTAAAATTGAATAATATAACGGCAGTTTTTTAACCCCTCCCCCCCAAAGGCAGGGTTCGCTAAACTTGTACATGTATATATTCTCGGGTCGTCATGATATAAACAAGTTTGCATTGTCTTGTGAATAGACATGCATATTTGCACAAATTAGAACCAAGAAAATCATTCAAAATTAACACGCCGTGAAATTACATACAGTATAACTTTTACCATATTTTCATAAATCAGAGGCCACCGCGAGCACCATGGTTTTAATAATCGCTCATAACTTTTTGATATAGCTACAGAATTCAGTAAAACTTTCCACATGTGTTCCACAATAAATGTTTTTGTGTTTTCAGATTTTATTTTTGCGAGCGTAAAATAATAGATTACTTGCAGGTATCACAACACTATTTTTTCGAAGGTTCACGTCAAAACATGGCTGAGTGAAAATAATTCCCGAATTCCCCTTCGTTTTTAGGAGTTTTCCGCCAGCGACAGGGACTGTATTTTTTTATGAGATAAAAAACAACATGTAAAATGCCTGATTTTCCCACCGTTGTAAAAATACGAGGTCACTTGAATTTTTGATGCCAGTTGTTTAGGCAGGGGTGTGAAAGGGTTCGGACATGATTTTCAAGCACATGTGTAACTTTGATGTAAACAAACTCTCGTGCCTTTGTGGATGGCTGTGTGTTTTCTGCTACTAAATTGGTTAGGAACAATTGTTTTAAAAGTTGTAAAGAGGAATTTACCCAGAAGTTTGTTTTAAACTTGCTACCCGTATCTAAAGTTGCGTAATTTTGGTAAGAATATATAGTAAAAATTAATAGTGTTGTGCAACCAGAATTCTGAAGGAAAATTGTTATGATGTGTTTTAAGTCATAAAGTGGAGTTTTTTGGCGTTCTATCGATGTGTGTAGATTAGAAATCACCAACAATGAGCCTTTGTGGCCGGCACCTCTCTTATTTTGCTGTCAATGGCGCATACAAAATTAGCCCAGATTTCCTCTGAAATTTCGTAGAACATCAAACAGCGACCCGATTATAGTGTATCGGACCGTCCAAACTGCCCCAAAATTATACAGCAGCTTATCCAGAGTGTTGGTTTTATCGTCGTAAACCAAAAAAGCTTTTATGTAATACAAATTTTGTGTAAAATGAGTTATTTAGACGCTTGTACGGTATACAGAATCTATAAAATTATGCCCATAAAACGCCAATACTAAAGTAAAATATGAATTTAGCTATGATTCAACACCCGTATTAGTTTTATTAGAACCTGACAATGCTAATTTATATGAAAATGCACGCCAGTTCTTTAAAATTGAATAATATAACGGCAGTTTTTTAACCCCTCCCCCCAAAGGCAGGGTTCGCTAAACTTGTACATGTATATATTCTCGGGTCGTCATGATATAAACAAGTTTGCATTGTCTTGTGAATAGACATGCATATTTGCACAAATTAGAACCAAGAAAATCATTCAAAATTAACACGCCGTGAAATTACATACAGTATAACTTTTACCATATTTTCATAAATCAGAGGCCACCGCGAGCACCATGGTTTTAATAATCGCTCATAACTTTTTGATATAGCTACAGAATTCAGTAAAACTTTCCACATGTGTTCCACAATAAATGTTTTTGTGTTTTCAGATTTTATTTTTGCGAGCGTAAAATAATAGATTACTTGCAGGTATCACAACACTATTTTTTCGAAGGTTCACGTCAAAACATGGCTGAGTGAAAATAATTCCCGAATTCCCCTTCGTTTTTAGGAGTTTTCCGCCAGCGACAGGGACTGTATTTTTTTATGAGATAAAAAACAACATGTAAAATGCCTGATTTTCCCACCGTTGTAAAAATACGAGGTCACTTGAATTTTTGATGCCAGTTGTTTAGGCAGGGGTGTGAAAGGGTTCGGACATGATTTTCAAGCACATGTGTAACTTTGATGTAAACAAACTCTCGTGCCTTTGTGGATGGCTGTGTGTTTTCTGCTACTAAATTGGTTAGGAACAATTGTTTTAAAAGTTGTAAAGAGGAATTTACCCAGAAGTTTGTTTTAAACTTGCTACCCGTATCTAAAGTTGCGTAATTTTGGTAAGAATATATAGTAAAAATTAATAGTGTTGTGCAACCAGAATTCTGAAGGAAAATTGTTATGATGTGTTTTAAGTCATAAAGTGGAGTTTTTTGGCGTTCTATCGATGTGTGTAGATTAGAAATCACCAACAATGAGCCTTTGTGGCCGGCACCTCTCTTATTTTGCTGTCAATGGCGCATACAAAATTAGCCCAGATTTCCTCTGAAATTTCGTAGAACATCAAACAGCGACCCGATTATAGTGTATCGGACCGTCCAAACTGCCCCAAAATTATACAGCAGCTTATCCAGAGTGTTGGTTTTATCGTCGTAAACCAAAAAAGCTTTTATGTAATACAAATTTTGTGTAAAATGAGTTATTTAGACGCTTGTACGGTATACAGAATCTATAAAATTATGCCCATAAAACGCCAATACTAAAGTAAAATATGAATTTAGCTATGATTCAACACCCGTATTAGTTTTATTAGAACCTGACAATGCTAATTTATATGAAAATGCACGCCAGTTCTTTAAAATTGAATAATATAACGGCAGTTTTTTAACCCCTCCCCCCAAAGGCAGGGTTCGCTAAACTTGTACATGTATATATTCTCGGGTCGTCATGATATAAACAAGTTTGCATTGTCTTGTGAATAGACATGCATATTTGCACAAATTAGAACCAAGAAAATCATTCAAAATTAACACGCCGTGAAATTACATACAGTATAACTTTTACCATATTTTCATAAATCAGAGGCCACCGCGAGCACCATGGTTTTAATAATCGCTCATAACTTTTTGATATAGCTACAGAATTCAGTAAAACTTTCCACATGTGTTCCACAATAAATGTTTTTGTGTTTTCAGATTTTATTTTTGCGAGCGTAAAATAATAGATTACTTGAAGGAAAATTGTTATGATGTGTTTTAAGTCATAAAGTGGAGTTTTTTGACGTTCTATCGATGTGTGTAGATTAGAAATCACCAACAATGAGCCTTTGTGGCCGGCACCTCTCTTATTTTGCTGTCAATGGCGCATACAAAATTAGCCCAGATTTCCTCTGAAATTTCGTAGAACATCAAACAGCGACCCGATTATAGTGTATCGGACCGTCCAAACTGCCCCAAAATTATACAGCAGCTTATCCAGAGTGTTGGTTTTATCGTCGTAAACCAAAAAAGCTTTTATGTAATACAAATTTTGTGTAAAATGAGTTATTTAGACGCTTGTACGGTATACAGAATCTATAAAATTATGCCCATAAAACGCCAATACTAAAGTAAAATATGAATTTAGCTATGATTCAACACCCGTATTAGTTTTATTAGAACCTGACAATGCTAATTTATATGAAAATGCACGCCAGTTCTTTAAAATTGAATAATATAACGGCAGTTTTTTAACCCCTCCCCCCCAAAGGCAGGGTTCGCTAAACTTGTACATGTATATATTCTCGGGTCGTCATGATATAAACAAGTTTGCATTGTCTTGTGAATAGACATGCATATTTGCACAAATTAGAACCAAGAAAATCATTCAAAATTAACACGCCGTGAAATTACATACAGTATAACTTTTACCATATTTTCATAAATCAGAGGCCACCGCGAGCACCATGGTTTTAATAATCGCTCATAACTTTTTGATATAGCTACAGAATTCAGTAAAACTTTCCACATGTGTTCCACAATAAATGTTTTTGTGTTTTCAGATTTTATTTTTGCGAGCGTAAAATAATAGATTACTTGCAGGTATCACAACACTATTTTTTCGAAGGTTCACGTCAAAACATGGCTGAGTGAAAATAATTCCCGAATTCCCCTTCGTTTTTAGGAGTTTTCCGCCAGCGACAGGGACTGTATTTTTTTATGAGATAAAAAACAACATGTAAAATGCCTGATTTTCCCACCGTTGTAAAAATACGAGGTCACTTGAATTTTTGATGCCAGTTGTTTAGGCAGGGGTGTGAAAGGGTTCGGACATGATTTTCAAGCACATGTGTAACTTTGATGTAAACAAACTCTCGTGCCTTTGTGGATGGCTGTGTGTTTTCTGCTACTAAATTGGTTAGGAACAATTGTTTTAAAAGTTGTAAAGAGGAATTTACCCAGAAGTTTGTTTTAAACTTGCTACCCGTATCTAAAGTTGCGTAATTTTGGTAAGAATATATAGTAAAAATTAATAGTGTTGTGCAACCAGAATTCTGAAGGAAAATTGTTATGATGTGTTTTAAGTCATAAAGTGGAGTTTTTTGGCGTTCTATCGATGTGTGTAGATTAGAAATCACCAACAATGAGCCTTTGTGGCCGGCACCTCTCTTATTTTGCTGTCAATGGCGCATACAAAATTAGCCCAGATTTCCTCTGAAATTTCGTAGAACATCAAACAGCGACCCGATTATAGTGTATCGGACCGTCCAAACTGCCCCAAAATTATACAGCAGCTTATCCAGAGTGTTGGTTTTATCGTCGTAAACCAAAAAAGCTTTTATGTAATACAAATTTTGTGTAAAATGAGTTATTTAGACGCTTGTACGGTATACAGAATCTATAAAATTATGCCCATAAAACGCCAATACTAAAGTAAAATATGAATTTAGCTATGATTCAACACCCGTATTAGTTTTATTAGAACCTGACAATGCTAATTTATATGAAAATGCACGCCAGTTCTTTAAAATTGAATAATATAACGGCAGTTTTTTAACCCCTCCCCCCAAAGGCAGGGTTCGCTAAACTTGTACATGTATATATTCTCGGGTCGTCATGATATAAACAAGTTTGCATTGTCTTGTGAATAGACATGCATATTTGCACAAATTAGAACCAAGAAAATCATTCAAAATTAACACGCCGTGAAATTACATACAGTATAACTTTTACCATATTTTCATAAATCAGAGGCCACCGCGAGCACCATGGTTTTAATAATCGCTCATAACTTTTTGATATAGCTACAGAATTCAGTAAAACTTTCCACATGTGTTCCACAATAAATGTTTTTGTGTTTTCAGATTTTATTTTTGCGAGCGTAAAATAATAGATTACTTGCAGGTATCACAACACTATTTTTTCGAAGGTTCACGTCAAAACATGGCTGAGTGAAAATAATTCCCGAATTCCCCTTCGTTTTTAGGAGTTTTCCCCCAGCGACAGGGACTGTATTTTTTTATGAGATAAAAAACAACATGTAAAATGCCTGATTTTCCCACCGTTGTAAAAATACGAGGTCACTTGAATTTTTGATGCCAGTTGTTTAGGCAGGGGTGTGAAAGGGTTCGGACATGATTTTCAAGCACATGTGTAACTTTGATGTAAACAAACTCTCGTGCCTTTGTGGATGGCTGTGTGTTTTCTGCTACTAAATTGGTTAGGAACAATTGTTTTAAAAGTTGTAAAGAGGAATTTACCCAGAAGTTTGTTTTAAACTTGCTACCCGTATCTAAAGTTGCGTAATTTTGGTAAGAATATATAGTAAAAATTAATAGTGTTGTGCAACCAGAATTCTGAAGGAAAATTGTTATGATGTGTTTTAAGTCATAAAGTGGAGTTTTTTGGCGTTCTATCGATGTGTGTAGATTAGAAATCACCAACAATGAGCCTTTGTGGCCGGCACCTCTCTTATTTTGCTGTCAATGGCGCATACAAAATTAGCCCAGATTTCCTCTGAAATTTCGTAGAACATCAAACAGCGACCCGATTATAGTGTATCGGACCGTCCAAACTGCCCCAAAATTATACAGCAGCTTATCCAGAGTGTTGGTTTTATCGTCGTAAACCAAAAAAGCTTTTATGTAATACAAATTTTGTGTAAAATGAGTTATTTAGACGCTTGTACGGTATACAGAATCTATAAAATTATGCCCATAAAACGCCAATACTAAAGTAAAATATGAATTTAGCTATGATTCAACACCCGTATTAGTTTTATTAGAACCTGACAATGCTAATTTATATGAAAATGCACGCCAGTTCTTTAAAATTGAATAATATAACGGCAGTTTTTTAACCCCTCCCCCCAAAGGCAGGGTTCGCTAAACTTGTACATGTATATATTCTCGGGTCGTCATGATATAAACAAGTTTGCATTGTCTTGTGAATAGACATGCATATTTGCACAAATTAGAACCAAGAAAATCATTCAAAATTAACACGCCGTGAAATTACATACAGTATAACTTTTACCATATTTTCATAAATCAGAGGCCACCGCGAGCACCATGGTTTTAATAATCGCTCATAACTTTTTGATATAGCTACAGAATTCAGTAAAACTTTCCACATGTGTTCCACAATAAATGTTTTTGTGTTTTCAGATTTTATTTTTGCGAGCGTAAAATAATAGATTACTTGCAGGTATCACAACACTATTTTTTCGAAGGTTCACGTCAAAACATGGCTGAGTGAAAATAATTCCCGAATTCCCCTTCGTTTTTAGGAGTTTTCCGCCAGCGACAGGGACTGTATTTTTTTATGAGATAAAAAACAACATGTAAAATGCCTGATTTTCCCACCGTTGTAAAAATACGAGGTCACTTGAATTTTTGATGCCAGTTGTTTAGGCAGGGGTGTGAAAGGGTTCGGACATGATTTTCAAGCACATGTGTAACTTTGATGTAAACAAACTCTCGTGCCTTTGTGGATGGCTGTGTGTTTTCTGCTACTAAATTGGTTAGGAACAATTGTTTTAAAAGTTGTAAAGAGGAATTTACCCAGAAGTTTGTTTTAAACTTGCTACCCGTATCTAAAGTTGCGTAATTTTGGTAAGAATATATAGTAAAAATTAATAGTGTTGTGCAACCTTCTGAAGGAAAATTGTTATGATGTGTTTTAAGTCATAAAGTGGAGTTTTTTGGCGTTCTATCGATGTGTGTAGATTAGAAATCACCAACAATGAGCCTTTGTGGCCGGCACCTCTCTTATTTTGCTGTCAATGGCGCATACAAAATTAGCCCAGATTTCCTCTGAAATTTCGTAGAACATCAAACAGCGACCCGATTATAGTGTATCGGACCGTCCAAACTGCCCCAAAATTATACAGCAGCTTATCCAGAGTGTTGGTTTTATCGTCGTAAACCAAAAAAGCTTTTATGTAATACAAATTTTGTGTAAAATGAGTTATTTAGACGCTTGTACGGTATACAGAATCTATAAAATTATGCCCATAAAACGCCAATACTAAAGTAAAATATGAATTTAGCTATGATTCAACACCCGTATTAGTTTTATTAGAACCTGACAATGCTAATTTATATGAAAATGCACGCCAGTTCTTTAAAATTGAATAATATAACGGCAGTTTTTTAACCCCTCCCCCCAAAGGCAGGGTTCGCTAAACTTGTACATGTATATATTCTCGGGTCGTCATGATATAAACAAGTTTGCATTGTCTTGTGAATAGACATGCATATTTGCACAAATTAGAACCAAGAAAATCATTCAAAATTAACACGCCGTGAAATTACATACAGTATAACTTTTACCATATTTTCATAAATCAGAGGCCACCGCGAGCACCATGGTTTTAATAATCGCTCATAACTTTTTGATATAGCTACAGAATTCA
Source organism: Magallana angulata (assembly GCF_025612915.1). Taxonomy (NCBI): domain Eukaryota; kingdom Metazoa; phylum Mollusca; class Bivalvia; order Ostreida; family Ostreidae; genus Magallana; species Magallana angulata. Next base: position 15,353,130 of record NC_069114.1, on the reverse strand, counting down.
GTAAAACTTTCCACATGTGTTCCACAATAAATGTTTTTGTGTTTTCAGATTTTATTTTTGCGAGCGTAAAATAATAGATTACTTGCAGGTATCACAACACTATTTTTTCGAAGGTTCACGTCAAAACATGGCTGAGTGAAAATAATTCCCGAATTCCCCTTCGTTTTTAGGAGTTTTCCGCCAGCGACAGGGACTGTATTTTTTTATGAGATAAAAAACAACATGTAAAATGCCTGATTTTCCCACCGTTGTAAAAATACGAGGTCACTTGAATTTTTGATGCCAGTTGTTTAGGCAGGGGTGTGAAAGGGTTCGGACATGATTTTCAAGCACATGTGTAACTTTGATGTAAACAAACTCTCGTGCCTTTGTGGATGGCTGTGTGTTTTCTGCTACTAAATTGGTTAGGAACAATTGTTTTAAAAGTTGTAAAGAGGAATTTACCCAGAAGTTTGTTTTAAACTTGCTACCCGTATCTAAAGTTGCGTAATTTTGGTAAGAATATATAGTAAAAATTAATAGTGTTGTGCAACCAGAATTCTGAAGGAAAATTGTTATGATGTGTTTTAAGTCATAAAGTGGAGTTTTTTGGCGTTCTATCGATGTGTGTAGATTAGAAATCACCAACAATGAGCCTTTGTGGCCGGCACCTCTCTTATTTTGCTGTCAATGGCGCATACAAAATTAGCCCAGATTTCCTCTGAAATTTCGTAGAACATCAAACAGCGACCCGATTATAGTGTATCGGACCGTCCAAACTGCCCCAAAATTATACAGCAGCTTATCCAGAGTGTTGGTTTTATCGTCGTAAACCAAAAAAGCTTTTATGTAATACAAATTTTGTGTAAAATGAGTTATTTAGACGCTTGTACGGTATACAGAATCTATAAAATTATGCCCATAAAACGCCAATACTAAAGTAAAATATGAATTTAGCTATGATTCAACACCCGTATTAGTTTTATTAGAACCTGACAATGCTAATTTATATGAAAATGCACGCCAGTTCTTTAAAATTGAATAATATAACGGCAGTTTTTTAACCCCTCCCCCCCAAAGGCAGGGTTCGCTAAACTTGTACATGTATATATTCTCGGGTCGTCATGATATAAACAAGTTTGCATTGTCTTGTGAATAGACATGCATATTTGCACAAATTAGAACCAAGAAAATCATTCAAAATTAACACGCCGTGAAATTACATACAGTATAACTTTTACCATATTTTCATAAATCAGAGGCCACCGCGAGCACCATGGTTTTAATAATCGCTCATAACTTTTTGATATAGCTACAGAATTCAGTAAAACTTTCCACATGTGTTCCACAATAAATGTTTTTGTGTTTTCAGATTTTATTTTTGCGAGCGTAAAATAATAGATTACTTGCAGGTATCACAACACTATTTTTTCGAAGGTTCACGTCAAAACATGGCTGAGTGAAAATAATTCCCGAATTCCCCTTCGTTTTTAGGAGTTTTCCGCCAGCGACAGGGACTGTATTTTTTTATGAGATAAAAAACAACATGTAAAATGCCTGATTTTCCCACCGTTGTAAAAATACGAGGTCACTTGAATTTTTGATGCCAGTTGTTTAGGCAGGGGTGTGAAAGGGTTCGGACATGATTTTCAAGCACATGTGTAACTTTGATGTAAACAAACTCTCGTGCCTTTGTGGATGGCTGTGTGTTTTCTGCTACTAAATTGGTTAGGAACAATTGTTTTAAAAGTTGTAAAGAGGAATTTACCCAGAAGTTTGTTTTAAACTTGCTACCCGTATCTAAAGTTGCGTAATTTTGGTAAGAATATATAGTAAAAATTAATAGTGTTGTGCAACCAGAATTCTGAAGGAAAATTGTTATGATGTGTTTTAAGTCATAAAGTGGAGTTTTTTGGCGTTCTATCGATGTGTGTAGATTAGAAATCACCAACAATGAGCCTTTGTGGCCGGCACCTCTCTTATTTTGCTGTCAATGGCGCATACAAAATTAGCCCAGATTTCCTCTGAAATTTCGTAGAACATCAAACAGCGACCCGATTATAGTGTATCGGACCGTCCAAACTGCCCCAAAATTATACAGCAGCTTATCCAGAGTGTTGGTTTTATCGTCGTAAACCAAAAAAGCTTTTATGTAATACAAATTTTGTGTAAAATGAGTTATTTAGACGCTTGTACGGTATACAGAATCTATAAAATTATGCCCATAAAACGCCAATACTAAAGTAAAATATGAATTTAGCTATGATTCAACACCCGTATTAGTTTTATTAGAACCTGACAATGCTAATTTATATGAAAATGCACGCCAGTTCTTTAAAATTGAATAATATAACGGCAGTTTTTTAACCCCTCCCCCCAAAGGCAGGGTTCGCTAAACTTGTACATGTATATATTCTCGGGTCGTCATGATATAAACAAGTTTGCATTGTCTTGTGAATAGACATGCATATTTGCACAAATTAGAACCAAGAAAATCATTCAAAATTAACACGCCGTGAAATTACATACAGTATAACTTTTACCATATTTTCATAAATCAGAGGCCACCGCGAGCACCATGGTTTTAATAATCGCTCATAACTTTTTGATATAGCTACAGAATTCAGTAAAACTTTCCACATGTGTTCCACAATAAATGTTTTTGTGTTTTCAGATTTTATTTTTGCGAGCGTAAAATAATAGATTACTTGCAGGTATCACAACACTATTTTTTCGAAGGTTCACGTCAAAACATGGCTGAGTGAAAATAATTCCCGAATTCCCCTTCGTTTTTAGGAGTTTTCCGCCAGCGACAGGGACTGTATTTTTTTATGAGATAAAAAACAACATGTAAAATGCCTGATTTTCCCACCGTTGTAAAAATACGAGGTCACTTGAATTTTTGATGCCAGTTGTTTAGGCAGGGGTGTGAAAGGGTTCGGACATGATTTTCAAGCACATGTGTAACTTTGATGTAAACAAACTCTCGTGCCTTTGTGGATGGCTGTGTGTTTTCTGCTACTAAATTGGTTAGGAACAATTGTTTTAAAAGTTGTAAAGAGGAATTTACCCAGAAGTTTGTTTTAAACTTGCTACCCGTATCTAAAGTTGCGTAATTTTGGTAAGAATATATAGTAAAAATTAATAGTGTTGTGCAACCAGAATTCTGAAGGAAAATTGTTATGATGTGTTTTAAGTCATAAAGTGGAGTTTTTTGGCGTTCTATCGATGTGTGTAGATTAGAAATCACCAACAATGAGCCTTTGTGGCCGGCACCTCTCTTATTTTGCTGTCAATGGCGCATACAAAATTAGCCCAGATTTCCTCTGAAATTTCGTAGAACATCAAACAGCGACCCGATTATAGTGTATCGGACCGTCCAAACTGCCCCAAAATTATACAGCAGCTTATCCAGAGTGTTGGTTTTATCGTCGTAAACCAAAAAAGCTTTTATGTAATACAAATTTTGTGTAAAATGAGTTATTTAGACGCTTGTACGGTATACAGAATCTATAAAATTATGCCCATAAAACGCCAATACTAAAGTAAAATATGAATTTAGCTATGATTCAACACCCGTATTAGTTTTATTAGAACCTGACAATGCTAATTTATATGAAAATGCACGCCAGTTCTTTAAAATTGAATAATATAACGGCAGTTTTTTAACCCCTCCCCCCAAAGGCAGGGTTCGCTAAACTTGTACATGTATATATTCTCGGGTCGTCATGATATAAACAAGTTTGCATTGTCTTGTGAATAGACATGCATATTTGCACAAATTAGAACCAAGAAAATCATTCAAAATTAACACGCCGTGAAATTACATACAGTATAACTTTTACCATATTTTCATAAATCAGAGGCCACCGCGAGCACCATGGTTTTAATAATCGCTCATAACTTTTTGATATAGCTACAGAATTCAGTAAAACTTTCCACATGTGTTCCACAATAAATGTTTTTGTGTTTTCAGATTTTATTTTTGCGAGCGTAAAATAATAGATTACTTGAAGGAAAATTGTTATGATGTGTTTTAAGTCATAAAGTGGAGTTTTTTGACGTTCTATCGATGTGTGTAGATTAGAAATCACCAACAATGAGCCTTTGTGGCCGGCACCTCTCTTATTTTGCTGTCAATGGCGCATACAAAATTAGCCCAGATTTCCTCTGAAATTTCGTAGAACATCAAACAGCGACCCGATTATAGTGTATCGGACCGTCCAAACTGCCCCAAAATTATACAGCAGCTTATCCAGAGTGTTGGTTTTATCGTCGTAAACCAAAAAAGCTTTTATGTAATACAAATTTTGTGTAAAATGAGTTATTTAGACGCTTGTACGGTATACAGAATCTATAAAATTATGCCCATAAAACGCCAATACTAAAGTAAAATATGAATTTAGCTATGATTCAACACCCGTATTAGTTTTATTAGAACCTGACAATGCTAATTTATATGAAAATGCACGCCAGTTCTTTAAAATTGAATAATATAACGGCAGTTTTTTAACCCCTCCCCCCCAAAGGCAGGGTTCGCTAAACTTGTACATGTATATATTCTCGGGTCGTCATGATATAAACAAGTTTGCATTGTCTTGTGAATAGACATGCATATTTGCACAAATTAGAACCAAGAAAATCATTCAAAATTAACACGCCGTGAAATTACATACAGTATAACTTTTACCATATTTTCATAAATCAGAGGCCACCGCGAGCACCATGGTTTTAATAATCGCTCATAACTTTTTGATATAGCTACAGAATTCAGTAAAACTTTCCACATGTGTTCCACAATAAATGTTTTTGTGTTTTCAGATTTTATTTTTGCGAGCGTAAAATAATAGATTACTTGCAGGTATCACAACACTATTTTTTCGAAGGTTCACGTCAAAACATGGCTGAGTGAAAATAATTCCCGAATTCCCCTTCGTTTTTAGGAGTTTTCCGCCAGCGACAGGGACTGTATTTTTTTATGAGATAAAAAACAACATGTAAAATGCCTGATTTTCCCACCGTTGTAAAAATACGAGGTCACTTGAATTTTTGATGCCAGTTGTTTAGGCAGGGGTGTGAAAGGGTTCGGACATGATTTTCAAGCACATGTGTAACTTTGATGTAAACAAACTCTCGTGCCTTTGTGGATGGCTGTGTGTTTTCTGCTACTAAATTGGTTAGGAACAATTGTTTTAAAAGTTGTAAAGAGGAATTTACCCAGAAGTTTGTTTTAAACTTGCTACCCGTATCTAAAGTTGCGTAATTTTGGTAAGAATATATAGTAAAAATTAATAGTGTTGTGCAACCAGAATTCTGAAGGAAAATTGTTATGATGTGTTTTAAGTCATAAAGTGGAGTTTTTTGGCGTTCTATCGATGTGTGTAGATTAGAAATCACCAACAATGAGCCTTTGTGGCCGGCACCTCTCTTATTTTGCTGTCAATGGCGCATACAAAATTAGCCCAGATTTCCTCTGAAATTTCGTAGAACATCAAACAGCGACCCGATTATAGTGTATCGGACCGTCCAAACTGCCCCAAAATTATACAGCAGCTTATCCAGAGTGTTGGTTTTATCGTCGTAAACCAAAAAAGCTTTTATGTAATACAAATTTTGTGTAAAATGAGTTATTTAGACGCTTGTACGGTATACAGAATCTATAAAATTATGCCCATAAAACGCCAATACTAAAGTAAAATATGAATTTAGCTATGATTCAACACCCGTATTAGTTTTATTAGAACCTGACAATGCTAATTTATATGAAAATGCACGCCAGTTCTTTAAAATTGAATAATATAACGGCAGTTTTTTAACCCCTCCCCCCAAAGGCAGGGTTCGCTAAACTTGTACATGTATATATTCTCGGGTCGTCATGATATAAACAAGTTTGCATTGTCTTGTGAATAGACATGCATATTTGCACAAATTAGAACCAAGAAAATCATTCAAAATTAACACGCCGTGAAATTACATACAGTATAACTTTTACCATATTTTCATAAATCAGAGGCCACCGCGAGCACCATGGTTTTAATAATCGCTCATAACTTTTTGATATAGCTACAGAATTCAGTAAAACTTTCCACATGTGTTCCACAATAAATGTTTTTGTGTTTTCAGATTTTATTTTTGCGAGCGTAAAATAATAGATTACTTGCAGGTATCACAACACTATTTTTTCGAAGGTTCACGTCAAAACATGGCTGAGTGAAAATAATTCCCGAATTCCCCTTCGTTTTTAGGAGTTTTCCCCCAGCGACAGGGACTGTATTTTTTTATGAGATAAAAAACAACATGTAAAATGCCTGATTTTCCCACCGTTGTAAAAATACGAGGTCACTTGAATTTTTGATGCCAGTTGTTTAGGCAGGGGTGTGAAAGGGTTCGGACATGATTTTCAAGCACATGTGTAACTTTGATGTAAACAAACTCTCGTGCCTTTGTGGATGGCTGTGTGTTTTCTGCTACTAAATTGGTTAGGAACAATTGTTTTAAAAGTTGTAAAGAGGAATTTACCCAGAAGTTTGTTTTAAACTTGCTACCCGTATCTAAAGTTGCGTAATTTTGGTAAGAATATATAGTAAAAATTAATAGTGTTGTGCAACCAGAATTCTGAAGGAAAATTGTTATGATGTGTTTTAAGTCATAAAGTGGAGTTTTTTGGCGTTCTATCGATGTGTGTAGATTAGAAATCACCAACAATGAGCCTTTGTGGCCGGCACCTCTCTTATTTTGCTGTCAATGGCGCATACAAAATTAGCCCAGATTTCCTCTGAAATTTCGTAGAACATCAAACAGCGACCCGATTATAGTGTATCGGACCGTCCAAACTGCCCCAAAATTATACAGCAGCTTATCCAGAGTGTTGGTTTTATCGTCGTAAACCAAAAAAGCTTTTATGTAATACAAATTTTGTGTAAAATGAGTTATTTAGACGCTTGTACGGTATACAGAATCTATAAAATTATGCCCATAAAACGCCAATACTAAAGTAAAATATGAATTTAGCTATGATTCAACACCCGTATTAGTTTTATTAGAACCTGACAATGCTAATTTATATGAAAATGCACGCCAGTTCTTTAAAATTGAATAATATAACGGCAGTTTTTTAACCCCTCCCCCCAAAGGCAGGGTTCGCTAAACTTGTACATGTATATATTCTCGGGTCGTCATGATATAAACAAGTTTGCATTGTCTTGTGAATAGACATGCATATTTGCACAAATTAGAACCAAGAAAATCATTCAAAATTAACACGCCGTGAAATTACATACAGTATAACTTTTACCATATTTTCATAAATCAGAGGCCACCGCGAGCACCATGGTTTTAATAATCGCTCATAACTTTTTGATATAGCTACAGAATTCAGTAAAACTTTCCACATGTGTTCCACAATAAATGTTTTTGTGTTTTCAGATTTTATTTTTGCGAGCGTAAAATAATAGATTACTTGCAGGTATCACAACACTATTTTTTCGAAGGTTCACGTCAAAACATGGCTGAGTGAAAATAATTCCCGAATTCCCCTTCGTTTTTAGGAGTTTTCCGCCAGCGACAGGGACTGTATTTTTTTATGAGATAAAAAACAACATGTAAAATGCCTGATTTTCCCACCGTTGTAAAAATACGAGGTCACTTGAATTTTTGATGCCAGTTGTTTAGGCAGGGGTGTGAAAGGGTTCGGACATGATTTTCAAGCACATGTGTAACTTTGATGTAAACAAACTCTCGTGCCTTTGTGGATGGCTGTGTGTTTTCTGCTACTAAATTGGTTAGGAACAATTGTTTTAAAAGTTGTAAAGAGGAATTTACCCAGAAGTTTGTTTTAAACTTGCTACCCGTATCTAAAGTTGCGTAATTTTGGTAAGAATATATAGTAAAAATTAATAGTGTTGTGCAACCTTCTGAAGGAAAATTGTTATGATGTGTTTTAAGTCATAAAGTGGAGTTTTTTGGCGTTCTATCGATGTGTGTAGATTAGAAATCACCAACAATGAGCCTTTGTGGCCGGCACCTCTCTTATTTTGCTGTCAATGGCGCATACAAAATTAGCCCAGATTTCCTCTGAAATTTCGTAGAACATCAAACAGCGACCCGATTATAGTGTATCGGACCGTCCAAACTGCCCCAAAATTATACAGCAGCTTATCCAGAGTGTTGGTTTTATCGTCGTAAACCAAAAAAGCTTTTATGTAATACAAATTTTGTGTAAAATGAGTTATTTAGACGCTTGTACGGTATACAGAATCTATAAAATTATGCCCATAAAACGCCAATACTAAAGTAAAATATGAATTTAGCTATGATTCAACACCCGTATTAGTTTTATTAGAACCTGACAATGCTAATTTATATGAAAATGCACGCCAGTTCTTTAAAATTGAATAATATAACGGCAGTTTTTTAACCCCTCCCCCCAAAGGCAGGGTTCGCTAAACTTGTACATGTATATATTCTCGGGTCGTCATGATATAAACAAGTTTGCATTGTCTTGTGAATAGACATGCATATTTGCACAAATTAGAACCAAGAAAATCATTCAAAATTAACACGCCGTGAAATTACATACAGTATAACTTTTACCATATTTTCATAAATCAGAGGCCACCGCGAGCACCATGGTTTTAATAATCGCTCATAACTTTTTGATATAGCTACAGAATTCAGTAAAACTTTCCACATGTGTTCCACAATAAATGTTTTTGTGTTTTCAGATTTTATTTTTGCGAGCGTAAAATAATAGATTACTTGCAGGTATCACAACACTATTTTTTCGAAGGTTCACGTCAAAACATGGCTGAGTGAAAATAATTCCCGAATTCCCCTTCGTTTTTAGGAGTTTTCCGCCAGCGACAGGGACTGTATTTTTTTATGAGATAAAAAACAACATGTAAAATGCCTGATTTTCCCACCGTTGTAAAAATACGAGGTCACTTGAATTTTTGATGCCAGTTGTTTAGGCAGGGGTGTGAAAGGGTTCGGACATGATTTTCAAGCACATGTGTAACTTTGATGTAAACAAACTCTCGTGCCTTTGTGGATGGCTGTGTGTTTTCTGCTACTAAATTGGTTAGGAACAATTGTTTTAAAAGTTGTAAAGAGGAATTTACCCAGAAGTTTGTTTTAAACTTGCTACCCGTATCTAAAGTTGCGTAATTTTGGTAAGAATATATAGTAAAAATTAATAGTGTTGTGCAACCAGAATTCTGAAGGAAAATTGTTATGATGTGTTTTAAGTCATAAAGTGGAGTTTTTTGGCGTTCTATCGATGTGTGTAGATTAGAAATCACCAACAATGAGCCTTTGTGGCCGGCACCTCTCTTATTTTGCTGTCAATGGCGCATACAAAATTAGCCCAGATTTCCTCTGAAATTTCGTAGAACATCAAACAGCGACCCGATTATAGTGTATCGGACCGTCCAAACTGCCCCAAAATTATACAGCAGCTTATCCAGAGTGTTGGTTTTATCGTCGTAAACCAAAAAAGCTTTTATGTAATACAAATTTTGTGTAAAATGAGTTATTTAGACGCTTGTACGGTATACAGAATCTATAAAATTATGCCCATAAAACGCCAATACTAAAGTAAAATATGAATTTAGCTATGATTCAACACCCGTATTAGTTTTATTAGAACCTGACAATGCTAATTTATATGAAAATGCACGCCAGTTCTTTAAAATTGAATAATATAACGGCAGTTTTTTAACCCCTCCCCCCAAAGGCAGGGTTCGCTAAACTTGTACATGTATATATTCTCGGGTCGTCATGATATAAACAAGTTTGCATTGTCTTGTGAATAGACATGCATATTTGCACAAATTAGAACCAAGAAAATCATTCAAAATTAACACGCCGTGAAATTACATACAGTATAACTTTTACCATATTTTCATAAATCAGAGGCCACCGCGAGCACCATGGTTTTAATAATCGCTCATAACTTTTTGATATAGCTACAGAATTCAGTAAAACTTTCCACATGTGTTCCACAATAAATGTTTTTGTGTTTTCAGATTTTATTTTTGCGAGCGTAAAATAATAGATTACTTGCAGGTATCACAACACTATTTTTTCGAAGGTTCACGTCAAAACATGGCTGAGTGAAAATAATTCCCGAATTCCCCTTCGTTTTTAGGAGTTTTCCCCCAGCGACAGGGACTGTATTTTTTTATGAGATAAAAAACAACATGTAAAATGCCTGATTTTCCCACCGTTGTAAAAATACGAGGTCACTTGAATTTTTGATGCCAGTTGTTTAGGCAGGGGTGTGAAAGGGTTCGGACATGATTTTCAAGCACATGTGTAACTTTGATGTAAACAAACTCTCGTGCCTTTGTGGATGGCTGTGTGTTTTCTGCTACTAAATTGGTTAGGAACAATTGTTTTAAAAGTTGTAAAGAGGAATTTACCCAGAAGTTTGTTTTAAACTTGCTACCCGTATCTAAAGTTGCGTAATTTTGGTAAGAATATATAGTAAAAATTAATAGTGTTGTGCAACCTTCTGAAGGAAAATTGTTATGATGTGTTTTAAGTCATAAAGTGGAGTTTTTTGGCGTTCTATCGATGTGTGTAGATTAGAAATCACCAACAATGAGCCTTTGTGGCCGGCACCTCTCTTATTTTGCTGTCAATGGCGCATACAAAATTAGCCCAGATTTCCTCTGAAATTTCGTAGAACATCAAACAGCGACCCGATTATAGTGTATCGAACCGTCCAAACTGCCCCAAAATTATACAGCAGCTTATCCAGAGTGTTGGTTTTATCGTCGTAAACCAAAAAAGCTTTTATGTAATACAAATTTTGTGTAAAATGAGTTATTTAGACGCTTGTACGGTATACAGAATCTATAAAATTATGCCCATAAAACGCCAATACTAAAGTAAAATATGAATTTAGCTATGATTCAACACCCGTATTAGTTTTATTAGAACCTGACAATGCTAATTTATATGAAAATGCACGCCAGTTCTTTAAAATTGAATAATATAACGGCAGTTTTTTAACCCCTCCCCCCAAAGGCAGGGTTCGCTAAACTTGTACATGTATATATTCTCGGGTCGTCATGATATAAACAAGTTTGCATTGTCTTGTGAATAGACATGCATATTTGCACAAATTAGAACCAAGAAAATCATTCAAAATTAACACGCCGTGAAATTACATACAGTATAACTTTTACCATATTTTCATAAATCAGAGGCCACCGCGAGCACCATGGTTTTAATAATCGCTCATAACTTTTTGATATAGCTACAGAATTCAGTAAAACTTTCCACATGTGTTCCACAATAAATGTTTTTGTGTTTTCAGATTTTATTTTTGCGAGCGTAAAATAATAGATTACTTGCAGGTATCACAACACTATTTTTTCGAAGGTTCACGTCAAAACATGGCTGAGTGAAAATAATTCCCGAATTCCCCTTCGTTTTTAGGAGTTTTCCGCCAGCGACAGGGACTGTATTTTTTTATGAGATAAAAAACAACATGTAAAATGCCTGATTTTCCCACCGTTGTAAAAATACGAGGTCACTTGAATTTTTGATGCCAGTTGTTTAGGCAGGGGTGTGAAAGGGTTCGGACATGATTTTCAAGCACATGTGTAACTTTGATGTAAACAAACTCTCGTGCCTTTGTGGATGGCTGTGTGTTTTCTGCTACTAAATTGGTTAGGAACAATTGTTTTAAAAGTTGTAAAGAGGAATTTACCCAGAAGTTTGTTTTAAACTTGCTACCCGTATCTAAAGTTGCGTAATTTTGGTAAGAATATATAGTAAAAATTAATAGTGTTGTGCAACCTTCTGAAGGAAAATTGTTATGATGTGTTTTAAGTCATAAAGTGGAGTTTTTTGGCGTTCTATCGATGTGTGTAGATTAGAAATCACCAACAATGAGCCTTTGTGGCCGGCACCTCTCTTATTTTGCTGTCAATGGCGCATACAAAATTAGCCCAGATTTCCTCTGAAATTTCGTAGAACATCAAACAGCGACCCGATTATAGTGTATCGGACCGTCCAAACTGCCCCAAAATTATACAGCAGCTTATCCAGAGTGTTGGTTTTATCGTCGTAAACCAAAAAAGCTTTTATGTAATACAAATTTTGTGTAAAATGAGTTATTTAGACGCTTGTACGGTATACAGAATCTATAAAATTATGCCCATAAAACGCCAATACTAAAGTAAAATATGAATTTAGCTATGATTCAACACCCGTATTAGTTTTATTAGAACCTGACAATGCTAATTTATATGAAAATGCACGCCAGTTCTTTAAAATTGAATAATATAACGGCAGTTTTTTAACCCCTCCCCCCAAAGGCAGGGTTCGCTAAACTTGTACATGTATATATTCTCGGGTCGTCATGATATAAACAAGTTTGCATTGTCTTGTGAATAGACATGCATATTTGCACAAATTAGAACCAAGAAAATCATTCAAAATTAACACGCCGTGAAATTACATACAGTATAACTTTTACCATATTTTCATAAATCAGAGGCCACCGCGAGCACCATGGTTTTAATAATCGCTCATAACTTTTTGATATAGCTACAGAATTCAGTAAAACTTTCCACATGTGTTCCACAATAAATGTTTTTGTGTTTTCAGATTTTATTTTTGCGAGCGTAAAATAATAGATTACTTGCAGGTATCACAACACTATTTTTTCGAAGGTTCACGTCAAAACATGGCTGAGTGAAAATAATTCCCGAATTCCCCTTCGTTTTTAGGAGTTTTCCGCCAGCGACAGGGACTGTATTTTTTTATGAGATAAAAAACAACATGTAAAATGCCTGATTTTCCCACCGTTGTAAAAATACGAGGTCACTTGAATTTTTGATGCCAGTTGTTTAGGCAGGGGTGTGAAAGGGTTCGGACATGATTTTCAAGCACATGTGTAACTTTGATGTAAACAAACTCTCGTGCCTTTGTGGATGGCTGTGTGTTTTCTGCTACTAAATTGGTTAGGAACAATTGTTTTAAAAGTTGTAAAGAGGAATTTACCCAGAAGTTTGTTTTAAACTTGCTACCCGTATCTAAAGTTGCGTAATTTTGGTAAGAATATATAGTAAAAATTAATAGTGTTGTGCAACCAGAATTCTGAAGGAAAATTGTTATGATGTGTTTTAAGTCATAAAGTGGAGTTTTTTGGCGTTCTATCGATGTGTGTAGATTAGAAATCACCAACAATGAGCCTTTGTGGCCGGCACCTCTCTTATTTTGCTGTCAATGGCGCATACAAAATTAGCCCAGATTTCCTCTGAAATTTCGTAGAACATCAAACAGCGACCCGATTATAGTGTATCGGACCGTCCAAACTGCCCCAAAATTATACAGCAGCTTATCCAGAGTGTTGGTTTTATCGTCGTAAACCAAAAAAGCTTTTATGTAATACAAATTTTGTGTAAAATGAGTTATTTAGACGCTTGTACGGTATACAGAATCTATAAAATTATGCCCATAAAACGCCAATACTAAAGTAAAATATGAATTTAGCTATGATTCAACACCCGTATTAGTTTTATTAGAACCTGACAATGCTAATTTATATGAAAATGCACGCCAGTTCTTTAAAATTGAATAATATAACGGCAGTTTTTTAACCCCTCCCCCCAAAGGCAGGGTTCGCTAAACTTGTACATGTATATATTCTCGGGTCGTCATGATATAAACAAGTTTGCATTGTCTTGTGAATAGACATGCATATTTGCACAAATTAGAACCAAGAAAATCATTCAAAATTAACACGCCGTGAAATTACATACAGTATAACTTTTACCATATTTTCATAAATCAGAGGCCACCGCGAGCACCATGGTTTTAATAATCGCTCATAACTTTTTGATATAGCTACAGAATTCAGTAAAACTTTCCACATGTGTTCCACAATAAATGTTTTTGTGTTTTCAGATTTTATTTTTGCGAGCGTAAAATAATAGATTACTTGCAGGTATCACAACACTATTTTTTCGAAGGTTCACGTCAAAACATGGCTGAGTGAAAATAATTCCCGAATTCCCCTTCGTTTTTAGGAGTTTTCCCCCAGCGACAGGGACTGTATTTTTTTATGAGATAAAAAACAACATGTAAAATGCCTGATTTTCCCACCGTTGTAAAAATACGAGGTCACTTGAATTTTTGATGCCAGTTGTTTAGGCAGGGGTGTGAAAGGGTTCGGACATGATTTTCAAGCACATGTGTAACTTTGATGTAAACAAACTCTCGTGCCTTTGTGGATGGCTGTGTGTTTTCTGCTACTAAATTGGTTAGGAACAATTGTTTTAAAAGTTGTAAAGAGGAATTTACCCAGAAGTTTGTTTTAAACTTGCTACCCGTATCTAAAGTTGCGTAATTTTGGTAAGAATATATAGTAAAAATTAATAGTGTTGTGCAACCTTCTGAAGGAAAATTGTTATGATGTGTTTTAAGTCATAAAGTGGAGTTTTTTGGCGTTCTATCGATGTGTGTAGATTAGAAATCACCAACAATGAGCCTTTGTGGCCGGCACCTCTCTTATTTTGCTGTCAATGGCGCATACAAAATTAGCCCAGATTTCCTCTGAAATTTCGTAGAACATCAAACAGCGACCCGATTATAGTGTATCGAACCGTCCAAACTGCCCCAAAATTATACAGCAGCTTATCCAGAGTGTTGGTTTTATCGTCGTAAACCAAAAAAGCTTTTATGTAATACAAATTTTGTGTAAAATGAGTTATTTAGACGCTTGTACGGTATACAGAATCTATAAAATTATGCCCATAAAACGCCAATACTAAAGTAAAATATGAATTTAGCTATGATTCAACACCCGTATTAGTTTTATTAGAACCTGACAATGCTAATTTATATGAAAATGCACGCCAGTTCTTTAAAATTGAATAATATAACGGCAGTTTTTTAACCCCTCCCCCCAAAGGCAGGGTTCGCTAAACTTGTACATGTATATATTCTCGGGTCGTCATGATATAAACAAGTTTGCATTGTCTTGTGAATAGACATGCATATTTGCACAAATTAGAACCAAGAAAATCATTCAAAATTAACACGCCGTGAAATTACATACAGTATAACTTTTACCATATTTTCATAAATCAGAGGCCACCGCGAGCACCATGGTTTTAATAATCGCTCATAACTTTTTGATATAGCTACAGAATTCAGTAAAACTTTCCACATGTGTTCCACAATAAATGTTTTTGTGTTTTCAGATTTTATTTTTGCGAGCGTAAAATAATAGATTACTTGCAGGTATCACAACACTATTTTTTCGAAGGTTCACGTCAAAACATGGCTGAGTGAAAATAATTCCCGAATTCCCCTTCGTTTTTAGGAGTTTTCCGCCAGCGACAGGGACTGTATTTTTTTATGAGATAAAAAACAACATGTAAAATGCCTGATTTTCCCACCGTTGTAAAAATACGAGGTCACTTGAATTTTTGATGCCAGTTGTTTAGGCAGGGGTGTGAAAGGGTTCGGACATGATTTTCAAGCACATGTGTAACTTTGATGTAAACAAACTCTCGTGCCTTTGTGGATGGCTGTGTGTTTTCTGCTACTAAATTGGTTAGGAACAATTGTTTTAAAAGTTGTAAAGAGGAATTTACCCAGAAGTTTGTTTTAAACTTGCTACCCGTATCTAAAGTTGCGTAATTTTGGTAAGAATATATAGTAAAAATTAATAGTGTTGTGCAAGCAGAATTCTGAAGGAAAATTGTTATGATGTGTTTTAAGTCATAAAGTGGAGTTTTTTGGCGTTCTATCGATGTGTGTAGATTAGAAATCACCAACAATGAGCCTTTGTGGCCGGCACCTCTCTTATTTTGCTGTCAATGGCGCATACAAAATTAGCCCAGATTTCCTCTGAAATTTCGTAGAACATCAAACAGCGACCCGATTATAGTGTATCGGACCGTCCAAACTGCCCCAAAATTATACAGCAGCTTATCCAGAGTGTTGGTTTTATCGTCGTAAACCAAAAAAGCTTTTATGTAATACAAATTTTGTGTAAAATGAGTTATTTAGACGCTTGTACGGTATACAGAATCTATAAAATTATGCCCATAAAACGCCAATACTAAAGTAAAATATGAATTTAGCTATGATTCAACACCCGTATTAGTTTTATTAGAACCTGACAATGCTAATTTATATGAAAATGCACGCCAGTTCTTTAAAATTGAATAATATAACGGCAGTTTTTTAACCCCTCCCCCCAAAGGCAGGGTTCGCTAAACTTGTACATGTATATATTCTCGGGTCGTCATGATATAAACAAGTTTGCATTGTCTTGTGAATAGACATGCATATTTGCACAAATTAGAACCAAGAAAATCATTCAAAATTAACACGCCGTGAAATTACATACAGTATAACTTTTACCATATTTTCATAAATCAGAGGCCACCGCGAGCACCATGGTTTTAATAATCGCTCATAACTTTTTGATATAGCTACAGAATTCAGTAAAACTTTCCACATGTGTTCCACAATAAATGTTTTTGTGTTTTCAGATTTTATTTTTGCGAGCGTAAAATAATAGATTACTTGCAGGTATCACAACACTATTTTTTCGAAGGTTCACGTCAAAACATGGCTGAGTGAAAATAATTCCCGAATTCCCCTTCGTTTTTAGGAGTTTTCCGCCAGCGACAGGGACTGTATTTTTTTATGAGATAAAAAACAACATGTAAAATGCCTGATTTTCCCACCGTTGTAAAAATACGAGGTCACTTGAATTTTTGATGCCAGTTGTTTAGGCAGGGGTGTGAAAGGGTTCGGACATGATTTTCAAGCACATGTGTAACTTTGATGTAAACAAACTCTCGTGCCTTTGTGGATGGCTGTGTGTTTTCTGCTACTAAATTGGTTAGGAACAATTGTTTTAAAAGTTGTAAAGAGGAATTTACCCAGAAGTTTGTTTTAAACTTGCTACCCGTATCTAAAGTTGCGTAATTTTGGTAAGAATATATAGTAAAAATTAATAGTGTTGTGCAAGCAGAATTCTGAAGGAAAATTGTTATGATGTGTTTTAAGTCATAAAGTGGAGTTTTTTGGCGTTCTATCGATGTGTGTAGATTAGAAATCACCAACAATGAGCCTTTGTGGCCGGCACCTCTCTTATTTTGCTGTCAATGGCGCATACAAAATTAGCCCAGATTTCCTCTGAAATTTCGTAGAACATCAAACAGCGACCCGATTATAATGTATCGGACCGTCCAAACTGCCCCAAAATTATACAGCAGCTTATCCAGAGTGTTGGTTTTATCGTCGTAAACCAAAAAAGCTTTTATGTAATACAAATTTTGTGTAAAATGAGTTATTTAGACGCTTGTACGGTATACAGAATCTATAAAATTATGCCCATAAAACGCCAATACTAAAGTAAAATATGAATTTAGCTATGATTCAACACCCGTATTAGTTTTATTAGAACCTGACAATGCTAATTTATATGAAAATGCACGCCAGTTCTTTAAAATTGAATAATATAACGGCAGTTTTTTAACCCCTCCCCCCAAAGGCAGGGTTCGCTAAACTTGTACATGTATATATTCTCGGGTCGTCATGATATAAACAAGTTTGCATTGTCTTGTGAATAGACATGCATATTTGCACAAATTAGAACCAAGAAAATCATTCAAAATTAACACGCCGTGAAATTACATACAGTATAACTTTTACCATATTTTCATAAATCAGAGGCCACCGCGAGCACCATGGTTTTAATAATCGCTCATAACTTTTTGATATAGCTACAGAATTCAGTAAAACTTTCCACATGTGTTCCACAATAAATGTTTTTGTGTTTTCAGATTTTATTTTTGCGAGCGTAAAATAATAGATTACTTGCAGGTATCACAACACTATTTTTTCGAAGGTTCACGTCAAAACATGGCTGAGTGAAAATAATTCCCGAATTCCCCTTCGTTTTTAGGAGTTTTCCGCCAGCGACAGGGACTGTATTTTTTTATGAGATAAAAAACAACATGTAAAATGCCTGATTTTCCCACCGTTGTAAAAATACGAGGTCACTTGAATTTTTGATGCCAGTTGTTTAGGCAGGGGTGTGAAAGGGTTCGGACATGATTTTCAAGCACATGTGTAACTTTGATGTAAACAAACTCTCGTGCCTTTGTGGATGGCTGTGTGTTTTCTGCTACTAAATTGGTTAGGAACAATTGTTTTAAAAGTTGTAAAGAGGAATTTACCCAGAAGTTTGTTTTAAACTTGCTACCCGTATCTAAAGTTGCGTAATTTTGGTAAGAATATATAGTAAAAATTAATAGTGTTGTGCAACCTTCTGAAGGAAAATTGTTATGATGTGTTTTAAGTCATAAAGTGGAGTTTTTTGGCGTTCTATCGATGTGTGTAGATTAGAAATCACCAACAATGAGCCTTTGTGGCCGGCACCTCTCTTATTTTGCTGTCAATGGCGCATACAAAATTAGCCCAGATTTCCTCTGAAATTTCGTAGAACATCAAACAGCGACCCGATTATAGTGTATCGGACCGTCCAAACTGCCCCAAAATTATACAGCAGCTTATCCAGAGTGTTGGTTTTATCGTCGTAAACCAAAAAAGCTTTTATGTAATACAAATTTTGTGTAAAATGAGTTATTTAGACGCTTGTACGGTATACAGAATCTATAAAATTATGCCCATAAAACGCCAATACTAAAGTAAAATATGAATTTAGCTATGATTCAACACCCGTATTAGTTTTATTAGAACCTGACAATGCTAATTTATATGAAAATGCACGCCAGTTCTTTAAAATTGAATAATATAACGGCAGTTTTTTAACCCCTCCCCCCAAAGGCAGGGTTCGCTAAACTTGTACATGTATATATTCTCGGGTCGTCATGATATAAACAAGTTTGCATTGTCTTGTGAATAGACATGCATATTTGCACAAATTAGAACCAAGAAAATCATTCAAAATTAACACGCCGTGAAATTACATACAGTATAACTTTTACCATATTTTCATAAATCAGAGGCCACCGCGAGCACCATGGTTTTAATAATCGCTCATAACTTTTTGATATAGCTACAGAATTCAGTAAAACTTTCCACATGTGTTCCACAATAAATGTTTTTGTGTTTTCAGATTTTATTTTTGCGAGCGTAAAATAATAGATTACTTGCAGGTATCACAACACTATTTTTTCGAAGGTTCACGTCAAAACATGGCTGAGTGAAAATAATTCCCGAATTCCCCTTCGTTTTTAGGAGTTTTCCGCCAGCGACAGGGACTGTATTTTTTTATGAGATAAAAAACAACATGTAAAATGCCTGATTTTCCCACCGTTGTAAAAATACGAGGTCACTTGAATTTTTGATGCCAGTTGTTTAGGCAGGGGTGTGAAAGGGTTCGGACATGATTTTCAAGCACATGTGTAACTTTGATGTAAACAAACTCTCGTGCCTTTGTGGATGGCTGTGTGTTTTCTGCTACTAAATTGGTTAGGAACAATTGTTTTAAAAGTTGTAAAGAGGAATTTACCCAGAAGTTTGTTTTAAACTTGCTACCCGTATCTAAAGTTGCGTAATTTTGGTAAGAATATATAGTAAAAATTAATAGTGTTGTGCAAGCAGAATTCTGAAGGAAAATTGTTATGATGTGTTTTAAGTCATAAAGTGGAGTTTTTTGGCGTTCTATCGATGTGTGTAGATTAGAAATCACCAACAATGAGCCTTTGTGGCCGGCACCTCTCTTATTTTGCTGTCAATGGCGCATACAAAATTAGCCCAGATTTCCTCTGAAATTTCGTAGAACATCAAACAGCGACCCGATTATAGTGTATCGGACCGTCCAAACTGCCCCAAAATTATACAGCAGCTTATCCAGAGTGTTGGTTTTATCGTCGTAAACCAAAAAAGCTTTTATGTAATACAAATTTTGTGTAAAATGAGTTATTTAGACGCTTGTACGGTATACAGAATCTATAAAATTATGCCCATAAAACGCCAATACTAAAGTAAAATATGAATTTAGCTATGATTCAACACCCGTATTAGTTTTATTAGAACCTGACAATGCTAATTTATATGAAAATGCACGCCAGTTCTTTAAAATTGAATAATATAACGGCAGTTTTTTAACCCCTCCCCCCAAAGGCAGGGTTCGCTAAACTTGTACATGTATATATTCTCGGGTCGTCATGATATAAACAAGTTTGCATTGTCTTGTGAATAGACATGCATATTTGCACAAATTAGAACCAAGAAAATCATTCAAAATTAACACGCCGTGAAATTACATACAGTATAACTTTTACCATATTTTCATAAATCAGAGGCCACCGCGAGCACCATGGTTTTAATAATCGCTCATAACTTTTTGATATAGCTACAGAATTCAGTAAAACTTTCCACATGTGTTCCACAATAAATGTTTTTGTGTTTTCAGATTTTATTTTTGCGAGCGTAAAATAATAGATTACTTGCAGGTATCACAACACTATTTTTTCGAAGGTTCACGTCAAAACATGGCTGAGTGAAAATAATTCCCGAATTCCCCTTCGTTTTTAGGAGTTTTCCGCCAGCGACAGGGACTGTATTTTTTTATGAGATAAAAAACAACATGTAAAATGCCTGATTTTCCCACCGTTGTAAAAATACGAGGTCACTTGAATTTTTGATGCCAGTTGTTTAGGCAGGGGTGTGAAAGGGTTCGGACATGATTTTCAAGCACATGTGTAACTTTGATGTAAACAAACTCTCGTGCCTTTGTGGATGGCTGTGTGTTTTCTGCTACTAAATTGGTTAGGAACAATTGTTTTAAAAGTTGTAAAGAGGAATTTACCCAGAAGTTTGTTTTAAACTTGCTACCCGTATCTAAAGTTGCGTAATTTTGGTAAGAATATATAGTAAAAATTAATAGTGTTGTGCAACCTTCTGAAGGAAAATTGTTATGATGTGTTTTAAGTCATAAAGTGGAGTTTTTTGGCGTTCTATCGATGTGTGTAGATTAGAAATCACCAACAATGAGCCTTTGTGGCCGGCACCTCTCTTATTTTGCTGTCAATGGCGCATACAAAATTAGCCCAGATTTCCTCTGAAATTTCGTAGAACATCAAACAGCGACCCGATTATAGTGTATCGGACCGTCCAAACTGCCCCAAAATTATACAGCAGCTTATCCAGAGTGTTGGTTTTATCGTCGTAAACCAAAAAAGCTTTTATGTAATACAAATTTTGTGTAAAATGAGTTATTTAGACGCTTGTACGGTATACAGAATCTATAAAATTATGCCCATAAAACGCCAATACTAAAGTAAAATATGAATTTAGCTATGATTCAACACCCGTATTAGTTTTATTAGAACCTGACAATGCTAATTTATATGAAAATGCACGCCAGTTCTTTAAAATTGAATAATATAACGGCAGTTTTTTAACCCCTCCCCCCAAAGGCAGGGTTCGCTAAACTTGTACATGTATATATTCTCGGGTCGTCATGATATAAACAAGTTTGCATTGTCTTGTGAATAGACATGCATATTTGCACAAATTAGAACCAAGAAAATCATTCAAAATTAACACGCCGTGAAATTACATACAGTATAACTTTTACCATATTTTCATAAATCAGAGGCCACCGCGAGCACCATGGTTTTAATAATCGCTCATAACTTTTTGATATAGCTACAGAATTCAGTAAAACTTTCCACATGTGTTCCACAATAAATGTTTTTGTGTTTTCAGATTTTATTTTTGCGAGCGTAAAATAATAGATTACTTGCAGGTATCACAACACTATTTTTTCGAAGGTTCACGTCAAAACATGGCTGAGTGAAAATAATTCCCGAATTCCCCTTCGTTTTTAGGAGTTTTCCGCCAGCGACAGGGACTGTATTTTTTTATGAGATAAAAAACAACATGTAAAATGCCTGATTTTCCCACCGTTGTAAAAATACGAGGTCACTTGAATTTTTGATGCCAGTTGTTTAGGCAGGGGTGTGAAAGGGTTCGGACATGATTTTCAAGCACATGTGTAACTTTGATGTAAACAAACTCTCGTGCCTTTGTGGATGGCTGTGTGTTTTCTGCTACTAAATTGGTTAGGAACAATTGTTTTAAAAGTTGTAAAGAGGAATTTACCCAGAAGTTTGTTTTAAACTTGCTACCCGTATCTAAAGTTGCGTAATTTTGGTAAGAATATATAGTAAAAATTAATAGTGTTGTGCAACCAGAATTCTGAAGGAAAATTGTTATGATGTGTTTTAAGTCATAAAGTGGAGTTTTTTGGCGTTCTATCGATGTGTGTAGATTAGAAATCACCAACAATGAGCCTTTGTGGCCGGCACCTCTCTTATTTTGCTGTCAATGGCGCATACAAAATTAGCCCAGATTTCCTCTGAAATTTCGTAGAACATCAAACAGCGACCCGATTATAGTGTATCGGACCGTCCAAACTGCCCCAAAATTATACAGCAGCTTATCCAGAGTGTTGGTTTTATCGTCGTAAACCAAAAAAGCTTTTATGTAATACAAATTTTGTGTAAAATGAGTTATTTAGACGCTTGTACGGTATACAGAATCTATAAAATTATGCCCATAAAACGCCAATACTAAAGTAAAATATGAATTTAGCTATGATTCAACACCCGTATTAGTTTTATTAGAACCTGACAATGCTAATTTATATGAAAATGCACGCCAGTTCTTTAAAATTGAATAATATAACGGCAGTTTTTTAACCCCTCCCCCCAAAGGCAGGGTTCGCTAAACTTGTACATGTATATATTCTCGGGTCGTCATGATATAAACAAGTTTGCATTGTCTTGTGAATAGACATGCATATTTGCACAAATTAGAACCAAGAAAATCATTCAAAATTAACACGCCGTGAAATTACATACAGTATAACTTTTACCATATTTTCATAAATCAGAGGCCACCGCGAGCACCATGGTTTTAATAATCGCTCATAACTTTTTGATATAGCTACAGAATTCAGTAAAACTTTCCACATGTGTTCCACAATAAATGTTTTTGTGTTTTCAGATTTTATTTTTGCGAGCGTAAAATAATAGATTACTTGCAGGTATCACAACACTATTTTTTCGAAGGTTCACGTCAAAACATGGCTGAGTGAAAATAATTCCCGAATTCCCCTTCGTTTTTAGGAGTTTTCCGCCAGCGACAGGGACTGTATTTTTTTATGAGATAAAAAACAACATGTAAAATGCCTGATTTTCCCACCGTTGTAAAAATACGAGGTCACTTGAATTTTTGATGCCAGTTGTTTAGGCAGGGGTGTGAAAGGGTTCGGACATGATTTTCAAGCACATGTGTAACTTTGATGTAAACAAACTCTCGTGCCTTTGTGGATGGCTGTGTGTTTTCTGCTACTAAATTGGTTAGGAACAATTGTTTTAAAAGTTGTAAAGAGGAATTTACCCAGAAGTTTGTTTTAAACTTGCTACCCGTATCTAAAGTTGCGTAATTTTGGTAAGAATATATAGTAAAAATTAATAGTGTTGTGCAACCTTCTGAAGGAAAATTGTTATGATGTGTTTTAAGTCATAAAGTGGAGTTTTTTGGCGTTCTATCGATGTGTGTAGATTAGAAATCACCAACAATGAGCCTTTGTGGCCGGCACCTCTCTTATTTTGCTGTCAATGGCGCATACAAAATTAGCCCAGATTTCCTCTGAAATTTCGTAGAACATCAAACAGCGACCCGATTATAGTGTATCGGACCGTCCAAACTGCCCCAAAATTATACAGCAGCTTATCCAGAGTGTTGGTTTTATCGTCGTAAACCAAAAAAGCTTTTATGTAATACAAATTTTGTGTAAAATGAGTTATTTAGACGCTTGTACGGTATACAGAATCTATAAAATTATGCCCATAAAACGCCAATACTAAAGTAAAATATGAATTTAGCTATGATTCAACACCCGTATTAGTTTTATTAGAACCTGACAATGCTAATTTATATGAAAATGCACGCCAGTTCTTTAAAATTGAATAATATAACGGCAGTTTTTTAACCCCTCCCCCCAAAGGCAGGGTTCGCTAAACTTGTACATGTATATATTCTCGCGGGTCGTCATGATATAAACAAGTTTGCATTGTCTTGTGAATAGACATGCATATTTGCACAAATTAGAACCAAGAAAATCATTCAAAATTAACACGCCGTGAAATTACATACAGTATAACTTTTACCATATTTTCATAAATCAGAGGCCACCGCGAGCACCATGGTTTTAATAATCGCTCATAACTTTTTGATATAGCTACAGAATTCAGTAAAACTTTCCACATGTGTTCCACAATAAATGTTTTTGTGTTTTCAGATTTTATTTTTGCGAGCGTAAAATAATAGATTACTTGCAGGTATCACAACACTATTTTTTCGAAGGTTCACGTCAAAACATGGCTGAGTGAAAATAATTCCCGAATTCCCCTTCGTTTTTAGGAGTTTTCCGCCAGCGACAGGGACTGTATTTTTTTATGAGATAAAAAACAACATGTAAAATGCCTGATTTTCCCACCGTTGTAAAAATACGAGGTCACTTGAATTTTTGATGCCAGTTGTTTAGGCAGGGGTGTGAAAGGGTTCGGACATGATTTTCAAGCACATGTGTAACTTTGATGTAAACAAACTCTCGTGCCTTTGTGGATGGCTGTGTGTTTTCTGCTACTAAATTGGTTAGGAACAATTGTTTTAAAAGTTGTAAAGAGGAATTTACCCAGAAGTTTGTTTTAAACTTGCTACCCGTATCTAAAGTTGCGTAATTTTGGTAAGAATATATAGTAAAAATTAATAGTGTTGTGCAACCTTCTGAAGGAAAATTGTTATGATGTGTTTTAAGTCATAAAGTGGAGTTTTTTGGCGTTCTATCGATGTGTGTAGATTAGAAATCACCAACAATGAGCCTTTGTGGCCGGCACCTCTCTTATTTTGCTGTCAATGGCGCATACAAAATTAGCCCAGATTTCCTCTGAAATTTCGTAGAACATCAAACAGCGACCCGATTATAGTGTATCGGACCGTCCAAACTGCCCCAAAATTATACAGCAGCTTATCCAGAGTGTTGGTTTTATCGTCGTAAACCAAAAAAGCTTTTATGTAATACAAATTTTGTGTAAAATGAGTTATTTAGACGCTTGTACGGTATACAGAATCTATAAAATTATGCCCATAAAACGCCAATACTAAAGTAAAATATGAATTTAGCTATGATTCAACACCCGTATTAGTTTTATTAGAACCTGACAATGCTAATTTATATGAAAATGCACGCCAGTTCTTTAAAATTGAATAATATAACGGCAGTTTTTTAACCCCTCCCCCCAAAGGCAGGGTTCGCTAAACTTGTACATGTATATATTCTCGGGTCGTCATGATATAAACAAGTTTGCATTGTCTTGTGAATAGACATGCATATTTGCACAAATTAGAACCAAGAAAATCATTCAAAATTAACACGCCGTGAAATTACATACAGTATAACTTTTACCATATTTTCATAAATCAGAGGCCACCGCGAGCACCATGGTTTTAATAATCGCTCATAACTTTTTGATATAGCTACAGAATTCAGTAAAACTTTCCACATGTGTTCCACAATAAATGTTTTTGTGTTTTCAGATTTTATTTTTGCGAGCGTAAAATAATAGATTACTTGCAGGTATCACAACACTATTTTTTCGAAGGTTCACGTCAAAACATGGCTGAGTGAAAATAATTCCCGAATTCCCCTTCGTTTTTAGGAGTTTTCCGCCAGCGACAGGGACTGTATTTTTTTATGAGATAAAAAACAACATGTAAAATGCCTGATTTTCCCACCGTTGTAAAAATACGAGGTCACTTGAATTTTTGATGCCAGTTGTTTAGGCAGGGGTGTGAAAGGGTTCGGACATGATTTTCAAGCACATGTGTAACTTTGATGTAAACAAACTCTCGTGCCTTTGTGGATGGCTGTGTGTTTTCTGCTACTAAATTGGTTAGGAACAATTGTTTTAAAAGTTGTAAAGAGGAATTTACCCAGAAGTTTGTTTTAAACTTGCTACCCGTATCTAAAGTTGCGTAATTTTGGTAAGAATATATAGTAAAAATTAATAGTGTTGTGCAACCTTCTGAAGGAAAATTGTTATGATGTGTTTTAAGTCATAAAGTGGAGTTTTTTGGCGTTCTATCGATGTGTGTAGATTAGAAATCACCAACAATGAGCCTTTGTGGCCGGCACCTCTCTTATTTTGCTGTCAATGGCGCATACAAAATTAGCCCAGATTTCCTCTGAAATTTCGTAGAACATCAAACAGCGACCCGATTATAGTGTATCGGACCGTCCAAACTGCCCCAAAATTATACAGCAGCTTATCCAGAGTGTTGGTTTTATCGTCGTAAACCAAAAAAGCTTTTATGTAATACAAATTTTGTGTAAAATGAGTTATTTAGACGCTTGTACGGTATACAGAATCTATAAAATTATGCCCATAAAACGCCAATACTAAAGTAAAATATGAATTTAGCTATGATTCAACACCCGTATTAGTTTTATTAGAACCTGACAATGCTAATTTATATGAAAATGCACGCCAGTTCTTTAAAATTGAATAATATAACGGCAGTTTTTTAACCCCTCCCCCCAAAGGCAGGGTTCGCTAAACTTGTACATGTATATATTCTCGGGTCGTCATGATATAAACAAGTTTGCATTGTCTTGTGAATAGACATGCATATTTGCACAAATTAGAACCAAGAAAATCATTCAAAATTAACACGCCGTGAAATTACATACAGTATAACTTTTACCATATTTTCATAAATCAGAGGCCACCGCGAGCACCATGGTTTTAATAATCGCTCATAACTTTTTGATATAGCTACAGAATTCAGTAAAACTTTCCACATGTGTTCCACAATAAATGTTTTTGTGTTTTCAGATTTTATTTTTGCGAGCGTAAAATAATAGATTACTTGCAGGTATCACAACACTATTTTTTCGAAGGTTCGCGTCAAAACATGGCTGAGTGAAAATAATTCCCGAATTCCCCTTCGTTTTTAGGAGTTTTCCGCCAGCGACAGGGACTGTATTTTTTTATGAGATAAAAAACAACATGTAAAATGCCTGATTTTCCCACCGTTGTAAAAATACGAGGTCACTTGAATTTTTGATGCCAGTTGTTTAGGCAGGGGTGTGAAAGGGTTCGGACATGATTTTCAAGCACATGTGTAACTTTGATGTAAACAAACTCTCGTGCCTTTGTGGATGGCTGTGTGTTTTCTGCTACTAAATTGGTTAGGAACAATTGTTTTAAAAGTTGTAAAGAGGAATTTACCCAGAAGTTTGTTTTAAACTTGCTACCCGTATCTAAAGTTGCGTAATTTTGGTAAGAATATATAGTAAAAATTAATAGTGTTGTGCAAGCAGAATTCTGAAGGAAAATTGTTATGATGTGTTTTAAGTCATAAAGTGGAGTTTTTTGGCGTTCTATCGATGTGTGTAGATTAGAAATCACCAACAATGAGCCTTTGTGGCCGGCACCTCTCTTATTTTGCTGTCAATGGCGCATACAAAATTAGCCCAGATTTCCTCTGAAATTTCGTAGAACATCAAACAGCGACCCGATTATAGTGTATCGGACCGTCCAAACTGCCCCAAAATTATACAGCAGCTTATCCAGAGTGTTGGTTTTATCGTCGTAAACCAAAAAAGCTTTTATGTAATACAAATTTTGTGTAAAATGAGTCATTTAGACGCTTGTACGGTATACAGAATCTATAAAATTATGCCCATAAAACGCCAATACTAAAGTAAAATATGAATTTAGCTATGATTCAACACCCGTATTAGTTTTATTAGAACCTGACAATGCTAATTTATATGAAAATGCACGCCAGTTCTTTAAAATTGAATAATATAACGGCAGTTTTTTAACCCCTCCCCCCAAAGGCAGGGTTCGCTAAACTTGTACATGTATATATTCTCGGGTCGTCATGATATAAACAAGTTTGCATTGTCTTGTGAATAGACATGCATATTTGCACAAATTAGAACCAAGAAAATCATTCAAAATTAACACGCCGTGAAATTACATACAGTATAACTTTTACCATATTTTCATAAATCAGAGGCCACCGCGAGCACCATGGTTTTAATAATCGCTCATAACTTTTTGATATAGCTACAGAATTCAGTAAAACTTTCCACATGTGTTCCACAATAAATGTTTTTGTGTTTTCAGATTTTATTTTTGCGAGCGTAAAATAATAGATTACTTGCAGGTATCACAACACTATTTTTTCGAAGGTTCACGTCAAAACATGGCTGAGTGAAAATAATTCCCGAATTCCCCTTCGTTTTTAGGAGTTTTCCGCCAGCGACAGGGACTGTATTTTTTTATGAGATAAAAAACAACATGTAAAATGCCTGATTTTCCCACCGTTGTAAAAATACGAGGTCACTTGAATTTTTGATGCCAGTTGTTTAGGCAGGGGTGTGAAAGGGTTCGGACATGATTTTCAAGCACATGTGTAACTTTGATGTAAACAAACTCTCGTGCCTTTGTGGATGGCTGTGTGTTTTCTGCTACTAAATTGGTTAGGAACAATTGTTTTAAAAGTTGTAAAGAGGAATTTACCCAGAAGTTTGTTTTAAACTTGCTACCCGTATCTAAAGTTGCGTAATTTTGGTAAGAATATATAGTAAAAATTAATAGTGTTGTGCAACCTTCTGAAGGAAAATTGTTATGATGTGTTTTAAGTCATAAAGTGGAGTTTTTTGGCGTTCTATCGATGTGTGTAGATTAGAAATCACCAACAATGAGCCTTTGTGGCCGGCACCTCTCTTATTTTGCTGTCAATGGCGCATACAAAATTAGCCCAGATTTCCTCTGAAATTTCGTAGAACATCAAACAGCGACCCGATTATAGTGTATCGGACCGTCCAAACTGCCCCAAAATTATACAGCAGCTTATCCAGAGTGTTGGTTTTATCGTCGTAAACCAAAAAAGCTTTTATGTAATACAAATTTTGTGTAAAATGAGTTATTTAGACGCTTGTACGGTATACAGAATCTATAAAATTATGCCCATAAAACGCCAATACTAAAGTAAAATATGAATTTAGCTATGATTCAACACCCGTATTAGTTTTATTAGAACCTGACAATGCTAATTTATATGAAAATGCACGCCAGTTCTTTAAAATTGAATAATATAACGGCAGTTTTTTAACCCCTCCCCCCAAAGGCAGGGTTCGCTAAACTTGTACATGTATATATTCTCGCGGGTCGTCATGATATAAACAAGTTTGCATTGTCTTGTGAATAGACATGCATATTTGCACAAATTAGAACCAAGAAAATCATTCAAAATTAACACGCCGTGAAATTACATACAGTATAACTTTTACCATATTTTCATAAATCAGAGGCCACCGCGAGCACCATGGTTTTAATAATCGCTCATAACTTTTTGATATAGCTACAGAATTCAGTAAAACTTTCCACATGTGTTCCACAATAAATGTTTTTGTGTTTTCAGATTTTATTTTTGCGAGCGTAAAATAATAGATTACTTGCAGGTATCACAACACTATTTTTTCGAAGGTTCACGTCAAAACATGGCTGAGTGAAAATAATTCCCGAATTCCCCTTCGTTTTTAGGAGTTTTCCGCCAGCGACAGGGACTGTATTTTTTTATGAGATAAAAAACAACATGTAAAATGCCTGATTTTCCCACCGTTGTAAAAATACGAGGTCACTTGAATTTTTGATGCCAGTTGTTTAGGCAGGGGTGTGAAAGGGTTCGGACATGATTTTCAAGCACATGTGTAACTTTGATGTAAACAAACTCTCGTGCCTTTGTGGATGGCTGTGTGTTTTCTGCTACTAAATTGGTTAGGAACAATTGTTTTAAAAGTTGTAAAGAGGAATTTACCCAGAAGTTTGTTTTAAACTTGCTACCCGTATCTAAAGTTGCGTAATTTTGGTAAGAATATATAGTAAAAATTAATAGTGTTGTGCAACCAGAATTCTGAAGGAAAATTGTTATGATGTGTTTTAAGTCATAAAGTGGAGTTTTTTGGCGTTCTATCGATGTGTGTAGATTAGAAATCACCAACAATGAGCCTTTGTGGCCGGCACCTCTCTTATTTTGCTGTCAATGGCGCATACAAAATTAGCCCAGATTTCCTCTGAAATTTCGTAGAACATCAAACAGCGACCCGATTATAGTGTATCGGACCGTCCAAACTGCCCCAAAATTATACAGCAGCTTATCCAGAGTGTTGGTTTTATCGTCGTAAACCAAAAAAGCTTTTATGTAATACAAATTTTGTGTAAAATGAGTTATTTAGACGCTTGTACGGTATACAGAATCTATAAAATTATGCCCATAAAACGCCAATACTAAAGTAAAATATGAATTTAGCTATGATTCAACACCCGTATTAGTTTTATTAGAACCTGACAATGCTAATTTATATGAAAATGCACGCCAGTTCTTTAAAATTGAATAATATAACGGCAGTTTTTTAACCCCTCCCCCCAAAGGCAGGGTTCGCTAAACTTGTACATGTATATATTCTCGGGTCGTCATGATATAAACAAGTTTGCATTGTCTTGTGAATAGACATGCATATTTGCACAAATTAGAACCAAGAAAATCATTCAAAATTAACACGCCGTGAAATTACATACAGTATAACTTTTACCATATTTTCATAAATCAGAGGCCACCGCGAGCACCATGGTTTTAATAATCGCTCATAACTTTTTGATATAGCTACAGAATTCAGTAAAACTTTCCACATGTGTTCCACAATAAATGTTTTTGTGTTTTCAGATTTTATTTTTGCGAGCGTAAAATAATAGATTACTTGCAGGTATCACAACACTATTTTTTCGAAGGTTCACGTCAAAACATGGCTGAGTGAAAATAATTCCCGAATTCCCCTTCGTTTTTAGGAGTTTTCCGCCAGCGACAGGGACTGTATTTTTTTATGAGATAAAAAACAACATGTAAAATGCCTGATTTTCCCACCGTTGTAAAAATACGAGGTCACTTGAATTTTTGATGCCAGTTGTTTAGGCAGGGGTGTGAAAGGGTTCGGACATGATTTTCAAGCACATGTGTAACTTTGATGTAAACAAACTCTCGTGCCTTTGTGGATGGCTGTGTGTTTTCTGCTACTAAATTGGTTAGGAACAATTGTTTTAAAAGTTGTAAAGAGGAATTTACCCAGAAGTTTGTTTTAAACTTGCTACCCGTATCTAAAGTTGCGTAATTTTGGTAAGAATATATAGTAAAAATTAATAGTGTTGTGCAAGCAGAATTCTGAAGGAAAATTGTTATGATGTGTTTTAAGTCATAAAGTGGAGTTTTTTGGCGTTCTATCGATGTGTGTAGATTAGAAATCACCAACAATGAGCCTTTGTGGCCGGCACCTCTCTTATTTTGCTGTCAATGGCGCATACAAAATTAGCCCAGATTTCCTCTGAAATTTCGTAGAACATCAAACAGCGACCCGATTATAGTGTATCGGACCGTCCAAACTGCCCCAAAATTATACAGCAGCTTATCCAGAGTGTTGGTTTTATCGTCGTAAACCAAAAAAGCTTTTATGTAATACAAATTTTGTGTAAAATGAGTTATTTAGACGCTTGTACGGTATACAGAATCTATAAAATTATGCCCATAAAACGCCAATACTAAAGTAAAATATGAATTTAGCTATGATTCAACACCCGTATTAGTTTTATTAGAACCTGACAATGCTAATTTATATGAAAATGCACGCCAGTTCTTTAAAATTGAATAATATAACGGCAGTTTTTTAACCCCTCCCCCCAAAGGCAGGGTTCGCTAAACTTGTACATGTATATATTCTCGGGTCGTCATGATATAAACAAGTTTGCATTGTCTTGTGAATAGACATGCATATTTGCACAAATTAGAACCAAGAAAATCATTCAAAATTAACACGCCGTGAAATTACATACAGTATAACTTTTACCATATTTTCATAAATCAGAGGCCACCGCGAGCACCATGGTTTTAATAATCGCTCATAACTTTTTGATATAGCTACAGAATTCAGTAAAACTTTCCACATGTGTTCCACAATAAATGTTTTTGTGTTTTCAGATTTTATTTTTGCGAGCGTAAAATAATAGATTACTTGCAGGTATCACAACACTATTTTTTCGAAGGTTCACGTCAAAACATGGCTGAGTGAAAATAATTCCCGAATTCCCCTTCGTTTTTAGGAGTTTTCCGCCAGCGACAGGGACTGTATTTTTTTATGAGATAAAAAACAACATGTAAAATGCCTGATTTTCCCACCGTTGTAAAAATACGAGGTCACTTGAATTTTTGATGCCAGTTGTTTAGGCAGGGGTGTGAAAGGGTTCGGACATGATTTTCAAGCACATGTGTAACTTTGATGTAAACAAACTCTCGTGCCTTTGTGGATGGCTGTGTGTTTTCTGCTACTAAATTGGTTAGGAACAATTGTTTTAAAAGTTGTAAAGAGGAATTTACCCAGAAGTTTGTTTTAAACTTGCTACCCGTATCTAAAGTTGCGTAATTTTGGTAAGAATATATAGTAAAAATTAATAGTGTTGTGCAAGCAGAATTCTGAAGGAAAATTGTTATGATGTGTTTTAAGTCATAAAGTGGAGTTTTTTGGCGTTCTATCGATGTGTGTAGATTAGAAATCACCAACAATGAGCCTTTGTGGCCGGCACCTCTCTTATTTTGCTGTCAATGGCGCATACAAAATTAGCCCAGATTTCCTCTGAAATTTCGTAGAACATCAAACAGCGACCCGATTATAGTGTATCGGACCGTCCAAACTGCCCCAAAATTATACAGCAGCTTATCCAGAGTGTTGGTTTTATCGTCGTAAACCAAAAAAGCTTTTATGTAATACAAATTTTGTGTAAAATGAGTTATTTAGACGCTTGTACGGTATACAGAATCTATAAAATTATGCCCATAAAACGCCAATACTAAAGTAAAATATGAATTTAGCTATGATTCAACACCCGTATTAGTTTTATTAGAACCTGACAATGCTAATTTATATGAAAATGCACGCCAGTTCTTTAAAATTGAATAATATAACGGCAGTTTTTTAACCCCTCCCCCCAAAGGCAGGGTTCGCTAAACTTGTACATGTATATATTCTCGGGTCGTCATGATATAAACAAGTTTGCATTGTCTTGTGAATAGACATGCATATTTGCACAAATTAGAACCAAGAAAATCATTCAAAATTAACACGCCGTGAAATTACATACAGTATAACTTTTACCATATTTTCATAAATCAGAGGCCACCGCGAGCACCATGGTTTTAATAATCGCTCATAACTTTTTGATATAGCTACAGAATTCAGTAAAACTTTCCACATGTGTTCCACAATAAATGTTTTTGTGTTTTCAGATTTTATTTTTGCGAGCGTAAAATAATAGATTACTTGCAGGTATCACAACACTATTTTTTCGAAGGTTCACGTCAAAACATGGCTGAGTGAAAATAATTCCCGAATTCCCCTTCGTTTTTAGGAGTTTTCCGCCAGCGACAGGGACTGTATTTTTTTATGAGATAAAAAACAACATGTAAAATGCCTGATTTTCCCACCGTTGTAAAAATACGAGGTCACTTGAATTTTTGATGCCAGTTGTTTAGGCAGGGGTGTGAAAGGGTTCGGACATGATTTTCAAGCACATGTGTAACTTTGATGTAAACAAACTCTCGTGCCTTTGTGGATGGCTGTGTGTTTTCTGCTACTAAATTGGTTAGGAACAATTGTTTTAAAAGTTGTAAAGAGGAATTTACCCAGAAGTTTGTTTTAAACTTGCTACCCGTATCTAAAGTTGCGTAATTTTGGTAAGAATATATAGTAAAAATTAATAGTGTTGTGCAAGCAGAATTCTGAAGGAAAATTGTTATGATGTGTTTTAAGTCATAAAGTGGAGTTTTTTGGCGTTCTATCGATGTGTGTAGATTAGAAATCACCAACAATGAGCCTTTGTGGCCGGCACCTCTCTTATTTTACTGTCAATGGCGCATACAAAATTAGCCCAGATTTCCTCTGAAATTTCGTAGAACATCAAACAGCGACCCGATTATAGTGTATCGGACCGTCCAAACTGCCCCAAAATTATACAGCAGCTTATCCAGAGTGTTGGTTTTATCGTCGTAAACCAAAAAAGCTTTTATGTAATACAAATTTTGTGTAAAATGAGTTATTTAGACGCTTGTACGGTATACAGAATCTATAAAATTATGCCCATAAAACGCCAATACTAAAGTAAAATATGAATTTAGCTATGATTCAACACCCGTATTAGTTTTATTAGAACCTGACAATGCTAATTTATATGAAAATGCACGCCAGTTCTTTAAAATTGAATAATATAACGGCAGTTTTTTAACCCCTCCCCCCAAAGGCAGGGTTCGCTAAACTTGTACATGTATATATTCTCGCGGGTCGTCATGATATAAACAAGTTTGCATTGTCTTGTGAATAGACATGCATATTTGCACAAATTAGAACCAAGAAAATCATTCAAAATTAACACGCCGTGAAATTACATACAGTATAACTTTTACCATATTTTCATAAATCAGAGGCCACCGCGAGCACCATGGTTTTAATAATCGCTCATAACTTTTTGATATAGCTACAGAATTCAGTAAAACTTTCCACATGTGTTCCACAATAAATGTTTTTGTGTTTTCAGATTTTATTTTTGCGAGCGTAAAATAATAGATTACTTGCAGGTATCACAACACTATTTTTTCGAAGGTTCACGTCAAAACATGGCTGAGTGAAAATAATTCCCGAATTCCCCTTCGTTTTTAGGAGTTTTCCGCCAGCGACAGGGACTGTATTTTTTTATGAGATAAAAAACAACATGTAAAATGCCTGATTTTCCCACCGTTGTAAAAATACGAGGTCACTTGAATTTTTGATGCCAGTTGTTTAGGCAGGGGTGTGAAAGGGTTCGGACATGATTTTCAAGCACATGTGTAACTTTGATGTAAACAAACTCTCGTGCCTTTGTGGATGGCTGTGTGTTTTCTGCTACTAAATTGGTTAGGAACAATTGTTTTAAAAGTTGTAAAGAGGAATTTACCCAGAAGTTTGTTTTAAACTTGCTACCCGTATCTAAAGTTGCGTAATTTTGGTAAGAATATATAGTAAAAATTAATAGTGTTGTGCAACCTTCTGAAGGAAAATTGTTATGATGTGTTTTAAGTCATAAAGTGGAGTTTTTTGGCGTTCTATCGATGTGTGTAGATTAGAAATCACCAACAATGAGCCTTTGTGGCCGGCACCTCTCTTATTTTGCTGTCAATGGCGCATACAAAATTAGCCCAGATTTCCTCTGAAATTTCGTAGAACATCAAACAGCGACCCGATTATAGTGTATCGGACCGTCCAAACTGCCCCAAAATTATACAGCAGCTTATCCAGAGTGTTGGTTTTATCGTCGTAAACCAAAAAAGCTTTTATGTAATACAAATTTTGTGTAAAATGAGTTATTTAGACGCTTGTACGGTATACAGAATCTATAAAATTATGCCCATAAAACGCCAATACTAAAGTAAAATATGAATTTAGCTATGATTCAACACCCGTATTAGTTTTATTAGAACCTGACAATGCTAATTTATATGAAAATGCACGCCAGTTCTTTAAAATTGAATAATATAACGGCAGTTTTTTAACCCCTCCCCCCAAAGGCAGGGTTCGCTAAACTTGTACATGTATATATTCTCGCGGGTCGTCATGATATAAACAAGTTTGCATTGTCTTGTGAATAGACATGCATATTTGCACAAATTAGAACCAAGAAAATCATTCAAAATTAACACGCCGTGAAATTACATACAGTATAACTTTTACCATATTTTCATAAATCAGAGGCCACCGCGAGCACCATGGTTTTAATAATCGCTCATAACTTTTTGATATAGCTACAGAATTCAGTAAAACTTTCCACATGTG
This sequence comes from Magallana angulata, assembly GCF_025612915.1. Taxonomy (NCBI): domain Eukaryota; kingdom Metazoa; phylum Mollusca; class Bivalvia; order Ostreida; family Ostreidae; genus Magallana; species Magallana angulata. The sequence goes on along the minus strand of NC_069114.1, from coordinate 15,317,147 downwards.
TTCCACAATAAATGTTTTTGTGTTTTCAGATTTTATTTTTGCGAGCGTAAAATAATAGATTACTTGCAGGTATCACAACACTATTTTTTCGAAGGTTCACGTCAAAACATGGCTGAGTGAAAATAATTCCCGAATTCCCCTTCGTTTTTAGGAGTTTTCCGCCAGCGACAGGGACTGTATTTTTTTATGAGATAAAAAACAACATGTAAAATGCCTGATTTTCCCACCGTTGTAAAAATACGAGGTCACTTGAATTTTTGATGCCAGTTGTTTAGGCAGGGGTGTGAAAGGGTTCGGACATGATTTTCAAGCACATGTGTAACTTTGATGTAAACAAACTCTCGTGCCTTTGTGGATGGCTGTGTGTTTTCTGCTACTAAATTGGTTAGGAACAATTGTTTTAAAAGTTGTAAAGAGGAATTTACCCAGAAGTTTGTTTTAAACTTGCTACCCGTATCTAAAGTTGCGTAATTTTGGTAAGAATATATAGTAAAAATTAATAGTGTTGTGCAACCAGAATTCTGAAGGAAAATTGTTATGATGTGTTTTAAGTCATAAAGTGGAGTTTTTTGGCGTTCTATCGATGTGTGTAGATTAGAAATCACCAACAATGAGCCTTTGTGGCCGGCACCTCTCTTATTTTGCTGTCAATGGCGCATACAAAATTAGCCCAGATTTCCTCTGAAATTTCGTAGAACATCAAACAGCGACCCGATTATAGTGTATCGGACCGTCCAAACTGCCCCAAAATTATACAGCAGCTTATCCAGAGTGTTGGTTTTATCGTCGTAAACCAAAAAAGCTTTTATGTAATACAAATTTTGTGTAAAATGAGTTATTTAGACGCTTGTACGGTATACAGAATCTATAAAATTATGCCCATAAAACGCCAATACTAAAGTAAAATATGAATTTAGCTATGATTCAACACCCGTATTAGTTTTATTAGAACCTGACAATGCTAATTTATATGAAAATGCACGCCAGTTCTTTAAAATTGAATAATATAACGGCAGTTTTTTAACCCCTCCCCCCAAAGGCAGGGTTCGCTAAACTTGTACATGTATATATTCTCGGGTCGTCATGATATAAACAAGTTTGCATTGTCTTGTGAATAGACATGCATATTTGCACAAATTAGAACCAAGAAAATCATTCAAAATTAACACGCCGTGAAATTACATACAGTATAACTTTTACCATATTTTCATAAATCAGAGGCCACCGCGAGCACCATGGTTTTAATAATCGCTCATAACTTTTTGATATAGCTACAGAATTCAGTAAAACTTTCCACATGTGTTCCACAATAAATGTTTTTGTGTTTTCAGATTTTATTTTTGCGAGCGTAAAATAATAGATTACTTGCAGGTATCACAACACTATTTTTTCGAAGGTTCACGTCAAAACATGGCTGAGTGAAAATAATTCCCGAATTCCCCTTCGTTTTTAGGAGTTTTCCGCCAGCGACAGGGACTGTATTTTTTTATGAGATAAAAAACAACATGTAAAATGCCTGATTTTCCCACCGTTGTAAAAATACGAGGTCACTTGAATTTTTGATGCCAGTTGTTTAGGCAGGGGTGTGAAAGGGTTCGGACATGATTTTCAAGCACATGTGTAACTTTGATGTAAACAAACTCTCGTGCCTTTGTGGATGGCTGTGTGTTTTCTGCTACTAAATTGGTTAGGAACAATTGTTTTAAAAGTTGTAAAGAGGAATTTACCCAGAAGTTTGTTTTAAACTTGCTACCCGTATCTAAAGTTGCGTAATTTTGGTAAGAATATATAGTAAAAATTAATAGTGTTGTGCAACCAGAATTCTGAAGGAAAATTGTTATGATGTGTTTTAAGTCATAAAGTGGAGTTTTTTGGCGTTCTATCGATGTGTGTAGATTAGAAATCACCAACAATGAGCCTTTGTGGCCGGCACCTCTCTTATTTTGCTGTCAATGGCGCATACAAAATTAGCCCAGATTTCCTCTGAAATTTCGTAGAACATCAAACAGCGACCCGATTATAGTGTATCGGACCGTCCAAACTGCCCCAAAATTATACAGCAGCTTATCCAGAGTGTTGGTTTTATCGTCGTAAACCAAAAAAGCTTTTATGTAATACAAATTTTGTGTAAAATGAGTTATTTAGACGCTTGTACGGTATACAGAATCTATAAAATTATGCCCATAAAACGCCAATACTAAAGTAAAATATGAATTTAGCTATGATTCAACACCCGTATTAGTTTTATTAGAACCTGACAATGCTAATTTATATGAAAATGCACGCCAGTTCTTTAAAATTGAATAATATAACGGCAGTTTTTTAACCCCTCCCCCCAAAGGCAGGGTTCGCTAAACTTGTACATGTATATATTCTCGGGTCGTCATGATATAAACAAGTTTGCATTGTCTTGTGAATAGACATGCATATTTGCACAAATTAGAACCAAGAAAATCATTCAAAATTAACACGCCGTGAAATTACATACAGTATAACTTTTACCATATTTTCATAAATCAGAGGCCACCGCGAGCACCATGGTTTTAATAATCGCTCATAACTTTTTGATATAGCTACAGAATTCAGTAAAACTTTCCACATGTGTTCCACAATAAATGTTTTTGTGTTTTCAGATTTTATTTTTGCGAGCGTAAAATAATAGATTACTTGCAGGTATCACAACACTATTTTTTCGAAGGTTCACGTCAAAACATGGCTGAGTGAAAATAATTCCCGAATTCCCCTTCGTTTTTAGGAGTTTTCCGCCAGCGACAGGGACTGTATTTTTTTATGAGATAAAAAACAACATGTAAAATGCCTGATTTTCCCACCGTTGTAAAAATACGAGGTCACTTGAATTTTTGATGCCAGTTGTTTAGGCAGGGGTGTGAAAGGGTTCGGACATGATTTTCAAGCACATGTGTAACTTTGATGTAAACAAACTCTCGTGCCTTTGTGGATGGCTGTGTGTTTTCTGCTACTAAATTGGTTAGGAACAATTGTTTTAAAAGTTGTAAAGAGGAATTTACCCAGAAGTTTGTTTTAAACTTGCTACCCGTATCTAAAGTTGCGTAATTTTGGTAAGAATATATAGTAAAAATTAATAGTGTTGTGCAACCTTCTGAAGGAAAATTGTTATGATGTGTTTTAAGTCATAAAGTGGAGTTTTTTGGCGTTCTATCGATGTGTGTAGATTAGAAATCACCAACAATGAGCCTTTGTGGCCGGCACCTCTCTTATTTTGCTGTCAATGGCGCATACAAAATTAGCCCAGATTTCCTCTGAAATTTCGTAGAACATCAAACAGCGACCCGATTATAGTGTATCGGACCGTCCAAACTGCCCCAAAATTATACAGCAGCTTATCCAGAGTGTTGGTTTTATCGTCGTAAACCAAAAAAGCTTTTATGTAATACAAATTTTGTGTAAAATGAGTTATTTAGACGCTTGTACGGTATACAGAATCTATAAAATTATGCCCATAAAACGCCAATACTAAAGTAAAATATGAATTTAGCTATGATTCAACACCCGTATTAGTTTTATTAGAACCTGACAATGCTAATTTATATGAAAATGCACGCCAGTTCTTTAAAATTGAATAATATAACGGCAGTTTTTTAACCCCTCCCCCCAAAGGCAGGGTTCGCTAAACTTGTACATGTATATATTCTCGGGTCGTCATGATATAAACAAGTTTGCATTGTCTTGTGAATAGACATGCATATTTGCACAAATTAGAACCAAGAAAATCATTCAAAATTAACACGCCGTGAAATTACATACAGTATAACTTTTACCATATTTTCATAAATCAGAGGCCACCGCGAGCACCATGGTTTTAATAATCGCTCATAACTTTTTGATATAGCTACAGAATTCAGTAAAACTTTCCACATGTGTTCCACAATAAATGTTTTTGTGTTTTCAGATTTTATTTTTGCGAGCGTAAAATAATAGATTACTTGCAGGTATCACAACACTATTTTTTCGAAGGTTCACGTCAAAACATGGCTGAGTGAAAATAATTCCCGAATTCCCCTTCGTTTTTAGGAGTTTTCCGCCAGCGACAGGGACTGTATTTTTTTATGAGATAAAAAACAACATGTAAAATGCCTGATTTTCCCACCGTTGTAAAAATACGAGGTCACTTGAATTTTTGATGCCAGTTGTTTAGGCAGGGGTGTGAAAGGGTTCGGACATGATTTTCAAGCACATGTGTAACTTTGATGTAAACAAACTCTCGTGCCTTTGTGGATGGCTGTGTGTTTTCTGCTACTAAATTGGTTAGGAACAATTGTTTTAAAAGTTGTAAAGAGGAATTTACCCAGAAGTTTGTTTTAAACTTGCTACCCGTATCTAAAGTTGCGTAATTTTGGTAAGAATATATAGTAAAAATTAATAGTGTTGTGCAACCAGAATTCTGAAGGAAAATTGTTATGATGTGTTTTAAGTCATAAAGTGGAGTTTTTTGGCGTTCTATCGATGTGTGTAGATTAGAAATCACCAACAATGAGCCTTTGTGGCCGGCACCTCTCTTATTTTGCTGTCAATGGCGCATACAAAATTAGCCCAGATTTCCTCTGAAATTTCGTAGAACATCAAACAGCGACCCGATTATAGTGTATCGGACCGTCCAAACTGCCCCAAAATTATACAGCAGCTTATCCAGAGTGTTGGTTTTATCGTCGTAAACCAAAAAAGCTTTTATGTAATACAAATTTTGTGTAAAATGAGTTATTTAGACGCTTGTACGGTATACAGAATCTATAAAATTATGCCCATAAAACGCCAATACTAAAGTAAAATATGAATTTAGCTATGATTCAACACCCGTATTAGTTTTATTAGAACCTGACAATGCTAATTTATATGAAAATGCACGCCAGTTCTTTAAAATTGAATAATATAACGGCAGTTTTTTAACCCCTCCCCCCAAAGGCAGGGTTCGCTAAACTTGTACATGTATATATTCTCGGGTCGTCATGATATAAACAAGTTTGCATTGTCTTGTGAATAGACATGCATATTTGCACAAATTAGAACCAAGAAAATCATTCAAAATTAACACGCCGTGAAATTACATACAGTATAACTTTTACCATATTTTCATAAATCAGAGGCCACCGCGAGCACCATGGTTTTAATAATCGCTCATAACTTTTTGATATAGCTACAGAATTCAGTAAAACTTTCCACATGTGTTCCACAATAAATGTTTTTGTGTTTTCAGATTTTATTTTTGCGAGCGTAAAATAATAGATTACTTGCAGGTATCACAACACTATTTTTTCGAAGGTTCACGTCAAAACATGGCTGAGTGAAAATAATTCCCGAATTCCCCTTCGTTTTTAGGAGTTTTCCGCCAGCGACAGGGACTGTATTTTTTTATGAGATAAAAAACAACATGTAAAATGCCTGATTTTCCCACCGTTGTAAAAATACGAGGTCACTTGAATTTTTGATGCCAGTTGTTTAGGCAGGGGTGTGAAAGGGTTCGGACATGATTTTCAAGCACATGTGTAACTTTGATGTAAACAAACTCTCGTGCCTTTGTGGATGGCTGTGTGTTTTCTGCTACTAAATTGGTTAGGAACAATTGTTTTAAAAGTTGTAAAGAGGAATTTACCCAGAAGTTTGTTTTAAACTTGCTACCCGTATCTAAAGTTGCGTAATTTTGGTAAGAATATATAGTAAAAATTAATAGTGTTGTGCAACCAGAATTCTGAAGGAAAATTGTTATGATGTGTTTTAAGTCATAAAGTGGAGTTTTTTGGCGTTCTATCGATGTGTGTAGATTAGAAATCACCAACAATGAGCCTTTGTGGCCGGCACCTCTCTTATTTTGCTGTCAATGGCGCATACAAAATTAGCCCAGATTTCCTCTGAAATTTCGTAGAACATCAAACAGCGACCCGATTATAGTGTATCGGACCGTCCAAACTGCCCCAAAATTATACAGCAGCTTATCCAGAGTGTTGGTTTTATCGTCGTAAACCAAAAAAGCTTTTATGTAATACAAATTTTGTGTAAAATGAGTTATTTAGACGCTTGTACGGTATACAGAATCTATAAAATTATGCCCATAAAACGCCAATACTAAAGTAAAATATGAATTTAGCTATGATTCAACACCCGTATTAGTTTTATTAGAACCTGACAATGCTAATTTATATGAAAATGCACGCCAGTTCTTTAAAATTGAATAATATAACGGCAGTTTTTTAACCCCTCCCCCCAAAGGCAGGGTTCGCTAAACTTGTACATGTATATATTCTCGGGTCGTCATGATATAAACAAGTTTGCATTGTCTTGTGAATAGACATGCATATTTGCACAAATTAGAACCAAGAAAATCATTCAAAATTAACACGCCGTGAAATTACATACAGTATAACTTTTACCATATTTTCATAAATCAGAGGCCACCGCGAGCACCATGGTTTTAATAATCGCTCATAACTTTTTGATATAGCTACAGAATTCAGTAAAACTTTCCACATGTGTTCCACAATAAATGTTTTTGTGTTTTCAGATTTTATTTTTGCGAGCGTAAAATAATAGATTACTTGCAGGTATCACAACACTATTTTTTCGAAGGTTCACGTCAAAACATGGCTGAGTGAAAATAATTCCCGAATTCCCCTTCGTTTTTAGGAGTTTTCCGCCAGCGACAGGGACTGTATTTTTTTATGAGATAAAAAACAACATGTAAAATGCCTGATTTTCCCACCGTTGTAAAAATACGAGGTCACTTGAATTTTTGATGCCAGTTGTTTAGGCAGGGGTGTGAAAGGGTTCGGACATGATTTTCAAGCACATGTGTAACTTTGATGTAAACAAACTCTCGTGCCTTTGTGGATGGCTGTGTGTTTTCTGCTACTAAATTGGTTAGGAACAATTGTTTTAAAAGTTGTAAAGAGGAATTTACCCAGAAGTTTGTTTTAAACTTGCTACCCGTATCTAAAGTTGCGTAATTTTGGTAAGAATATATAGTAAAAATTAATAGTGTTGTGCAACCAGAATTCTGAAGGAAAATTGTTATGATGTGTTTTAAGTCATAAAGTGGAGTTTTTTGGCGTTCTATCGATGTGTGTAGATTAGAAATCACCAACAATGAGCCTTTGTGGCCGGCACCTCTCTTATTTTGCTGTCAATGGCGCATACAAAATTAGCCCAGATTTCCTCTGAAATTTCGTAGAACATCAAACAGCGACCCGATTATAGTGTATCGGACCGTCCAAACTGCCCCAAAATTATACAGCAGCTTATCCAGAGTGTTGGTTTTATCGTCGTAAACCAAAAAAGCTTTTATGTAATACAAATTTTGTGTAAAATGAGTTATTTAGACGCTTGTACGGTATACAGAATCTATAAAATTATGCCCATAAAACGCCAATACTAAAGTAAAATATGAATTTAGCTATGATTCAACACCCGTATTAGTTTTATTAGAACCTGACAATGCTAATTTATATGAAAATGCACGCCAGTTCTTTAAAATTGAATAATATAACGGCAGTTTTTTAACCCCTCCCCCCAAAGGCAGGGTTCGCTAAACTTGTACATGTATATATTCTCGGGTCGTCATGATATAAACAAGTTTGCATTGTCTTGTGAATAGACATGCATATTTGCACAAATTAGAACCAAGAAAATCATTCAAAATTAACACGCCGTGAAATTACATACAGTATAACTTTTACCATATTTTCATAAATCAGAGGCCACCGCGAGCACCATGGTTTTAATAATCGCTCATAACTTTTTGATATAGCTACAGAATTCAGTAAAACTTTCCACATGTGTTCCACAATAAATGTTTTTGTGTTTTCAGATTTTATTTTTGCGAGCGTAAAATAATAGATTACTTGCAGGTATCACAACACTATTTTTTCGAAGGTTCACGTCAAAACATGGCTGAGTGAAAATAATTCCCGAATTCCCCTTCGTTTTTAGGAGTTTTCCGCCAGCGACAGGGACTGTATTTTTTTATGAGATAAAAAACAACATGTAAAATGCCTGATTTTCCCACCGTTGTAAAAATACGAGGTCACTTGAATTTTTGATGCCAGTTGTTTAGGCAGGGGTGTGAAAGGGTTCGGACATGATTTTCAAGCACATGTGTAACTTTGATGTAAACAAACTCTCGTGCCTTTGTGGATGGCTGTGTGTTTTCTGCTACTAAATTGGTTAGGAACAATTGTTTTAAAAGTTGTAAAGAGGAATTTACCCAGAAGTTTGTTTTAAACTTGCTACCCGTATCTAAAGTTGCGTAATTTTGGTAAGAATATATAGTAAAAATTAATAGTGTTGTGCAACCTTCTGAAGGAAAATTGTTATGATGTGTTTTAAGTCATAAAGTGGAGTTTTTTGGCGTTCTATCGATGTGTGTAGATTAGAAATCACCAACAATGAGCCTTTGTGGCCGGCACCTCTCTTATTTTGCTGTCAATGGCGCATACAAAATTAGCCCAGATTTCCTCTGAAATTTCGTAGAACATCAAACAGCGACCCGATTATAGTGTATCGGACCGTCCAAACTGCCCCAAAATTATACAGCAGCTTATCCAGAGTGTTGGTTTTATCGTCGTAAACCAAAAAAGCTTTTATGTAATACAAATTTTGTGTAAAATGAGTTATTTAGACGCTTGTACGGTATACAGAATCTATAAAATTATGCCCATAAAACGCCAATACTAAAGTAAAATATGAATTTAGCTATGATTCAACACCCGTATTAGTTTTATTAGAACCTGACAATGCTAATTTATATGAAAATGCACGCCAGTTCTTTAAAATTGAATAATATAACGGCAGTTTTTTAACCCCTCCCCCCAAAGGCAGGGTTCGCTAAACTTGTACATGTATATATTCTCGCGGGTCGTCATGATATAAACAAGTTTGCATTGTCTTGTGAATAGACATGCATATTTGCACAAATTAGAACCAAGAAAATCATTCAAAATTAACACGCCGTGAAATTACATACAGTATAACTTTTACCATATTTTCATAAATCAGAGGCCACCGCGAGCACCATGGTTTTAATAATCGCTCATAACTTTTTGATATAGCTACAGAATTCAGTAAAACTTTCCACATGTGTTCCACAATAAATGTTTTTGTGTTTTCAGATTTTATTTTTGCGAGCGTAAAATAATAGATTACTTGCAGGTATCACAACACTATTTTTTCGAAGGTTCACGTCAAAACATGGCTGAGTGAAAATAATTCCCGAATTCCCCTTCGTTTTTAGGAGTTTTCCGCCAGCGACAGGGACTGTATTTTTTTATGAGATAAAAAACAACATGTAAAATGCCTGATTTTCCCACCGTTGTAAAAATACGAGGTCACTTGAATTTTTGATGCCAGTTGTTTAGGCAGGGGTGTGAAAGGGTTCGGACATGATTTTCAAGCACATGTGTAACTTTGATGTAAACAAACTCTCGTGCCTTTGTGGATGGCTGTGTGTTTTCTGCTACTAAATTGGTTAGGAACAATTGTTTTAAAAGTTGTAAAGAGGAATTTACCCAGAAGTTTGTTTTAAACTTGCTACCCGTATCTAAAGTTGCGTAATTTTGGTAAGAATATATAGTAAAAATTAATAGTGTTGTGCAACCTTCTGAAGGAAAATTGTTATGATGTGTTTTAAGTCATAAAGTGGAGTTTTTTGGCGTTCTATCGATGTGTGTAGATTAGAAATCACCAACAATGAGCCTTTGTGGCCGGCACCTCTCTTATTTTGCTGTCAATGGCGCATACAAAATTAGCCCAGATTTCCTCTGAAATTTCGTAGAACATCAAACAGCGACCCGATTATAGTGTATCGGACCGTCCAAACTGCCCCAAAATTATACAGCAGCTTATCCAGAGTGTTGGTTTTATCGTCGTAAACCAAAAAAGCTTTTATGTAATACAAATTTTGTGTAAAATGAGTTATTTAGACGCTTGTACGGTATACAGAATCTATAAAATTATGCCCATAAAACGCCAATACTAAAGTAAAATATGAATTTAGCTATGATTCAACACCCGTATTAGTTTTATTAGAACCTGACAATGCTAATTTATATGAAAATGCACGCCAGTTCTTTAAAATTGAATAATATAACGGCAGTTTTTTAACCCCTCCCCCCAAAGGCAGGGTTCGCTAAACTTGTACATGTATATATTCTCGCGGGTCGTCATGATATAAACAAGTTTGCATTGTCTTGTGAATAGACATGCATATTTGCACAAATTAGAACCAAGAAAATCATTCAAAATTAACACGCCGTGAAATTACATACAGTATAACTTTTACCATATTTTCATAAATCAGAGGCCACCGCGAGCACCATGGTTTTAATAATCGCTCATAACTTTTTGATATAGCTACAGAATTCAGTAAAACTTTCCACATGTGTTCCACAATAAATGTTTTTGTGTTTTCAGATTTTATTTTTGCGAGCGTAAAATAATAGATTACTTGCAGGTATCACAACACTATTTTTTCGAAGGTTCACGTCAAAACATGGCTGAGTGAAAATAATTCCCGAATTCCCCTTCGTTTTTAGGAGTTTTCCGCCAGCGACAGGGACTGTATTTTTTTATGAGATAAAAAACAACATGTAAAATGCCTGATTTTCCCACCGTTGTAAAAATACGAGGTCACTTGAATTTTTGATGCCAGTTGTTTAGGCAGGGGTGTGAAAGGGTTCGGACATGATTTTCAAGCACATGTGTAACTTTGATGTAAACAAACTCTCGTGCCTTTGTGGATGGCTGTGTGTTTTCTGCTACTAAATTGGTTAGGAACAATTGTTTTAAAAGTTGTAAAGAGGAATTTACCCAGAAGTTTGTTTTAAACTTGCTACCCGTATCTAAAGTTGCGTAATTTTGGTAAGAATATATAGTAAAAATTAATAGTGTTGTGCAACCAGAATTCTGAAGGAAAATTGTTATGATGTGTTTTAAGTCATAAAGTGGAGTTTTTTGGCGTTCTATCGATGTGTGTAGATTAGAAATCACCAACAATGAGCCTTTGTGGCCGGCACCTCTCTTATTTTGCTGTCAATGGCGCATACAAAATTAGCCCAGATTTCCTCTGAAATTTCGTAGAACATCAAACAGCGACCCGATTATAGTGTATCGGACCGTCCAAACTGCCCCAAAATTATACAGCAGCTTATCCAGAGTGTTGGTTTTATCGTCGTAAACCAAAAAAGCTTTTATGTAATACAAATTTTGTGTAAAATGAGTTATTTAGACGCTTGTACGGTATACAGAATCTATAAAATTATGCCCATAAAACGCCAATACTAAAGTAAAATATGAATTTAGCTATGATTCAACACCCGTATTAGTTTTATTAGAACCTGACAATGCTAATTTATATGAAAATGCACGCCAGTTCTTTAAAATTGAATAATATAACGGCAGTTTTTTAACCCCTCCCCCCAAAGGCAGGGTTCGCTAAACTTGTACATGTATATATTCTCGGGTCGTCATGATATAAACAAGTTTGCATTGTCTTGTGAATAGACATGCATATTTGCACAAATTAGAACCAAGAAAATCATTCAAAATTAACACGCCGTGAAATTACATACAGTATAACTTTTACCATATTTTCATAAATCAGAGGCCACCGCGAGCACCATGGTTTTAATAATCGCTCATAACTTTTTGATATAGCTACAGAATTCAGTAAAACTTTCCACATGTGTTCCACAATAAATGTTTTTGTGTTTTCAGATTTTATTTTTGCGAGCGTAAAATAATAGATTACTTGCAGGTATCACAACACTATTTTTTCGAAGGTTCACGTCAAAACATGGCTGAGTGAAAATAATTCCCGAATTCCCCTTCGTTTTTAGGAGTTTTCCGCCAGCGACAGGGACTGTATTTTTTTATGAGATAAAAAACAACATGTAAAATGCCTGATTTTCCCACCGTTGTAAAAATACGAGGTCACTTGAATTTTTGATGCCAGTTGTTTAGGCAGGGGTGTGAAAGGGTTCGGACATGATTTTCAAGCACATGTGTAACTTTGATGTAAACAAACTCTCGTGCCTTTGTGGATGGCTGTGTGTTTTCTGCTACTAAATTGGTTAGGAACAATTGTTTTAAAAGTTGTAAAGAGGAATTTACCCAGAAGTTTGTTTTAAACTTGCTACCCGTATCTAAAGTTGCGTAATTTTGGTAAGAATATATAGTAAAAATTAATAGTGTTGTGCAACCAGAATTCTGAAGGAAAATTGTTATGATGTGTTTTAAGTCATAAAGTGGAGTTTTTTGGCGTTCTATCGATGTGTGTAGATTAGAAATCACCAACAATGAGCCTTTGTGGCCGGCACCTCTCTTATTTTGCTGTCAATGGCGCATACAAAATTAGCCCAGATTTCCTCTGAAATTTCGTAGAACATCAAACAGCGACCCGATTATAGTGTATCGGACCGTCCAAACTGCCCCAAAATTATACAGCAGCTTATCCAGAGTGTTGGTTTTATCGTCGTAAACCAAAAAAGCTTTTATGTAATACAAATTTTGTGTAAAATGAGTTATTTAGACGCTTGTACGGTATACAGAATCTATAAAATTATGCCCATAAAACGCCAATACTAAAGTAAAATATGAATTTAGCTATGATTCAACACCCGTATTAGTTTTATTAGAACCTGACAATGCTAATTTATATGAAAATGCACGCCAGTTCTTTAAAATTGAATAATATAACGGCAGTTTTTTAACCCCTCCCCCCAAAGGCAGGGTTCGCTAAACTTGTACATGTATATATTCTCGGGTCGTCATGATATAAACAAGTTTGCATTGTCTTGTGAATAGACATGCATATTTGCACAAATTAGAACCAAGAAAATCATTCAAAATTAACACGCCGTGAAATTACATACAGTATAACTTTTACCATATTTTCATAAATCAGAGGCCACCGCGAGCACCATGGTTTTAATAATCGCTCATAACTTTTTGATATAGCTACAGAATTCAGTAAAACTTTCCACATGTGTTCCACAATAAATGTTTTTGTGTTTTCAGATTTTATTTTTGCGAGCGTAAAATAATAGATTACTTGCAGGTATCACAACACTATTTTTTCGAAGGTTCACGTCAAAACATGGCTGAGTGAAAATAATTCCCGAATTCCCCTTCGTTTTTAGGAGTTTTCCGCCAGCGACAGGGACTGTATTTTTTTATGAGATAAAAAACAACATGTAAAATGCCTGATTTTCCCACCGTTGTAAAAATACGAGGTCACTTGAATTTTTGATGCCAGTTGTTTAGGCAGGGGTGTGAAAGGGTTCGGACATGATTTTCAAGCACATGTGTAACTTTGATGTAAACAAACTCTCGTGCCTTTGTGGATGGCTGTGTGTTTTCTGCTACTAAATTGGTTAGGAACAATTGTTTTAAAAGTTGTAAAGAGGAATTTACCCAGAAGTTTGTTTTAAACTTGCTACCCGTATCTAAAGTTGCGTAATTTTGGTAAGAATATATAGTAAAAATTAATAGTGTTGTGCAACCAGAATTCTGAAGGAAAATTGTTATGATGTGTTTTAAGTCATAAAGTGGAGTTTTTTGGCGTTCTATCGATGTGTGTAGATTAGAAATCACCAACAATGAGCCTTTGTGGCCGGCACCTCTCTTATTTTGCTGTCAATGGCGCATACAAAATTAGCCCAGATTTCCTCTGAAATTTCGTAGAACATCAAACAGCGACCCGATTATAGTGTATCGGACCGTCCAAACTGCCCCAAAATTATACAGCAGCTTATCCAGAGTGTTGGTTTTATCGTCGTAAACCAAAAAAGCTTTTATGTAATACAAATTTTGTGTAAAATGAGTTATTTAGACGCTTGTACGGTATACAGAATCTATAAAATTATGCCCATAAAACGCCAATACTAAAGTAAAATATGAATTTAGCTATGATTCAACACCCGTATTAGTTTTATTAGAACCTGACAATGCTAATTTATATGAAAATGCACGCCAGTTCTTTAAAATTGAATAATATAACGGCAGTTTTTTAACCCCTCCCCCCAAAGGCAGGGTTCGCTAAACTTGTACATGTATATATTCTCGGGTCGTCATGATATAAACAAGTTTGCATTGTCTTGTGAATAGACATGCATATTTGCACAAATTAGAACCAAGAAAATCATTCAAAATTAACACGCCGTGAAATTACATACAGTATAACTTTTACCATATTTTCATAAATCAGAGGCCACCGCGAGCACCATGGTTTTAATAATCGCTCATAACTTTTTGATATAGCTACAGAATTCAGTAAAACTTTCCACATGTGTTCCACAATAAATGTTTTTGTGTTTTCAGATTTTATTTTTGCGAGCGTAAAATAATAGATTACTTGCAGGTATCACAACACTATTTTTTCGAAGGTTCACGTCAAAACATGGCTGAGTGAAAATAATTCCCGAATTCCCCTTCGTTTTTAGGAGTTTTCCGCCAGCGACAGGGACTGTATTTTTTTATGAGATAAAAAACAACATGTAAAATGCCTGATTTTCCCACCGTTGTAAAAATACGAGGTCACTTGAATTTTTGATGCCAGTTGTTTAGGCAGGGGTGTGAAAGGGTTCGGACATGATTTTCAAGCACATGTGTAACTTTGATGTAAACAAACTCTCGTGCCTTTGTGGATGGCTGTGTGTTTTCTGCTACTAAATTGGTTAGGAACAATTGTTTTAAAAGTTGTAAAGAGGAATTTACCCAGAAGTTTGTTTTAAACTTGCTACCCGTATCTAAAGTTGCGTAATTTTGGTAAGAATATATAGTAAAAATTAATAGTGTTGTGCAACCAGAATTCTGAAGGAAAATTGTTATGATGTGTTTTAAGTCATAAAGTGGAGTTTTTTGGCGTTCTATCGATGTGTGTAGATTAGAAATCACCAACAATGAGCCTTTGTGGCCGGCACCTCTCTTATTTTGCTGTCAATGGCGCATACAAAATTAGCCCAGATTTCCTCTGAAATTTCGTAGAACATCAAACAGCGACCCGATTATAGTGTATCGGACCGTCCAAACTGCCCCAAAATTATACAGCAGCTTATCCAGAGTGTTGGTTTTATCGTCGTAAACCAAAAAAGCTTTTATGTAATACAAATTTTGTGTAAAATGAGTTATTTAGACGCTTGTACGGTATACAGAATCTATAAAATTATGCCCATAAAACGCCAATACTAAAGTAAAATATGAATTTAGCTATGATTCAACACCCGTATTAGTTTTATTAGAACCTGACAATGCTAATTTATATGAAAATGCACGCCAGTTCTTTAAAATTGAATAATATAACGGCAGTTTTTTAACCCCTCCCCCCAAAGGCAGGGTTCGCTAAACTTGTACATGTATATATTCTCGGGTCGTCATGATATAAACAAGTTTGCATTGTCTTGTGAATAGACATGCATATTTGCACAAATTAGAACCAAGAAAATCATTCAAAATTAACACGCCGTGAAATTACATACAGTATAACTTTTACCATATTTTCATAAATCAGAGGCCACCGCGAGCACCATGGTTTTAATAATCGCTCATAACTTTTTGATATAGCTACAGAATTCAGTAAAACTTTCCACATGTGTTCCACAATAAATGTTTTTGTGTTTTCAGATTTTATTTTTGCGAGCGTAAAATAATAGATTACTTGCAGGTATCACAACACTATTTTTTCGAAGGTTCACGTCAAAACATGGCTGAGTGAAAATAATTCCCGAATTCCCCTTCGTTTTTAGGAGTTTTCCGCCAGCGACAGGGACTGTATTTTTTTATGAGATAAAAAACAACATGTAAAATGCCTGATTTTCCCACCGTTGTAAAAATACGAGGTCACTTGAATTTTTGATGCCAGTTGTTTAGGCAGGGGTGTGAAAGGGTTCGGACATGATTTTCAAGCACATGTGTAACTTTGATGTAAACAAACTCTCGTGCCTTTGTGGATGGCTGTGTGTTTTCTGCTACTAAATTGGTTAGGAACAATTGTTTTAAAAGTTGTAAAGAGGAATTTACCCAGAAGTTTGTTTTAAACTTGCTACCCGTATCTAAAGTTGCGTAATTTTGGTAAGAATATATAGTAAAAATTAATAGTGTTGTGCAAGCAGAATTCTGAAGGAAAATTGTTATGATGTGTTTTAAGTCATAAAGTGGAGTTTTTTGGCGTTCTATCGATGTGTGTAGATTAGAAATCACCAACAATGAGCCTTTGTGGCCGGCACCTCTCTTATTTTGCTGTCAATGGCGCATACAAAATTAGCCCAGATTTCCTCTGAAATTTCGTAGAACATCAAACAGCGACCCGATTATAGTGTATCGGACCGTCCAAACTGCCCCAAAATTATACAGCAGCTTATCCAGAGTGTTGGTTTTATCGTCGTAAACCAAAAAAGCTTTTATGTAATACAAATTTTGTGTAAAATGAGTTATTTAGACGCTTGTACGGTATACAGAATCTATAAAATTATGCCCATAAAACGCCAATACTAAAGTAAAATATGAATTTAGCTATGATTCAACACCCGTATTAGTTTTATTAGAACCTGACAATGCTAATTTATATGAAAATGCACGCCAGTTCTTTAAAATTGAATAATATAACGGCAGTTTTTTAACCCCTCCCCCCAAAGGCAGGGTTCGCTAAACTTGTACATGTATATATTCTCGGGTCGTCATGATATAAACAAGTTTGCATTGTCTTGTGAATAGACATGCATATTTGCACAAATTAGAACCAAGAAAATCATTCAAAATTAACACGCCGTGAAATTACATACAGTATAACTTTTACCATATTTTCATAAATCAGAGGCCACCGCGAGCACCATGGTTTTAATAATCGCTCATAACTTTTTGATATAGCTACAGAATTCAGTAAAACTTTCCACATGTGTTCCACAATAAATGTTTTTGTGTTTTCAGATTTTATTTTTGCGAGCGTAAAATAATAGATTACTTGCAGGTATCACAACACTATTTTTTCGAAGGTTCACGTCAAAACATGGCTGAGTGAAAATAATTCCCGAATTCCCCTTCGTTTTTAGGAGTTTTCCGCCAGCGACAGGGACTGTATTTTTTTATGAGATAAAAAACAACATGTAAAATGCCTGATTTTCCCACCGTTGTAAAAATACGAGGTCACTTGAATTTTTGATGCCAGTTGTTTAGGCAGGGGTGTGAAAGGGTTCGGACATGATTTTCAAGCACATGTGTAACTTTGATGTAAACAAACTCTCGTGCCTTTGTGGATGGCTGTGTGTTTTCTGCTACTAAATTGGTTAGGAACAATTGTTTTAAAAGTTGTAAAGAGGAATTTACCCAGAAGTTTGTTTTAAACTTGCTACCCGTATCTAAAGTTGCGTAATTTTGGTAAGAATATATAGTAAAAATTAATAGTGTTGTGCAACCTTCTGAAGGAAAATTGTTATGATGTGTTTTAAGTCATAAAGTGGAGTTTTTTGGCGTTCTATCGATGTGTGTAGATTAGAAATCACCAACAATGAGCCTTTGTGGCCGGCACCTCTCTTATTTTGCTGTCAATGGCGCATACAAAATTAGCCCAGATTTCCTCTGAAATTTCGTAGAACATCAAACAGCGACCCGATTATAGTGTATCGGACCGTCCAAACTGCCCCAAAATTATACAGCAGCTTATCCAGAGTGTTGGTTTTATCGTCGTAAACCAAAAAAGCTTTTATGTAATACAAATTTTGTGTAAAATGAGTTATTTAGACGCTTGTACGGTATACAGAATCTATAAAATTATGCCCATAAAACGCCAATACTAAAGTAAAATATGAATTTAGCTATGATTCAACACCCGTATTAGTTTTATTAGAACCTGACAATGCTAATTTATATGAAAATGCACGCCAGTTCTTTAAAATTGAATAATATAACGGCAGTTTTTTAACCCCTCCCCCCAAAGGCAGGGTTCGCTAAACTTGTACATGTATATATTCTCGCGGGTCGTCATGATATAAACAAGTTTGCATTGTCTTGTGAATAGACATGCATATTTGCACAAATTAGAACCAAGAAAATCATTCAAAATTAACACGCCGTGAAATTACATACAGTATAACTTTTACCATATTTTCATAAATCAGAGGCCACCGCGAGCACCATGGTTTTAATAATCGCTCATAACTTTTTGATATAGCTACAGAATTCAGTAAAACTTTCCACATGTGTTCCACAATAAATGTTTTTGTGTTTTCAGATTTTATTTTTGCGAGCGTAAAATAATAGATTACTTGCAGGTATCACAACACTATTTTTTCGAAGGTTCACGTCAAAACATGGCTGAGTGAAAATAATTCCCGAATTCCCCTTCGTTTTTAGGAGTTTTCCGCCAGCGACAGGGACTGTATTTTTTTATGAGATAAAAAACAACATGTAAAATGCCTGATTTTCCCACCGTTGTAAAAATACGAGGTCACTTGAATTTTTGATGCCAGTTGTTTAGGCAGGGGTGTGAAAGGGTTCGGACATGATTTTCAAGCACATGTGTAACTTTGATGTAAACAAACTCTCGTGCCTTTGTGGATGGCTGTGTGTTTTCTGCTACTAAATTGGTTAGGAACAATTGTTTTAAAAGTTGTAAAGAGGAATTTACCCAGAAGTTTGTTTTAAACTTGCTACCCGTATCTAAAGTTGCGTAATTTTGGTAAGAATATATAGTAAAAATTAATAGTGTTGTGCAAGCAGAATTCTGAAGGAAAATTGTTATGATGTGTTTTAAGTCATAAAGTGGAGTTTTTTGGCGTTCTATCGATGTGTGTAGATTAGAAATCACCAACAATGAGCCTTTGTGGCCGGCACCTCTCTTATTTTGCTGTCAATGGCGCATACAAAATTAGCCCAGATTTCCTCTGAAATTTCGTAGAACATCAAACAGCGACCCGATTATAGTGTATCGGACCGTCCAAACTGCCCCAAAATTATACAGCAGCTTATCCAGAGTGTTGGTTTTATCGTCGTAAACCAAAAAAGCTTTTATGTAATACAAATTTTGTGTAAAATGAGTTATTTAGACGCTTGTACGGTATACAGAATCTATAAAATTATGCCCATAAAACGCCAATACTAAAGTAAAATATGAATTTAGCTATGATTCAACACCCGTATTAGTTTTATTAGAACCTGACAATGCTAATTTATATGAAAATGCACGCCAGTTCTTTAAAATTGAATAATATAACGGCAGTTTTTTAACCCCTCCCCCCAAAGGCAGGGTTCGCTAAACTTGTACATGTATATATTCTCGGGTCGTCATGATATAAACAAGTTTGCATTGTCTTGTGAATAGACATGCATATTTGCACAAATTAGAACCAAGAAAATCATTCAAAATTAACACGCCGTGAAATTACATACAGTATAACTTTTACCATATTTTCATAAATCAGAGGCCACCGCGAGCACCATGGTTTTAATAATCGCTCATAACTTTTTGATATAGCTACAGAATTCAGTAAAACTTTCCACATGTGTTCCACAATAAATGTTTTTGTGTTTTCAGATTTTATTTTTGCGAGCGTAAAATAATAGATTACTTGCAGGTATCACAACACTATTTTTTCGAAGGTTCACGTCAAAACATGGCTGAGTGAAAATAATTCCCGAATTCCCCTTCGTTTTTAGGAGTTTTCCGCCAGCGACAG